>NC_084748.1:12224959-12324959 GCF_033978785.1 Entelurus aequoreus
CATGTCTTAAAGCACCTCTTCCTGAGGGCGTTTCAGTGTTATAGCTTCACCTTTATTGTTAGTTTTTTCAGCCAAAATGCGTCCGTTCTCCCTTTTCTGTCGACACATTTTGTCTGCTTGTAAGTACTCTGTGATTGTGCCCCGCCGAACATGCTCCTCTATTCGTAAAACTAGCAATGTCACGACGTGACGACAACAGGGGGGCGGGGGGGTGGCGGACCGGTACTGTTTAGAGGCGGTATAGTACCGAACATGATTAATTAGTATCGCGGTACTATACCGTGCAACCCGAGAGCATAGTTAAAGGTCATTTGACCTGAAGTACTCACCTTGTCCACAGAACATTGACAAAGCACCAGGGTCAAAATCATCAGACCTTTAAAATGAATTGTGGGCCAAATTCCTTATTATACTCATGATGTCTCGCGGGCCAAAATGAAGACGCCGGCGGGCAAACTTGGACACCCCTGATGTACAGTCACTATCCATAATACAGTATGTACACCCGAGCAATCGAATGACAGCCATACCAGTTAATTATGCATAATGTCATTGCAAAGAATATAATGCTCAGTTTTGACTGATGTTCTCCAATAAGTGTTAGTTTAATATTATTATGTGGATATGTTGCGTACAGATTATGTATATTTTAACTATATTTTAGACCAGGGGTCACCAACCTTTTTGAAAGCAAGAGCTACTTCTTGGGTACTGATTAACGCGAAGGGCTACCAGTTTGATACACACTTAAATAAATTGCCAGAAATAGCCAATTTGCTCAATTTACCTTTAACTCTACGTTGTTATTAATAATTAATGATATTTACACTTAATTGAACGGTTTAAAAGAGGAGAAAACACGAAAAAAATGAAAATTAAATTTTGAAACATAGTTTATCTTCAAATTCGACTCTTTAAAATTCAAAATTCAACCGAAAAAAAGAAGAGTAAAACTAGCTAATTGGAATCTTTTTGAAAAAATTAAAAAAATAATTTATGGAACATCATTAGTAATTTTTCCTGATTAAGATTAATTTTAGAATTTTGATGACATGTTTTAAATAGGTTAAACTTTGTTAAAATATATAACAAATTGGACGAAGCTATATTTCTAACAAAGACTAATCATTATTTCTTCTAGATTTTCCAGAACAAAAATTTTAAAAGAAATTCAAAAGACTTTGAAATAAGATTTAAATTTGATTCTACAGATTTTCTAGATTTGCCAGAATAATTTATTTGAATTTTAATCATAATAAGTTTGAAGAAATATTTCACAAATATTCTTCGTCGAAAAAACAGAAGCTAAAATGAAGAATTAAATTAAAATGTATTTATTATTCTTTATAATAATAATAAAAAAATACTTGAACATTGATTTAAATTGTCAGGAAAGAAGAGGAAGGAATTTAAAAGGTAAAAAGGTATATGTGTTTAAAAATCCTAAAATCATTTTTAAGGTTGTATTTTTTCTCTAAAATTGTCTTTCTGAAAGTTATAAGAAGCAAAGTAAAAAAAAAATCATGTATTTATTTAAACAAGTGAAGACCAAGTCTTTAAAATATTTTCTTGGATTTTCAAATTCTATTTGAGTTTTGTCTCTCTTAGAATTAAAAATGTCGAGCAAAGCGAGACCAGCTTGCTGGTAAATAAATACAATTTAAAAAAATAGAGGCAGCTCACTGGTAAGTGCTGCTATTTGAGCTATTTTTAGAACAGGCCAGCGGGCTACTCATCTGGTCCTTACGGGCTACCTGGTGCCCGCGGGCACCGCGTTGGTGACCCCTGTTCTAGACATAGAATCTTTTTTTGGGACTCACTGGGCTAAATTTGGGACCTCGGATACTACATGTTTTGCCACCCCCATGAGTAAATGTGTGCTTGTATGACAATAAAGTTCCTTGAATCCTTGTGGTTTTGGTTTCTAAGGATTTACAACCATAATGAGAGCAGTTTCCAGGCAGGCACAAGACATTAAAACAACGTTGAGAACTTGTTAAATGAGGTCTTGACGTTGAGCAACTAAAACATAACGTTGAAACAACATGCTTTTTGACGACGTTTAATCAATGTCGGGTTCTGACGTTGATTTGACCATTGAATTTTGGTCATTTCCCAACCAATGTTCTACAACACAAATACAACGTTGAAACAACATGCTTTTTGACGACGTTTATTCAACGTCAGGTTGTGACGTTGATGTGACCATTGAAATGTGGTCATTTCCCAACCAACAACGTGGATCCAACGTTAGACCTCAATTTACAATAACAACTACTTTGCAACATTGTTTCTAGGTCACTTTTAAAGGACATGTACGTATAATCAACATTGTTTCAATGTCTTTTGCCTGCTGGGTTGGAGGTACTGTATTTTTCAGACCGTAAGGCGCACCGGATAATCAAATCAAATCAAACTTCATTAGTAAAGCACTTTTGAGGATTGGGGGAAAATGCCACCTTTGAGGCGTCCACACTGGAGAATAACTAAAATTTACACCATTTAAAACAATAGTATAAAACATATGTACAAATAAAATATAAATAATATAGATATGACATTAACAAGTTGATAAAAACATAACATTGAGAGAATAATAGTAGCAACATTTATAATTAAGATAGAAAACCACACAATAAAATAATAAAAAAACATTAAGAGTTGAAGGTGATCAGTAAAAAGCCTGATTAAAAAGATGCGTCTTTAGCCTATTTTTTATTTTTATTTCAACGCCTCACCATGGGTCTTGCTCTGGTATTTGGTAAAGCTAAAAATCCAGTCCGAGAGGACCTCAGGATCCGCTAGGGTTGATACAGTAAAAGCAGGTCAGATAGATAAGAAAGCCATTAAGGCCATTAAGACATTTAAAAAAAAATAATAGAACTTTAAAATCGACCCTGAAGTGGACGGGGACTTTAAAACTGGTGTAATGTGCTCCCGCCCTTTGGTCCTCGTCCTGAGTTTTGTAATAATTGTAGACTTCTGATGTACTTTTTGGGAAGACCAGAGAGCAGGGCTTTACTAAACGACAGAAAACAAAAGCATGCATTGGCACCACCGTGTTGGCCTGAGAAAGAAAAGGTTCTCCTTTTTTTAAGGCGCACTGTCCCTGAACGAGTCTATTCTCATACAAAAGACACACCTGATTATAAGGTGCATTAAATGGATAATCTTTTTTTTTTTTGGTGTAATGTTTTTAATTCTTAATGAAACAAGTTTTGGTCTTGCTTGCTTACTTGCTAGCGTCCTTTATTGAGCAGGAAAAACTCTGCAGTCTACGCTTACCGGTATCTCTTATGTGTGACTGCCATCTGCTGGTCACACTTTTCATCACACCTTGTAACACATAAAACCAGTCAGTAAGCACCACCCGAATTAATCCATACATTAGGCGCATGTGTTATAAGGCGCACTGTCAATTTTTGAGAAAATAAAAAAAAGGATTTTAAGTGCGCCTTATAGTCCAAAAATATGGTACATGAAAGAGTGAAAACATTACTGAAAATTACAACCATGTGAATAAATACATTTATCATTTAATACCTTGTCCGTCAAAAGTGGTGCTTGTGTAAATTGACGTCAAAATTTGCTGTTGTTTTTTAGCACTGCACCAACAACACAAACTACTTCGTATATATTTTAGATGGCATTAAGGCTCTTTGATGTGAACCGGATCATGCAGAGCAGAGCCATTGAAAAGACAGGCTCGTTATTATAGTCCTTTTTTTTAAACTGTAGATCAGATTAATTTAGATTTACACAAATATTACAGTATTGATAGGAGTTATTCAGAAATAATGGAAATAATTTTATTTATTTGTTGTTTTACTGTATTTTTACTGTGTTTATATAAGTGCAAAACCCAAAACCAGTGAAGTTGGCACATTGTGTAAATCAGGGGTCACCAACCTTTTTGAAAGCAAGAGCTACTTCTTGGGTACTGATTAATGCGAAGGGCTACCAGTTTGATACACACTTAAATAAATTGCCAGAAATAGCCAATTTGCTCAATTTACCTTTAACTCTATGTTATTATTAATAATTAATGATATTTACACATAATTGAACGGTTTAAAAGAGGAGAAAACACGAAAAAAAATGACAATTACATTTTGAAACATAGTTTATCTTCAATTTCGACTCTTTAAAATTCAACCGAAAAAAAGAAGAGAGAAACTAGCTAATTCGAATCTTTTTGAAAAAATAAAAAAAATAATTTATGGAACATCATTAGTAATTTTTCCTGATTAAGATTAATTTGAGAATTTTTTTGACATGTTTTAAATAGGTTAAAATCCAATCTACACTTTGTTAGAATATATAACAAATTGGACCAAGCTATATTTCTAACAAAGACAAATCATTATTTCTTCTAGATTTTCCAGAACAAAAATTTTAAAAGAAATTCAAAAGACTTTGAAATAACATTTAAATTTGATTCTACAGATTTTCTAGATTTGCCAGAATAATTTTTTTGAATTTTAATCATAATAAGTTTGAAGAAATATTTCACAAATATTCTTCGTCGAAAAAACAGAAGCTAAAATGAAGAATTAAATTAAAATGTATTTATTATTCTTTACAATAAAAAAATAAATTTACTCGAACATTGATTTAAATTGTCAGGAAAGAAGAGGAAGGAATTTAAAAGGTAAAAAGGTATATGTGTTTAAAAATCCTAAAATCTTTTTTAAGGTTGTATTTTTTCTCTAAAATTGTCTTTCTGAAAGTTATAAGAAGCAAAGTAAAACAAATAATGAATTTATTTAAACAAGTGAAGACCAAGTCTTTAAAATATTTTCTTGGATTTTCAAATTCTATTTGAGTTTTGTCTCTCTTAGAATTAAAAATGTCGGGCAAAGTAAGACCAGCTTGCTAGTAAATAAATACAATTTGAAATATAGAGGCAGCTCACTGGTAAGTGCTGCTATTTGAGCTATTTTTAGAACAGGCAAGCGGGCTACTCATCTGGTCCTTACGGGCTACCTGGTGCCCGCGGGCACCGCGTTGGTGACCCCTGGTGTAAATGGTATATAAAAACAGAATGCAATGATTTGCAAATCCTTTTCAACTTATATTCAATTGATTAGACTGCAAAGACAAGATATTTGACGTTCCAACTGGAAAACTTGGTTATTTTTTGGCAAATATTAGCTCATTTGGAATTTGATGCCTGCAACATTTTTCAAAAAAGCTGGCACAGGTGGCAAAAAAGACTGAAAAAGTTGAGGAATGCTCATCAAACACTTATTTGGAACATCCCACAGGTGTACAGGCTAATGGGGAACAGGTGGGTGCCATGATTGGGTGTAAAAGCAGCTTCCATGAAATGCTCAGTCATTCACAAACAAGGATGGGGCGAGGGTCACCACTTTGTCAACACATGCGTGAGCAAATTGTCCAACAGTTTAAGAACAACATTTCTTAACGAGCTATTGCAAGGAATTTTGAGATTTCACCATCTACGGTCCGCGATATAATCAAAAGGTTCAAAATCGGGAGAAATCACTGCACGTAAGCCATGATATTACGGACCTTGGATCCCTCAGGCGGCGCTGCATCAAAAAGCGACATCAGTGTGTAAAGGATATCACCACATGGGCTCAGGAACACTTCAGAAAACCACTGTCAGTAACTACAGTTGGTCGCTACATCTGTAAGTGCAAGTTAAAACGCTACTATGCAAAGAGAAAGCCATTTATCAACAACACCCAGAAACGCCGCCGGCTTCGCTGGGCCAGAGCTCATCTAAGATGGACTGGTGCAAAGTGGAAAAGTGTTCTGTGGTCTGATGAGTCCACATTTTAAACTGTTTTTGGAAACTGTGGATGTCGTATCCTGTGCAACAAAGAGGAAAAGAACCATCCGGATGGTTATAGGCATCTATGGTTATAGGCGCAAAGTTCAAAAGCAGGCATCAATGGTACTTTTTTTGCAATGTGTTGCTACCATTAAATTCTAAGTTAATGATTATTTGCAACAAAAAAAAATCAGTTTCCCAGTTCGAACAATACATATATTGTCTTTGCAGTCTATTCAATTGAATATAAGTTGAAAAGGATTTGCAAATCATTGTATTCTGTTTTTATTTACGAATTACACAACGTGCCAACTTCACTGGTTTTGGGATTTTTATATATATATTTTTTTGTCATACCAGCACACATAAGACGGCATGAAATTAGTACTTAATGAACCAGATTTAGCCCAACGACGTCTATATATAAGATGTCTATTGCCAAAAGCATAGAGTAGTACAACGGAAGTTCTAATGCGGAAGTGTAGGTGACGTTTCCAGATATTCATTTTTTTTTTTTAAAGCATTTAATTTTTTCATTTAATGTTTATGTCAGTGTTTGTCTACTGGCGTGTTTACGAACAGTCGATTTATTTTTGCGGTAAAAAAAAAAAAAAAAAAAAAAAAAAGTGGATCCAGAGACAACACGTAACTCCTGACGTCACTGACATTAAAGCCTTTTTTATAAAGGCACTCTTATCGTGGCTGTACTTGCCGAAACAGCGAATTGTGAGCTGCTAGAAATGATGGTGTACAACTAACCTGGCGAAGAAAGACACATTTCCACCAACAAGAGCCGAGTGGCGTGCTTTTGTAATATCACGTTACAGCCACGAAAGCACCGTTTCACGGCCAGTCCGCCCCCTGCTGGACAAAACACTGCAAGGCAGGGTTTAAATAGAAAAAAGAAAAAAGGAGAGCCTTTGGGGGGGCGGGACCAATGTTGTTTTGCTAATGTTTGTCACCGCTGTCCAATCAGATTGCGCGTTCGGCCCCGAGCGCCATGCTGAGATGTCGTTCTAGCCAATCGCCTTTCAGGACAGACCCGAGGCGGGCGGGGCGAGGCAGAGAAATTCTTGTGTTGTCATCTCGTCGAGTTGCGGAGCTCGACGGTGTGTGTGTACAGGGCGGAATAGCCGACACACACAATGCGACTCTAGCGGCGATTGGGTTGCTTTTTATCCGCTCCACAACCTACAGCGCGCCGGACAAAGAACGTTTGGGCGAGCCGCGCGGACCGAGGCACCGTACATTTCAAGGCGGAGGCTAAAGCGGCTAACGCCTTATTAGCTATGGAGGAACGGAAGGAGGAGGGAGAAGCCGAGATCCAGGGGCACGGCCCTGAGCACTGGTTCTCCAAGTGGGAACGACAGTGCCTGGCCGCGTCCGAGCAGAGCGAGCCGGGCGACGAGGAGACGGAGCAGAACCAACAGAAGCTGTGGCACCTCTTCCAGAACTCTGCCACCGCGGTGGCGCAGCTCTACAAAGGTGAGGAGCGGGGAGAGTGACAGCGGAGGTTAGCTTAGTTTAGCTTCAAGCTAATCCTTGCGGCTAACTGGACGGGCAGACACAAAGGGCACCCGGCTAACGCAGGCTAGCGGCTTTACCCGTGTTTAGCCGCACGCTGGCCCCGCGTCGAACCGCAGTGATGTCGTCGTTATCGTCCTGTTCGAACGCACCTTGTGGTTAAACCGTCCGCTTTGTTACAACCTTCGTTTGGTTCCGTGGGATCGTGTTGTGTCGCCTACTGAAAGTTAGCTCAGTGCTAATGCTAACTGTAGCTTCCAACCGGTCACAGCCTCCGACTTTAAAAGTGCAACATTAATCATAACTACACACCGGTATTTCAGTCGAAATTACACCTGGGCCGATACCATTTTTTTGTCCTAAATATCCTCATGAAACCAAATTAAAAAGGGTGTAACAAGATTCAGGGACAAAATATTTTTTTTTAGAACGATCCGAATCGATTCAGTGAGTTGAAATCGATTCTGTAACTTTTTAACACTAAAAAAATTAACCATTGCGACTGAGAAATAAATAGTACTGCATTTTTCGGAGAATAAGTCGCTCCGGAGTATGAGTCGCACCGGCCGAAAATGCATAATAAAGAAGGAAAAAACATGTATAAGTCGCACTGGAGTATAAGTCACATTTTTTGGGGAAATTTATTTGATAAAATCCAACACCAAGAATAGACATTTGAAAGGCAATTTAAAATAAATAAAGAATAGTGAACAACAGGCTGGATAAGTATGTTATATGACGCATAAATAACCAACTGAGAACGTGCCTGGTATGTTAACGTAACATATTATGGTAGGAGTCATTCAAATAACTATAACATAGAACATACCAAACAATCTGTCACTCCTAATCGCTAAATCCCATGAAATCTTATACGTCTAGTCTCTTACGTGAATGAGCTAAATAATATTATTTGATATTTTACGGTAATGTGTTAATAATTTCTCACACAAGTCGCCCCTGAGTATAAGTCGCACCCCCGGCCAAACTATGAAAAAAACTGCGACTTATAGTCCGAAAAATACGGTATATACCGGACACTGCATGTAAAGCTCACTATATTGCTGTTCTTTCTTGTAAGCGATTTATGAATAAATGAATTATTGATATTAACAAGCAAGTAAATAACAATGGCCAACGCATTAACATCTTATTTGAATGAAGCACTACCAATCCTTTAGGTTGAAATAACAAGAGGAAAAATTATCAGCTCGTTTTCAAACTTTCACAACCGTTTCAACAAAGGTACTCTGACCAACATTTTAACAGTAGATTTACCTTTTGCTTTTGTTTTTCAACATAAATAAAATACAGTTTTAATATGAAAAATAAATATATTCAGGTTGAATGAACAGATGTACTTGAGAAATTAAGTGTGACCAAATCTTTTCAGGGTAAATTAATGGTGGTTTGACCTGCCGCTGCTCTTATTTTAATAAACACAGAACGCCATAAAGACAGCAGACAAGTTTTGGCGACACATGGACCAAATGTGTAGTAATGATGTGATGTCGTCTTTATCGTCCTGTTCAAACGCACCTTGTGGTTAAACCGTCCGCTTTGTTACAACCTTCATTTGGTTCCGTGGGATCGTGTTGTGTCGCTTACTGGAAGTTAGCTCAGTGCTAATGCTAACTGTAGCTTCCAACCGGTCACAGCCTCGGACTTTGTAAGTGCAACATTAATCATAAATACACACCGGTATTTGAGGCGAAATTAGGCCTGGCCCTGTAACACATTTTTTTCCATAAATATCTCTATGAAACTAAATTAGTAGGGGTGTAACGATTAGTTTTTTCGTTTTAACAAGATTCAGGGACAAAATAATTTTTTTAGAACGATCCGAATCGATTCAGTGAGTTGAAATCGATTCAGTAATTTTTTAACACTAAAAAAATGAACCATTGTGACTGAAATAGTGTATACATGACTCTACATGTAAAGTATTTCTGTTCTTTCTTGTAAGCAAATTATGAATAAATTAATTATATTATTATGTATACCGGACACTGCATGTAAAGTTTACTAGAATAGAATATAATCGCGTTTTATTTGTCATTATTACAGTGAACAGGTTCAAAGAACAATGAAATTGGAGCAGATCCCCTAAGCTGCATACAGAATAATTTAGTAATGTAATAGTAAAAAAAAGATTAAAAAAGAAGATATGTATATGTATGTATATGTACCGTATTTTTCGGACTATAAGTCGCAGTTTTTTTCATAGTTTGGCCGGGGATGCGACTTATACTCAGAAGCGACTTATGTGTGAAATTATTAACACATTACCATAAAATATCAAAATATTATTTGGCTCATTCACGTAAGAGACTAGACGTATAAGATTTCATGGGATTTAGCGATTAGGAGTGACAGATTGTTTGGTAAATGTATAGCATGTTCTATATGTTATAGTTATTTGAATGACTCTTACCATATGTTACGTTAACATACCAGGCACGTTCTCAGTTGGTTATTTATGCGTCATATAGCGTACACTTATTCAGCTTGTCGTTCACTATTCTTTTTTTATTTATTTAAAATTGCCTTTCAAATGTCTATTCTTGGTGTTGGGTTTTATCAAATACATTTCCCCAAAAAATGCGACTTATACTGCAGTGCGACTTTTGTTTTTTTCCTTCTTTGTTATGCATTTTCGGCCGATGCGACTTATACTCCGGAGCGCCTTGTACTCCGAAAAATATGGTATATACATATACACTCATAACCTTTTTGCACATTATAGTCCGAAAAAATAAAAAGACACGACGGAGACATTGTGCTCATTTAGGCCTGTTTAATGCTACTATATTGGTATAATGGTACTATATTGCTGTTAATTCTTGTAAGCGAATTATGAATGAATTATTGATACTAACAAACAAGTAAATAACAATGGCCAACACATTCACATGTTATTTGAATGAAGCACTACCAATCCTTTAGGTTGAAATAACAAGAGGGAAAATGTTCAGCTCATTTTCGACATTCAAGACCTTTTCAATAAAGGTACTGTAACCAACATTTTAACAGTAGATTTACCTTTTGTTTTTGTTTTTCAACATAAATAAAATAACATTTTAATATCAAAAATTAATATCTTCAGGTTGAATGAACAGATGTACTTGAGAAATGAAGTGCAGCCAAATGTTTTCAGGTTAAATTAATGGTGGTTTGACCTGCCGCTACTCTTAATTTAATAAACACGGAACGTCATAAAGAGACATAGCTGTCGCTTTCTTTTTTTCTGTTGCAATGTTTGGAGTTTAAAGTTAAGTTCTGGCTATATATTTTATTTGTTTTGGCTTTTGCAATCGTGCTGTAGCTGTAAGGTTTTGTGTTGTAATTTATGATATTGACTCTCGGCGTCTGCATTTGGTATGACCTTTATCGACCACTAGCCACCATTTTTGTTTTAACGTCTTTTTTAATAAAAGTGCTAAACTTCATATAAAGTCTGTCGTTCTTAAATCCAATGTTTTCTTTGATACGTTGCCTTTTTAAATATATGTTGGATCAATACCTATCACTTCTAAGGCCAACTTGTCGAGCACAGATCGATATATTTGAAATTTAGGAATATAAATCGATCTATTGATGCATCAATCAGTCGTTACACCCCTACAGATTAACCACCGATGTAATGATCATACATAATAACAATGCAAGCATACACTTTTAAATGCAGTAAACTTGTACACTCGTATATTTTAACATTGTAATTTGAATTTAAACTTTTAAATCTCCAAGTTAAGTAAAACTAATAAAAAATAAAATCTACTCTCTTAGCAAAATGTTGCCCTCGAATAAAAATCACAACCAAAAGCAATCAAATAGGTTCTGTCTATGTTAAGGGGGGGGACCCTCAAATATACACAACCAAAACAATAAATAAACTGGCTAAATAAAGTTATTGTGATCACATTAGCACGGTTATTATTATCGCGGTATTGTTGAACATGCTCAAAAATTATAATAAATAGCCACACAATAGATGTTTTTGGTAGAACAAACGTCAAATATTCTTCTGGCTTTTTTAGAGCCATATTATTTTTGTTTGTTTAAATATGTTTAACTTCTGTTTTAATTTGCAAACGTTTGAGAATGTTTTTTTTTTTTTTTAAATAAATGCAAATTGGATGATCAGTTTGTTTCACTTCCGGTGGGGAACGGATGGACATCCGTCTGTTTCGACTCAACACGGTGGAGTTTATTTAGATTACTTTGTGCAAAGACAGCACAGTCTTTGTTTATTGTGAGTACTGTATCTTAGTTGCTCGGACAGCAATGTATTTATGCAAGTTTTTATTGGGAAAACATGTTAATATCTCTTGTTTTTATGTTAGCATTTAGGCTAGCGAACAATACAACGCTGGTCGGCCCATAACTTTATCAAAGTGCAGTTATCAATCATGATTTTTCGATTAAATACGTTAATACTAACCGCTGGGAGTAATACAGTGATTATCATACTGTGAAACGCCTGCAGCTGCTGAGACTGACGCAGACGAAGAATGACGGCTCTTGTAACCCGTAACAACACATGCGTAGGGCGATTATGGAGGCCAGCAAACTTATCGAGTTAATTTTCATTTATCGTTTCAGTTAATTGACTTATGGAATATCGGCCCGGGTCTTGTCGAAATAGAGTTAAAGACAAATAAATCTTGATCTTATTCCGCTACGTACACTTTACTTTGCACGAGCCAGCGGTCCTCACAGAGATGTTAAACTAAAGCTCAGCAGTCAAATTAAGGAGTCAACTAGTAAGTGACTAGACATATTTGGATCTGGTGACGCGCACATGTCGTCCCGCCAAAAAAAACAACGTCCATGGAAGACCATTGTTCATCTGTTGCAGGGATCCTCTTGTTAGGGAGTTGGATTTATAACATGAGGAAGACATGTATTCAGAATGCAGGCTATCGCAGCAGCACCTTACATCACCACTGTGGTATGTTGTTTTGAAATAGTTGCCCCTGCTGCTGCTGCCGCCGTAGTCATTCGCCGTCCTGTATCGACTGCTGAAAATGGCTTCCCAAGATGATTCTGCACCCGAGTGTGTACAAACATGATCCACCTCCAGTCAAGAAGCGTGTGAAAACATCTGCCAACTAAGCTGTATTGTGGTCAAACTTAATACACGCCGGTCATCGTCTCGGAGCAGATTAAATGTCATGATTTATCTCTAGATTGAAACCTTGTACCGCAGCGCTGTTGAACACCAGATGTTTGTTTGTCGCTGTAACGCTGTGCCTCGACAGTAGGTCAAGGCTGCGCTCATTTTCTCCTCACAATAACAAGAACATGGGCAGGATTCTTTTGAAAAGACTGAGTTTGATTGACGCCGTCAGAGAAGAATCAAATGGCTATGTCATGTAGATCTGCAACGATGAAGCGATTTAAATCAGTACATTTGCGTTTAAAAAAGCTTTGGTTTATATTCAGTTGCTTCGATTAATCGTTTGAATGTAACTGATTAAAATGTAAAATCTGAACCACATAAAAGGTTTAACAAGTTGAATAAAGGGTAAATGGTAATAGAAGTTAATTCAGTGTAAAATAATTAAGAAGAAGATAAAATAAATATAAAAAGGGAAAAGAAGATAAGAATGTAAATTAAACAAAATAGAAGGTAAACTGTAAATAAAATGTAAAATAGAAGGTAAATAAAAGGCAGATTAAAGATAAAATAGGTACTATAAGATATACAATAGGTTATAAGTTAAAACAATGTAAATCAATAGCAAATAAGTTAAATAGAAGGTCAAATAAGGTCAAGAAAAGATAAAAGAAGGAATATAAAAAGTAAAAAGAAAAGTTAAAAGACGGTAAGAAAAGCTAAATAAAAATACGGTATATACACGGTAAAATGAGTATAGAAGGTAAAATAAGATAAAACACGGTAAATAAAAGATAAAAGAAGGTAAATAGACAGTAATATAAGTGAATTAAAGGAAAATAAGGTGAAAAGGGTAGGAATATAGAAGTTTAAAATAAATGATAAAAGGTAAAATGAGATTAAATAGAACATAAATGGAAGGTAAAAGTTGTAAATAAAAGGTAAAATAAGTAATATAGAAGATCGGTTGAATAGAAGATAAGTAAATGAAGGTAAATATGTGAAAGAAGGAATATAGGAAGTAAAATAAGATACAAGGTAAAAGAGGGTCAAAGAAAGTAAATAATAGGTAAAAAAAAAAAGGAATATAGAATGTAAATAAGAGGTAAAATAAGTAGAAGGTAAAAAAAAAGTAAAAATGGATATAGATGGTCAAAGAAGGTAATAAAGGTTACGGCAATTACAAAGACAATTTTAGAACAATTTTTCCTCAAATTTGCATTGAGGCTATCAAGTGTTTTATCAGATAATATAATGAATCAAAAAAACTAATCAATATATAACTCAATTACTAAGATAATTGTTAGCTGCAGCCCCAATGCCATGCACAGTTTATGTTTTTATACTCCCAAATGTCCTTAAAATATTGTGGCATTGCTCTTGACTGGATTATTTGTTGTCAAAAGGAGAGAAAAAAAAATTCATTAACTCTTGGTGAAAGTAAACGCAGTACGTTTCCACAAAAATGGCAGTTTGAAATATAGAAAAACTTAAAATGGAATCTGATGCCAGGCTAGTAGATGGCGATGTCACTTTGTAGAGAAACTTACACACCGGATTGTATCCAAAGGCTAACTTTGAATACAAAGTAGGGATTTATTAAAGTGTTGCAAGTCATGTGACTCAACTGGACACATGAGCAACAACTCCCAACTACAACTAGTTCACTTTGCGGCCTGTTTTCAGGCCCCAGAATGCAGCCTTCACCTTAAAAGAAAAGCACTTGTGCTTTTGTTTTGAGTGAAAATTGTCTAAAGTAAAAGGTCCATAAGGCAGTGAGATGTTTGTCAAAAACAAGTGTCACTAATAGCCGAGTGTGCATGTGATCCACAGACCGAGAATGTCAGCAACAAGGCCTTTCTCTCTGGGTGCCCTTCCAGAACGCAGCCACCGCAGTCACCAACATGTATAAAGGTACGTGCACACGGCTTTCTTCCTAAAAGTGTTCTGGGCGTCAAAAGAACCTTCTTTGTTCAGAGAGCATGGAGGCCCGCCAGCGCAGCTACGACCTGGGGATCCAGATTGGCTACCAGCGTAGGAACAAGGACGTCATAGCCTGGGTCAAGAAGCGCCGGAGAACCATCCGGCGGGAGGACCTCATCAGCTTCCTGTGCGGGAAGATCCCTCCTCCGCGGACGGCCCGTGCCCCGACCCGAGGTGCCATGGTAGCCGCCAGCCGGCCGCCGCCGCCCGAGACCGGCAGCTCTGTGGAGACCGACCTGCAGCCCTTCAGGGAGGCCATAGCACTGCACGGTCAGTACTGAACTCTGCAATACGGTTTGCACATGCAAGCCAAAAACGAGAATAGCAGAACTCCATCACTAAACTTTCAGACTTTGGACTCACACTTTCATAGCCATTTTTGTTTTCACTGATAAAGAAAGTAAAATATTACATACTTCCCTCTCATTGTGAATTTATTGAACTATTTTATAAATTACTATGGTAGTTTAGAGGTTTCCACGGGACTGCAACATATCTGTGGCATTGGGTTGCATAATTGGTCATGACACACAATTCTTGAGTGTGTTTATGGACGGGAAAAACTGGTGGTTTTGGTGTGTCATAAGAAATGTGTAACTTTAGATTGGGCCATATGGCAAAAAAAAGATGATACATTTTTTCATTGCATCCGATCTCGATTAATACCACAATTCGTTTAAAAAAAAATTAAAGGCAGATTGTCCCGTGCAGGATTATATCGAGTGCCGTTGCATCCCTACTGTTAACTACTGCTCTGTCCTGTAACAGACATGTCTGCCATGTTTTATTGAGGTGCTACATGCTAACACAGGCCTCGAATTTTAACTTTTTAAGGTCAAGGCAAGTGTTGCCTTAAAGGAGGACTCATATTGTACATTAATATGTACATGTAGATGCTGTATCGGGACAGATCCATTGAGAGTTGAGCAGAAATATGTCATAGGAATTAACTATACCCAATAAAACATTAACAAAATGCTGTGTCACATGAATGATTTTTGAAGTAATACCTTTGTGACATGAAAAAACGCAAGTAATGTAAAAAAAACATGTTTGCGTTTTGATATCAAAATAAAACACAAAGCAGTTTGGCTAATAAACAAGCTTTGTTCTTCTCCAACGCCTCCTTGTGGTTCAGTACAACAGTTTGGCAAACAAAAATAAAGAGTGACACCTCGCACAGCGAATACACAATCTTCACAGCCTTCGTTCAGTTCGATGAGATGACGAAACATTTTAGCCAGTATTGATGTTATTTGAACACTGATACAGTTCGCAGTTAAATAAAGGACGAGCGAACATCCCAGTAAACAAAGTAAAGACTTTATAAAGAAGTTGTGACAACGTTCACGACACGTTTCCTCACCTCATCAACTCTCAGTCACAGCTGATGGACGTTGTATTGAGAAAATAAAAGCAACATCAAATAGTTTTCTCCTTCGCTGTATACTTTTAGTGTGGGGACAAGTGTCTATAATATTGTCCACGCCTGTCTCCTTTTAAACACAGCAGTGTGCTCTCAAGGGCCCGTCGGGAAGCGAGGGAAAATGATGTTAAACCAAGCGCTTGGCTCCGTTTACTCCGAGGGGAAATCTACCGAGCAAAGTCCGTGTAGCTTGTCCGCCATGATTATCAAGCCAAACGACACTACTGCCCATGCGCCTGACTTTGTGTAGCCTAAAATGCATTAATAAATGACGTGTTTTTGGTAATTAAAAACATTAGATGGTAATACTAAACCGTCTGGAATTTTATCGCAAATTATCATTATAGTATTATATTATGTCCATTAACAAGTAAAAAGTCAAGGGCGGTCACGGCATGTTCTTGCCGCAGATGTTGGTACATTTTTAGGACATTACGGCAAATGACAAGGGCGGTCGCAGACCGTGGTTAAATTCATATACATATTTGTGTTTACTATAGGTGCAAATCTTGCTGCAATCCCACGCTACGGTCCGTATACCTGGTTGTAGGAGCACAGCGTTGCTTCTTTTTCGGTACGTTTTGCAGGGGTAATAATGAGAACTTGTCTCTGTCTTAAAGTTATTCAGTTTTTTTCATCACCAACATTCTGCAGTAAACAAAGTATTAGTAGTGTAGTGAATACTATAAAGACTTTGATTTCAAATGAACATTTACATGAACATTTACTAAACAACATTTTGAAATGGTAAATTATTATTCGTATTCTTTAATTACTTCAGTGCTTCTGCAAAGGGCAAGCAGTCATCCATATTGTGGAGTTTTTTAAAAACCCAACTACAGTAGTTTTTATTTGATAAAAGTACATTTAAGTATAGTTTTGAATTTGAGGAACTGTAAAATATATGTACAAACACAAAGCAAGTTTAATGATTATTTCAGGAACACAATGTTTTTTTTTTCTACAAACTCAAAAATTATTTGAATAAAAAGTGTCTGCAGAGTTTTTTAGTACTTGTTTTATCTGAGGAGTTGAAGACACAAACAAAAAGTCTAATTGGAAAATATTTAAATATAAAAATTAGGGATGTCGATAAATGCTTAAAAATTTAATATTGGAAATTATCGGTATCGGTTTAAAAAGTAAAATTTATGACTTTTTAAAACGCAGCTGTGTACACGGACGTAGGGAGAAATACAGAGCGCCAATAAACCTTAAAAGGCACTGCCTTTGCGTGCCGGCCCAATCACATAATATCTTACGGCTTTTCACAAACACAAGTGAATGCAAAGCATACTTGGTCAACAGCCATACAGGTCACACTGAGGGTGGCCGTATAAACAACTTTAACACCGTTACAAATATGCGCCACACTGTGAACCCACACCAAACAAGAATGACAAACACATTTCGGGAGAACATCCGCACCGTAACACAACAGAACAAATACCCAGAACCCCTTGCAGCACTAACTCTTCCGGGACGCTACAATAACACCCCCTGCTACCCCCCCACCTCAACCTCCTCATGCTCTCTCAGGGAGAGCATGTCCCAAATTCCAAGCTGCTGTTTTGAGGCATGTTAAAAAAAAAAATACACTTTGTGACTTCAATAATAAATATGGCAGTGCCATGTTGGCATTTTTTTCCATAACTTGAGTGGATTTATTTTGGAAAACCTTGTTACATTGTTTAATGCATCCAGCGGGGCATCACAACAAAATTAGGCATAATAATGTGTTAATTCCACGACTGTATATATCGGTATCGGTTGATATCTGAATCGGTAATTAAGAGTTGGACAATATTGGATATCGGCAAAAAAGCCATTATCGGACATCTCTAATAAAAATGCCTTTTCCTGATTAAATTAGTGTGTTTATTCTCCCAGTCGTGACCAATACTGTATGGTTCAGTCTCAAAGACATGTGAGTGCCTGCGAGTCCGCGCTCAGGGCAGGATTACTGCACGCCACAACGTGAAAGGTCCAATCAGTGAGACTAAATTCTGTCACCTTCTAAATGTTGTTTCAACTTCTATGCTAGTGTTAGTCATATTTTTTTTATTTTCTTCTACTGGGCTGCACTTCCAGCTTTGTGAGGGGGAAGAGGCACAACGCTGTTTGAACATTAATAGCATCGTGACGAGCCTGACTTTCGCGACTGTGGGCAATAACGGTCGCACGCACACAAACACAAAGTTGTTCACACAAACGCACACATTCACAGACACACACAGGATCACGGTCAATAAAGACTTGATTGTTCCGTACAGGACTATACCAAGCGTCGTTGCCTCCCTACTGTTTACTACTGCGGTAACTTCTAACAGACTTTTCCGCCATGATTGATTGAGGAAATGTGCTAACAGATGATCACCGTGATCGAACTGGAATTAATAACGATCATATAAATCGCCCAGCCCTACTTTAGGTGCAGTTTTTAAGCCGTAATTGGTGGTGGTTAAGGCTGGGTACCGAATTTGGAACGTTTTATACACAGACTGAATTCCGTCGGGGCTACCAGGCATTGATTCACGTAAAATCAAACGGTGCCATATTTCGATACTTTTGTTGCACGTCACGCTATGTCCGGTTGATGTTTAAACACTGGCTCAAATCAGTCGAGCAGCACTCAAAGCGGACTCTGCCAAACCCCTCAGAGTAATGTTGCAATTTTCAACACCACCAAAGCAAGTGTGCATGGTAGAAAACCATGGAACATAAAGTAAGGCGCCACTCATCCTAAATGCCTTAGCTTGATGCCAATTTACATTATATTTGCCATAAACAGGCTATTGTTAGCATTAGCGGGTTTACATGGCAATTTCGACACCTTCAAATTCTGTAATGAAAACTACAGCTAATATGAATGTTACAATCAAACAGCTGGTGTGTAATAAGCACAATACTTGCAGTATTAACACTTTGTGGGGGCGCAACAGAACACATCCAGCTTCATGGAAAAAGCTACTCCCTAGTTCAGGGGTCGGCAACCCAAAATGTTGAAAGAGCCATATTGGACCAAAAATACAAAAACAAATCTGTCTGGAGCCGCAAAAAATTAAAAGCCATATTACATGTGTCATGAGATATACATTTAATTAAGAGGACTTAAAGGAAACTAAATGACCTCAAAAATACCTACAAATGAGGCATAGTGATGCAATATTAGTGTACATATCGCTAGCCTAAATAGCATGTTAGCATCGATTAGCTTGCAGTCATGCAGTGACCAAATATGTCTGATTAGCACTCCACACAAGTCAATAACATCAACAAAACTCACCTTTGTGCACTCACGCACAACGTTAAAAGTGTGGTGGACAAAATGAGACAGAAAAAGAAGTGGCATAAAACACGTCCTAGAAAGTCGGAGAAAGTTATACATGTAAACAAACTATACGGTGAGTTCAAGGACCGCCAAAATTAGTAGGACAAAACGGCGCTCGCCAAATACTCGAATCAGTGAAGCATGTTTAATATAAACAGTGTGATTTATAACATTTAGGGAGGTTTGTGTCATGTTTGTCCTTCTACAGAAACCATACTAAAACAAAAAATTGATTTTTTTCCCCTCATCTTTTTCCATTCTTCATACATTTTTGAAAAATCTCCAGAGAGCCACTAGGGCGGCGCTAAAGAGCCGCATGCGGCTCTAGAGCCGCGGGTTGCCGACCCCTGCCCTAGTTAAAAACATACCATAAATAGCCTATACAGCACTATCAGCTTATGTTTATATGTTATGTTAAAAAAATTAAAATGTTATCAAACAATTTACATCTATTGACACAAACAAAAGTACAGGAAATTGGTACTGTTCAGCACCAGTATCGATTGCCAGGTACCGGCAATTGGGGCCGTATTGGTTTTAAATTGATGAGTACCGATTAATTTAAAACCAATGTCTGTTTCATTTTGTGCACACATAGACACTTCTTTTTTTTTTTTTAACTCGCACAAACAATTTAAAAGCATTAATAATGTTTTTTGGCTTTGTTTTGAAATGATACGATGGCTTGTGTTCATAATGCGCTATAAAGTCATTTTTGTGTCGCGTGTTCTGTTAAAAAGCAAGCTTCCGTTGCCAAGTACTAGGGCTGGGCGATAAAACATAATATCAATATATACCGCATAAGGCACTTAGTGGATGTGATCATTTATTTCTTCTTAAAGAAAACGTGCTTACGGTTGCTGAAGTGTTTTACGACTAGATAACCAGTGTTGAGTACTCAGTGTTTCCCACACATTCATTTATTTGTGGCGGCCCGCCACGAAATAATTACGTCCGCCACAAATAAAAAATAATTTTTTTTATTTTTTATTTTTGTTGTCTTGTCCAGCTTCTCAGGAAAATCATATAGTTGATGTAGATGCCCATATAGGCTGTTCAAATTTACTTTACAAAAGAGAAGTGTAGGATACTTCTCTTGTTGCCTTATTTGTATTTGACCACTACTGTTTTCTGTTTATTTGTTACTGACTGTGGCAGGACACCTCTGCCTCTGTTTTACTTTATGTTGCTGGTAAATAATATGGTTGTAGTAGTAGGCTAAAGTTAAATGATTTAGTATGCACTAATTAAAGGGGCAGAGCTTTACGAGACATTTTAGCTTTTATATTTTATAAGATATATTTTTTGTAAGAACCACAATTAATAAATATATTTCAGTGAATAACTTATTGTTCAAATCTGTATATAAATATGTACATAAAGTGTTGTAATTATATTGTAAAATGGATGGATGGATGGATGGATGGACGTTTAAAACAAAACTGTTATTATTAATTAGTAAGTATACATTTTTTTGAGCCTTTTTGGAGAAAATCATATCATTGTAGTAAATTATGCAAATTACTCGATGTCATGGTGACCACGCCCATAGCCACTCCCCCACCGCCACAGGTATCTTGGCAGTTTATGGGAAACACTGACTCAACACTAGCTTAGTTTGCACGGGCTATGGGGGAAGGCACCTTCAAGGCAAGGAGTGGCTAAACATTTGACTTGGGTTGTACGTTATACCGGTACTAGTATAGCATCACGGTACTAGTGAATCAAAAACGGGACTCTGCTCCGTTTGAAAAGTACCGGTTCCCGGACATGACGGCCCGTCGTGACATTGCTGCTTTTACGAGCAGAGGAGCATGTTCGGCAGCGCACAATCACAGAGTACCGTATTTTTCGGATTATAAATCGTCCTGGAGTATAAATCGCTCTGGCCGAAAATACATAATAAATAAGGAAAAAAACATATACAAGGCGCATTTTTGGGGGAAATTTATTTGATAAAATCCAACACCAAGAATAGACATTTGAAAGGCAATTTAAAATAAATAAAGAATATTGAACAACAGGCTGAATAAGTGTACGTTATATGAGGCATAAATAACCAACTGAGAACATGCCTGGTATGTTAACGTAACATATTATGGTAAGAGTCATTCAAATAACTATAACATATTGAACATGCTATACGTTTACCAAACAATCTGTCACTCCTAATCGCTAAATCCCATGAAATCTTATACGTCTAGTCTCTTACGTGAATGAGCTAAATAATAATATTTGATATTTTATGGTAATAATATAACATACATCCATAAACGTGGACGCATGTGAAAAAGTGCAATATATTTATCTGTACAGTAATCTATTTATTTATTTACACTACCGTTCAAAAGTTTGGGGTCACATTGAAATGTCCTTATTTTTGAAGGAAAAGCACTGTACTTTTCAATGAAGATAACTTTAAACTAGTCTTAACTTTAAAGAAATACACTCTATACATTGCTAATGTGGTAAATGACTATTCTAGCTGCAAATGTCTGGTTTTTGGTGCAATATCTACATAGGTGTATAGAGGCCATTTCCAGCAACTATCACTCCAGTGTTCTAATGGTACAATGTGTTTGCTCATTGGGTCAGAAGGCTAATTGATGATTAGAAAACCCTTGTGCAATCATGTTCACACATCTGAAAACAGTTTAGCTCGTTACAGAAGCTACAAAACTGACCTTCCTTTGAGCAGATTGAGTTTCTGGAGCATCACATTTGTAGGGTCAATTAAACGCTCAAAATGGCCAGAAAAAGAGAACTTTCATCTGAAACTCGACAGTCTATTCTTGTTCTTAGAAATGAAGGCTCAAACACAAAATTGTTTGGGTGACCCCAAACTTTTGAACGGTAGTGTATATATATTTATTTATTTTATATATATATTTATATATATTTATTTATTTATGCACCTTATTGTGCTGTAAAGTTCAAATTTGAATGACAATAAAAAGGAAGTCTAAGTCTAATGTGTTAATAATTTCCCACATAAGTCGCTCCTGAGTATAAGTCGCACCCCCACTTACAAAACTATGAAAAAAACTGCTACTTATAGTCCGAATAATACGGTACTATAATTACATCGATATTTTTTATTGTAATTTTCCTTTTTTTAAATTTATGTCATATTTATAAACTCAGGAAATTCGTCCCTGGAAACACGAGGACTTTGAATATGACCAATGTATGATCCTGTAACTACTTGGTATCGGATCGATACCTAAATCTGTGGTATCATCCAAAACTAATGTAAAGTATCCCAAAAATTAGTAGATGGAATATGTTGAAACGCAAAATAAGCAGATATTAACAGTGAATGAACAATACATTTTTACAGTTTGTCCCTCATCATTTTGACAAAATAGAATATAAATGACACAATATGTTACTGCATACGTCAGCAGACTAATTAGGAGCCTTTGTTTGTCTACTTACTACTAAAAGACAAGTTGTCTAGTATGTTCACTACTTTATGTAAGGACAAACTTGTTCTTCGATTGCAATAAGAAACATATGTTTAATGTATCATAAGATTTTTTGTCAAAATAAAGCCAATAATGCCATTTTTTTTGTGGTCCTCTTTTATTTAGAAAGGTATCGTAATACATTTTGGTACCGCTACCAAGATATTGGTATCGGGACAAGCCTACATTTGACACACCGAGAAGCAGAGCTAGCTGCTGTGCTAAGTCGCTAACAAAAGTGACTAGAGATGTCCGATAATGGCTTTTTTGCCGATATCCAATATTCCGATATTGTCCGACTCTTAATTATCGATTCCGGCATCAACCGATACAGATATATACAGTCGTGGAATCAACACATTATTATGCCTAATTTTGTTGTGATGCCCCGCTGGATGCATTAAACAATGTAACAAGGTTTTCCAAAATAAATCAGCTCAAGTTATGGAAAAAAATGCCGACATGGCACTGCCATATTTATTATTGAAGTCACAAAGTGCATTATTATTTTTTAACATGCCTCAAAACAGCAGCTTGGAATTTGGGACATGCTCTCCCTGAGAGAGCATGAGGAGGTTGCGGTGGGAGGATAGCGGGGGGTGTATATTGTAGCCTCCTGGAAGAGTTAGTGCTGCAAGGGGTTCTGGGTATTTGTTATGTTGTGTTACGGTGCGGATGTTCTCCCGAAATGTGTTTGTCATTCTTGTTTGGTGTGGGTTCACAGCGTGGCGCATATTTGTAACAGTGTTAAAGTTGTTTATACGGCCACCCTCAGTGTGACCTGTATGGCTTTTGACCAAGTATGCCTTGCGTTCACTTGTGTGTGTGAAAAGCCGTATATATTATGTGATTGGACCGGCACGCAAAGGCAGTGCCTTTAAGGTTTATTGGCGCTCTGTACTTCTCCCTACGTCCGTGTACACAGCGGCGTTTTAAAAAGTCATAAATTTTACTTTTTTGAAACAGATACCGATAATTTCCGATATTACATTTTAAAGCATTTATCGGCCGATAATATCGGCAGTCCGATATTATCGGACATCTCTACAAACAATTAAGGTATGTAAATAAACATTTACAAAATCTTTCGTACCGGTGTATATATCTAATATATGTAAAAATATTTTTATCTTCTAAATTTTGGTGGGTGCGGTTTATTAAAAGGCCTTAGTGGCCACATGCGTGGACAGCACCTTTTAGCTCTTATTTCCAAAATTGTGTACACTACTGAATTGGGGTCTTATGGCCACTTATGTGGACACTTATACTGCCATCTGGTGGTGTCAGGAGAGTATAACGTACAATGGAATTTGGAGAACAACAGTGTAAAATAAGAATTAGCATGTCACTAAACATGAAGTACACGTTTGTGTACTTATGGACTAAGTACATCATATCAAAAGATGATTTTTAGTTTTGATTCTAATTAGGGTCTAATAAGCCCAAATAGCAAAGAGAAATAAAAAAAAAGCATGTAAACAAACAGCTTTTGTCTAAAGACCCGGAAAGTACGGTATAATCAGAGAAAAGTTACATTTCAACTAAAATATGTAATATATTTGTATCTCTGTTGTTATTTTTGATAGGTCATAAAAACATCGATATTGACCGATACAAAACACATCGTGATACAGTTTTCAGCCAACCTTGAGACCTTTGAATTCGGGAGGGGGGGTGGGGTTTGGTAGTAGCGGGGGGGGTGTATATTGTAGCGTCCCGGAAGAGTCAGTGCTGCAAGGGGTTCTGGGTATTTGTTCTGTTGTGTTTATTTGTAACAGTGTTATAGTTGTTTATACGGTCACCTTTCAGTGTGACCTGTATGGCTGTTGATCAAGTATGGCTTGCATTCACTTGTGTGTGTGTAAAAGCCGCATTTATTATGTGACTGGCTCGGCACGCTGTTTGTATGGAGGAAAAGCGGACGTGACGACAGGTTTTAGAGCAGGGGTCACCAACACGGTGCCCGCGGGCACCAGGTAGCCCGTAAGGACCAGATGAGTAGCCCACTGGCCTGTTCTAAAAATAGCTCAAATAGCAGCACTTACCAGTGAGCTGCCTGTATTTTTTAAATTTTATTTACTAGCAAGCTGGTCTTGCTTTGCCCAACATTTTTACTTCTAAGAGAGACAAAACTCAAATAGAATTTGAAAATCCAAGAAAATATTTTAAAGACTTGGTCTTCACTTGTTTAAATAAATTCATGAATTTTTTTTACTTTGCTTCTTATAACTTTCAGAAAGACAATTTTAGAGAAAAAATACAACCTTAAAAATGATTTTAGGATTTTTAAACACATATACCTTTTTACCTTTTAAATTCCTTCCTCTTCTTTCCTGACAATTTATATCAATGTTCAAGTAAAATTTTTTTTTTTTATTGTAAAGAATAATAAATACATTTTAATTTAATTCTTCATTTAAGCTTCTGTTTTTTCGACGAAGAATATTTGTGAAATATTTCTTCAAACTTAGTATGATTAAAATTTAAAAAAAAAATTCTGGCAAATCTAGAAAATCTGTATAATCAAATTTAAATCTTATTTCAAAGTCTTTTGAATTTATTTTAAAATTTTTGTTCTGGAAAATCTAGAAGAAATAATGATTTGTCTTTGTTAGAAATATAGCTTGGTCCAATTTGTTATATATTCTAACAAAGTGTAGATTGGATTGTAACCTATTTAAAACATGTCATCCAAATTCTAAAATGAATCTTAATCAGGAAAAATTACTAATGATGTTCCATAAATTCTTTTTAATTTTTTCAAAAAGATTCGAATTAGCTAGTTTTTCTCTTCTTTTTTTTCCGTTGAATTATGAATTTTAAAGAGTCGAAATTGAAGATAAACTATGTTTCAAAATGTAATTGTCATTTTTTTCGTGTTTTCCCCTCTTTTAAACCGTTCAATTAAGTGTAAATATCATTAATAATAACAGAGTTAAAGGTAAATTGAGCAAATTGGCTAATTTCTGGCAATTTATTTAAGTGTATCAAACTGGTAGCCCTTCGCATTAATCACTACCCAAGAAGTAGCTCTTGCTTTCAAAAAGTTGTTGTTGTTTTAGAGGACGCTAAAGGCAGTGCCTTTAAGGCACGCCCCCAATACTGTTGTCCGGGTGGAAATCGGGAGAAATTCTGGAGAATGGTTGCCCCGGGACATTTTCGGGAGGGGCACTGAAATTCGGGGCCATATATGTACGCAGTTGGAACAAGCTACACAGACGGTCCCATCATAAGGTGTTTGTTTTTGTACCACACAGGCAAAAAGTAAACCCAACTGGGTTTTTGGCGTAAACTGAACCGTGCCTGACTCTAGTCTTGTCCCCCCACCCCGTCCCCCCCCCCCGTCCCCTCCCCCTCCTCCAGGCCTCAGCGGCGCCATGGCCAGCATCTCCGTCCGCTCCGGCCCGCCCGGCTCGCCCACCCACCCCGCGCAGTCCCTGGGCCGGCGCAGGAACGGCCTCCACGACGTGGACCTCAACACCTTCATCGCCGAGGAGATGGCGCTACACCTGGATTCCACTGCCAACCGCAAGCGGGGCCCCGCCCCCTGCAGTGACGTCATCACAGACTCGCCCACTCATAAACGTAACCGGATGCTCTGAGCTCCCCTTCCCGCCTCGCCCCCGCCCCCCGCCCCCGAGTGGCCCACTTGCTGGACAGCCGATGAGAACTGACCCTTGGCCCCGCCACCAAAGCGCCATCCTAGCTGCATTGCTACGTGTAATAAAAAGTGAAATATTACAACACACTTTTTCCTCTCCTCCTGTATTTTGTTGCTCCACAGTTTCTACTTCCGCTTCGCTGTGAGCAAGCCTGGCCATCTTTAAACCGCACTTTCATTTCCTTTTACCGCCATTTTCCTTTGAGAGCCCTCCAACGTTATCCGGCGGCGTTCTGCGATCATCACGGGGGGCCTTTTTGCCTTTCCAGGCGGCCGCTGCAGTTACATTACATGGCGCCTCGTCCGCTTCCGGGTCTGACTTTGGGTTTTCGCTCAGAACCGCCGACGTCCACAGACCCAAGATGCACTATTTATGTTTACTGTTCCATGTTTACACGGAGGCTCCACTTCCAACAAAGCATGCAATGCTTCTTTCTTTTCTTTTTTTTATTAGTCACTGCTTTGTGATACGATCTTTATGTAATGTGTGTAAATAAACACGTAGGTGCTGTTACTATATGTGGTAAATATTGTAAAGAAAAAAACAACAATTTAGTGCAAATGAATCAGGATGTCCATGTACAATAACCATTATGACAATAAAGGAACTACCAACTATTTCACCTTTTTTTCTGCTCTACAAAAAGTGGAAATCTTTGCGGGATTAAAGAACCGATCGAGGGCTTATTTTTGACTACAAATACTGAATCTGCTTACATTTCATCTATATGTATTCTGAAATATCACTTTAAACGGGAAAAAGTGAAACGCTAACTTTAGCATGTCCGACATAAATTTGTGATAAGTACCAAGTTACGTGACTGGTGTAAAATTACATATACATTCTAGCAAGTGTCGCATACCAAATTATATGACGACGGCTTAAAAAGGTAGCATGTGAACTTTAGCATGCTAACAGTTAGCATATGTTAGACCAGGGGTCACCAACCTTTTTGAAAGCAAGAGCTACTTCTTGGGTACTGATTAATGCGAAGGGCTACCAGTTTGATACACACTTAAATAAATTGCCAGAAATAGACAATTTGCTCAATTGACCTTTAACTCTATGTTATTATTAATAATTAATGATATTTACACTTAATTGAACGGTTTAAAAGAGGAGAAAACACGAAAAAAATGACAATTCAATTTTGAAACCAAGTTTATCTTCAATTTCGACTCTTTAAAATTCAAAATTCAACCGAGAAAAAAAAGAAGAGAAATTCTAGCTAATTCGAATCTTTTTGAAAAAATAAAAAAAAAAGAATTTATGGAACATCATTAGTAATTTTTCCTGATGAAGATTAATTCTAGAATTTTGATGACATGTTTTAAATAGAACACTTTGTTAGAATATAAAACAAATTGGACCAAGCTATATTTCTAAAAAAGACAAATCATTATTTCTTCTAGATTTTCCAGAACAAAAATTTTAAAAGAAATTCAAAAGACTTTGAAATAAGATTTAAATTTGATTATACAGATTTTCTAGATTTGCCAGAATTTAAAAAAATTTTTTTAATCATAAGTTTGAAGAAATATTTCACAAATATTCTTCGTCGAAAAAACAGAAGCTAAAATGAAGAATTAAATTAAAATATATTTATTATTCTTTACAATAAAAAAAATAAATTTACTTGAACATTGATTTAAATTGTCAGGAAAGAAGAGGAAGGAATTTAAAAAGGTAAAAAGGTATATGTTTAAAAATCCTAAAATCATTTTTAAGGTTGTATTTTTTTCTCTAAAATTGTCTTTCTGAAAGTTATAAGAAGCAAAGTAAAAAAAAATCATGAATTTATTTAAACAAGTGAAGACCAAGTCTTTAAAATATTTTCTTGGATTTTCAAATTCTATTTGAGTTTTGTCTCTCTTAGAATTAAAAATGTCGAGCAAAGCGAGACCAGCTTGCTAGTAAATAAATACAATTTAAAAAATAGAGGCAGCTCACTGGTAAGTGCTGCTATTTGAGCTATTTTTAGAACAGGCCAGCGGGCTACTCATCTGGTCCTTACGGGCTACCTGGTGCCCGCGGGCACCGCGTTGGTGACCCCTGTGTTAGACTGACCATACGTCCTCTTTTCCCCGGACATGTCCTCTTTTGCGGAGTTTCTTAAATGCCTTAAATGTCCGGCATTTTGAGTTAGGGTTGCGTGTATTTTCAATGTACGTCCAGGGTTAAGAAGGGGTTGAAAACAAAACAAATTGTGAAGGTGTGCGCACGCAGCTGCATTGGTGAGGGAGGGGCAGAGACAGAGAGAGAGAGAGAGAGAGAGTTATGATAAACGCGCATGCGTCGCCAGGCTCTTTTTATCCATAGATTTATCAGATTTAAGTTGTTATTATCTATAGCAGGGGTGTCAAAAGTGCACATTCTAAAAATACTATTAAAAAAACAAAAACATAACAAAAGTGAAATAAAAAAAGCTTAAAGGTGAAATGTAATTTAGAAAAAGTTGCAATGTTGACCAGGGGCGTCACTAGCTTTTAAGGACAGGGGGGGCTTAGCCCCCAGGAGATGCACAGGATGCGAGCGAACGTTACGCACGAGCACACAACTTCACAAACGGCTAACAAAGACTTAGAAATTATTCATTGTTATTATTATTATTTTTTTTTAAATGCACGGGACGAAATGAAATGGTCGATGGCTTTTAACCATTTTTTTATTTTTTTATTTATGTATTTATTCATTTTACATTTTATATTAAATGTCTTGGTTTTTCCTCCCTCTGAAAATCCTATGAAATGTTTAACAAGCCATCCTATAATAATACAACAGCTATTAATGTAACCATACAATAAAACAAATGTATTTAATGATGTTTTTTTCATTATTTTAACAATAGGCTAATGTATATTACTTTATATAGATTCTACAAGAAACACAAAACTTAAAAACTAAATTGTTTACAATTGCACACACAAGGTTTCTTGCAGCTTCACTCATTGTAAAGGAAGATAATGTGCTTCGTACACCTGCAGGACCGCAAGCAAGGTTGCAGAGAAAATGCGGACTGGAATTTGAGTGATGTGGGCATTTTCTATATGAACAAGTGGAATGGATTGGATACCGACGCACTAAAGGGGCTCTCTACCTTATGCTATTAAGTGAGGGGAAACTGAGTGAATAATAACAGGTTACATGATTATTTATTTAAACTCATATTCGGGCCACTTTATAATGAATATGTCGGCATGTATTTGTAAAAAAAAAAAAAAATTTATATATATATATATATATATATATATATATATATATATATATATATATATATATATATATATATATATATATATATATATATATATAACACCAAATTATTTAGGGGGGCTTAACAATATTTTAGGGGGGCTTGAGCCCCCCTAAAATAGGCCTAACAACACCAATGATGTTGACTAATAAAACAAAGCTGTTTTTTTTTTCTTTCAAACTGTCATTGCTCAAAACATAATATTGAATAAAATCAATGTTATTATGAATTATTGACCTATCCATGGTTCCCATTACTTCACATCAAATATTCCACTTGCATATTTTGTGTGTTTGCCATTAAAAACATAGTTTTGTTTGACAAAAAAGGGCAAAAAACAAAAAAAAACAAACAAACAACATAAAAAAAACCTAAAACATTCTGAAATGAGGGATATATTTGAAGTTGATGTAGACTCCAGAGATTTAAGCGTTAAATATAAAATGTATGTATGCCCTGGCACACCATTATCATCATTTCATGACCCAAGCAAAACACTTTTTACACTTTTATACTGAAATAAATACACCTACAACTTATTAAATACAAACATAGAAAAAACTAGCAGCAGCGGTAAAGTTTAGATCCATGAAGGAAAGAAGAAAGTGAATAAATGTTTATAACTGAATACATTTACATAAGTATACACATTTGTTTTCTTGTTTTATTATTTTAATGAATGAAGTAACGTTTATGACAACCTTTTTCCAAAACACAATATAGAATGTGAGATATAACAGGATCATGCATACGTTTATCTTTTGCTTTCAAAACGCTTACAAAAAAGTGGGACCCCAAAAATTTACTGTGGGACCCCATTTTGAAAATTCCTAGCGCCAACACTGCTGTCAACAGAGGAGAAAAAAATGCTTTATTTAAATAAATATATTATTTATCAAGCAAGTTTGAGTATCATTGGCAAATTTTCACCTAGTCCCGGCCTTGGCATGCATATATGTGTCCTCTTTTGGGGATTTCAGAATATGGTCAGCCTAGCACAGGGGTCACCAACGCGGTGCCCGCGGGCACCAGGTAGCCCGTAAGGACCAGATGAGTAGCCCGCCGGCCTGTTCTAAAAATAGCTCAAATAGCAGCACTTACCAGTGAGCTGCCTCTATTTTTTAAATTGTATTTATTTACTAGCTAGCTGGTCTCGCTTTGCCCGACATTTTTAATTCTAAGAGAGACAAAACTCAAATAGAATTTGAAAATCCAAGAAAATATTTTAAAGACTTGGTCTTCACTTGTTTAAATAAATTCATTAATTTTTTTACTTTGCTTCTTATAACTTTCAGAAAGACAAATGTAGAGAAAAAAATACAACCTTAAAAATGATTTTAGGATTTTTAAACACATATACCTTTTTACCTTTTAAATTCCTTCCTCTTCTTTCCTGACAATTTAAATCAATGTTCAAGTAAATGTATTTTTTTTTATTGTAAATAATAATAAATAAATTGTAATTTAATTCCTCATTTTAGCTTCTGTTTTTTCGACGAAGAATATTTGTGAAATATTTCTTCAAACTTATTATGATTAAAATTCAAAAAAGTTATTCTGGCAAATCTAGAAAATCTGTAGAATCAAATTTAAATCTTATTTCAAAGTCTTTTGAATTTATTTTAAAATTATTGTTCTGGAAAATCTAGAAGAAATAATGATTTGTCTTTGTTAGAAATATAGCTTGGTCCAATTTGTTATATATTCTAACAAAGTGTAGATTGGATTTTAACCTATTTAAAACATGTCATCAAAATTCTAAAATTAATCTTAAACAGGAAAAATTACTAATGATGTTCCATAAATTATTTTTTAAAGTTTTTGTCTTCTTTTTTTCGGTCGAATTTAGAATTTCAAAGATTCGAAATTGAAGATAAACTATGTTTCAAAATTGAATTGTCATTTTTTTCGTGTTTTCTCCTCTTTTAAACTGTACAATTAAGCGTAAATATCATTAATTATTAATAATAACATAGAGTTAAAAGTAAATTGAGCAAATTGGCTATTTCTGGCAATTTATTTAAGTGTGTATCAACCTGGTAGCCCTTCGCATTAATCAGTACCCAAGAAGTAGCTCTTGCTTTCAAAAAGGTTGGTGACCCCTGGCCTAGCATATGTTGTGTACCGAGTTATATGACTCTGAGGTGTATGGCGGCAAAATTGGCTAAAAAGGTAAGCATACAGTATATCAACTACATTATATGAATCAGGGGTAAACAGTTGCAAAATAAAATTAAAAAGTTTGCATTTGCGAAATTAGCAAAAAAAAAAAAAAAAAAAAAAGTTGTAACCTTTTATGGGCTTGCCTCTTTGTGATGTTAAATTCCTGTTATAAGCTGTTATACAGTATATGCCTTTGAGCTCTTATTTTGAAGGCGCTAAGAAACTGGAGCCTCCGTGTTTGTTTATTTTGCAGTTTTATACAGTATAGGCGACATATATAAACCCTCGGTTACAAAAGTAAGCATATATCAACTAAATTGTATTAATCTTGGGTAAACGGTTGCAAAATAAAATTTAAAAAAAAGTAAACGTGTTAATGTTACCGTTTGCATTTGCGAAATTAGCAACAAATAAAAAAAAAAAGTTGTGAAGCTAGTATGCTAACTGTTGTAACCTATTTTTATGGGCTTGCCTCTTTGTGATGTTAAGTTCCTGTTATACAGTATATGCCTTTGAGCTCTTATTTTGAAGGCGCTAAGAGCGGAAGTGGCGGCACGTTGTAGTGGAGCGGAGGTTTTGAAAAGAAAGGAAATAAAGTGGTCCTCGTGTAAAACTGGAGCCTCCGTGTTTGTTTATTTTGTAGTTTTATACAGTATAGCCGATATATTTAAACCCTCGGTTACAAAAGTAAGCATATATCAACTAAATTATATGAATCTGGGGTAAACGGTTGCAAAATACAATTTAAAAAAAAGGAAACGTGTTAATGTTAATGTTTGCATTTGCGAAATTAGCAACAAATAAAAAAAAAAGTTGTCAAGCTAGTATGCTAACTGTTGTAACCTATTTTTATGGGCTTGCCTCTTTGTGATGTTAAGTTCCTGTTATAAGCGGTTATACAGTATATGCCTTTGAGCTCTTATTTTGAAGGCGCCAAGAGCGGAAGTGGTGACTGTTGTAACCTATTTTTATGGGCTCGCTTCTTTGTGACGTTAAGTTCCTGTTATAAGCTGTTATACAGTATATGCCTTTGAGCTCTTATTTTGAAGGCGCTAAGAGCGGAAGTGGCGGCACGTTGTAGTGGAGCGGAGGTTTTGAAAAGAAAGGAAATAAAGCGGTCCTGGTGTAAAACTGGAGCCTCCGTGTTTGTTATTTTGTAGTTTTATACAGTATAGGCGACATATATAAACCCTCGGTTACATTACAATGTGTCACCACTTTCGCTCTTGGCGCCTTCAAAATAAGAGCTCAAGGCATATACTGTATAACAGCTTATAACAGGAACTTAACATCACAGAGAGGCAAGCCCATAAAAATAGGTTACACTGTTAACATGTTAGCAGTTATATGACTGAGGAGTATGGCGGCAAAATTGGCTAAAAAGGTAAGCATATATCAACTAAATGATATGAATGTGAGGTAAACGGTTGCAAAAAAGAAAAAAAGAAAAAAGGAGTATGACTGAGGTCTACGGCTTGAAAAGGTAGCATGTTAGCTTTAGCATGCCAACAGTTAGCATATGTTGTGTACCGAGTTATATGACTGAGGAGTATGGCGGCAAAATTGGCAAAAAAAGTTAGCATGTATCAACTACTAAGTAATATGAATCTGAGGTTGCAAAATTAAAAAAGAAAGAAAGAAGTAAACATGCTAATGTTATCAGCTAACGTTTACATCAAGTACTAAAATATGACTCTGGTGTATACCAAAAAAAAATTGCTAGAAGCTAGCCTACTAATGTTAGCATGCTAGTAGGTAGTATTCATCAAGTAACAAAACACATGTATACCTAAAAAAATTTGCTAAAAAAAAAAAAAAAAAAGCTAATGTTAGCATACATCAAGTTATAAAAATATGACTGTTGTTGTTTGCCAAAAAAATTAGCCTACTAATGTTAGCATGCCAAAATAAAAACTTTAGCATGTGTCAGGTATCAAAGTATTTTACTTTGTGATGTATGTTTAAAAAAAAAAAAAAGATAGCATGCTAACGGTAGCATACATCAAGTACCACAATATGACTATGGTTTATAGCTATAAAATGTGATCAAAAGCTAGCCTACTAATGTTAATATGCTAAAATAACTCTAACATGCATCAAGTACCAAAATATAGTACTCTGCGATTTATACCTGAAAAAATGTGTTTAAAAAAAACTAGCATGCTAACGTTAGCATACATCAAGTTCTAAAAATATGACTGTTGTTGTTTACCAAAAAATGTGCTAAAAGCTAGCCTAATAATTTTAGCATGCCAAAATAAAAACTTTAGCATGTGTCAAGTATCAAAGTATTTTACTTTGCGATGTATGTTTTTTTTTTAAAGATAGCATGCTCACGTTAGCATACATCAAGTACCAAAATATGACACTGGTTTATAGCTATAAGATTTGCTCAAAAGCTAGCCTACTAATATTAGCATGCTAAAATAACTGTACCATGCGTAAGGAACAAAAATATAGTACTCTACGATTTACACCTGAGAAAAATGTGTTTAAAAAAAAGCTAGCATGCTAACGTTAGCATACATGAAGTACTAAAAATATGACTCTGGTGCATATAAAAATTTTTTGCTAGAAGCTAGCCTACTAATGTTAGCATGCTAGTAGGTAGTATTCATCAAGTAACAAAACACGTGTATACCTGAAAATATTTGCTCAAAAAAAAAAAGCTAACGTTACCATACATCAAGTTCTAAAAATATGACTGTTGTTGTTTACCAAAAAAATTTGCTAAAAGCTAGCCTACTAATGTTAGCATGCCAAAATAAAAACTTTAGCATGTGTCAAGTATCAAAGTATTTTACTTTGCGATTTAAAAAAAAAAGATAGCATGCTCACGTTAGCATACATCAAGTACCAAAATATGACTCTGGTTTATAGCTATAAGATTTGCTCGAAAGCTAGCCTACTAATGTTAGCATGCTAAAATAACTGTAATATGAGTCAAGTACCAACATATAGTACTCTGCGATTTATACCTGAAAAAAATGTGTTTAAAAAAAAAAGCTAGCATGCTAACGTTAGCATACATCAAGTACTAAAAATATGACTCTGGTGTATACCAAAAAAATTAGCTAGAAGCTAGCCTACTAATAGGTAGTATTCATCAAGTAACAAAACATGTGTATACCTGAAAACATTTGCTAAAAAAAAACAACTAACGTTAGCATACATCAAGTTATAAAAATATGACCGTTGTTGTTTACCAAAAAATTTGCTAAAAGCTAACCTTGTAATGTTTGCATGCCAAAATAAAAACTTTAGCATGTGTCAAGTACCTAAGTATTTTACTTTGCGATGTATGTTTTAAAAAAATAAATTAGCATGCTAACATTAGCATACATCAATTACCAAAATATAACTCTGGTTTATAGCAATAAAATTTGCTCAAAAGCTAGCCTACTAATGTTAGCATGCTAAAATACGTCAAGTACCAAAATATAGTACGCAATTTATACCTGGAAAAAATGTGTTTAAAAAAAAGCTAGCATGCTAACATTAGCATACATCAAGTACTAAAAATATGACAATTAGCTAAAAGCTAGCCTATTAATGTTAGCATGCTAAAATGCGTCAAGTACCAAAATATAGTCCTCTGCGATTTATACCTGAAAAAAATGTGTTTAAAAAAAGCTAGCATGATAACATTAGCATACATCAAGTACTAAAAATATGACATAAAATTAGCTAAAAGCTAGTCTATTATTGTTAGCATACTAATAGGTAGTATTCATCAAGTAACAAAACATGTGTATACCTGCAAAATTTGCTATAAATTATTTTTTTTAAATGCTAACATGCTAAAAATAACTTAGCAATTTCTATTTGAATTTTTTTTTGTATGTTAGCATACTAATAGGTAGTATTCATTGAGTAACAAAACATGTGTATACCTGCAAAATTTGCTATAAATTTTTTTTTAAATGCTAACATGCTAAAAATAACTTTGCAATTTCTATTTTAATTTTTTTGTATGTTAGCATACTAATAGGTAGTATTCATCAAGTAACAAAACATGTGTATACCTGCAAAATTTGCTATAAATAAAAAAAAAAAATGCTAACATGCTAAAAAGAACTTTGCGATTTCTATTTGAAATTTTTTTTGTATGTTAGCATACTAATAGGTAGTATTCATCAAGTGACAAAACATGTGTATACCTGCAAAATTTGCTATAATTTTTTTTTTAAAATGCTAACATGCTAAAAATAACTTTGCAATTTCTATATTAATTTTTTTTGTATGTTAGCATACTAATAGGTAGTATTCATCAAATAACAAAACATATGTATACCTGCAAAATTTTCTAAAAAATAAATACAAAAATAAAAAAGCTAACATGCTAAAAATGACTTTGCAATTTCTATTTGACATTTTTTTTTAAATGTTAGCATACGAAAACGTTAGAATAGTTTCAGCATTCACACAATCAGCATTTTTAATCTGTTATTTTTTGGGACAAGTGACTGTTCAAATGTCTTTTTAGTGAAAAATGGGCCATTTTCACATTTAATCCAGTGTTTTTCAACCACTGGAACTTCGCCTAATTGGTCCAAAAATATTTTTTGCAAATCAATAATTATAATAAAGTGCCGTTGTCTAGTGCAGTGTTTTTCCCAACCTTTTTTTGGTATGTAAAAGGTATGTAACGCTTAAACCAAAAATGAACAACAGGAAAGTCCCGCTAGGAAAAGGCACTGAAGCATAGGGATGGCTATGTAAAACAAAAGTAAAACTGAACTGGCTACAAAGTCAACAAAAACAGAATGCTGGACGACAGCAAAAACTTACAGCGTGTGGAGCAAAGATGGCGTCCTCAAAGTACATCCTTACATGACATGACGATCAACATTGTCCCCACAAAGAAGGATAGCGTACGCACAACTTAAATAGTCTTGATTGCGAAAAACAAAGCAGGTGCGGGCAATAGCACTCAAAGGAAGGCGTGAAGCTGCTACAGGAGAACACCAACAAAACAGGAAGTGTCACCAAATTAACAGCGCAAGACAGGAACTAAAGCACTACACACAGGAAACAACAACAAACTCAAAATAAGGCACGACAACCTGGTGGAGTTTCATTTTTTTAACCCTTGGCTCAAAAAAGGTTGAAAAATACTGATCACATGGAAGAGTTGATCTCAAACAGGAAGCCAAAAATTATAAAAACTTCATACTAAAAGGACAAGAGGACAGCAGTTTTTGGTTTCATTCATCCATCCATCAATTTTCTACCGCTTTTCCCCTTTCGGGGTGGCCCTCACCAGAAAACCCAGAAAAAACAAAGCCCCTCCTTTGCAGAAAAGATGCAGTACCTAATGTCCGACACAAGAGGGCGACTAGTGTCTGAAATGACGCAATCACACTTTCCATGTTGACAATTTGAGTGTTTTGTATTTGTTTAATTCCCTTCCCTCCATCTCCACTGTTCTTTTCCCATTTTAAAGACCAACATGGCCTTCAATCCCCGGCTTGTGCTCGCTTAGTGAAGGCAAATTAGCTGAAAAATGGAGTAAAATATGCGACGGTGAAAAGGTGACAGAGGCGACTCGGCAGCGATGCGGCGGCTGATAATGATAACAAATTGCTCCAATTTCAGGCCAATTTGAGACAACTTCCCAGCATGCAACTGTTTCGTATTTGCACGTAAACGTGCGTGATCACGACGAGGGGTGGCAGTGGAAACAACACAACCCTACACACCAACACTACACAACAACACTACACACAACAGTAAGATTGTGATGTTGTACCTAATGAAGTGGCCTGTAAGGTCCAAACTTTTACCACTAAGGGCCACAAACTTACATTTTTGGTAGTTCTCACCTTCAAAACCTTATAACAAATTTTTCAAAAACTATTTAAAAAAAAAAAATGCAATTTCCGTAAAAATGTCGTGTGAGCGGTGAAGAGCCCAAGCCAAACTGAAATGCTAACCGCTAACACGCTGGCCAGATAGCGTCAAATAAGTAAAAATGGGCAAAGTAAGCTAAAAAAAAGTTAGCATACTTACGTTTTTATGTTATCAATAGCCCACTTACAGTTAGCATTAGTGAAATACCCAAAATACCTGCATAACTCTGCGATGTATACCTGAAAAATGTGTTTAAAAAGTTAGCATGCTAATGTCAGTTAGCATTAGTGAAGTACCAAAATACCTGCATTACTCTGCGATGTACACCTGAAAAATGTGTTTAAAATGTTAGCATGCTAATGTCAGTTAGCATTAGTGAAGTACCAAAATACCTGCATTACTCTGCGATGTACACCTGAAAAATGTGTTTAAAAAGTTAGCATGCTAATGTTAGCAAACGTCAATACTAACTTACAGTTAGCATTAGTGAAGTACCAAAATATCTGTATTACTCTGCGACGTATACCTGAAAAATGTGTTTAAAAAGTTAGCATGCTAATGTCAGTTAGCATTAGTGAAGTACCAAAATACCTGCATTACTCTGCGATGTATACCTGAAAAATGTGTTTAAAAAAGTTAGCATGCTAATGTCAGTTAGGATTAGTGAAGTACCAAAATACCTGCATAACTCTGCGATGTATACCTGAAAAATGTGTTTAAAAAGTTAGCATGCTAATGTCAGTTAGCATTAGTGAAGTACCAAAATACCTGCATTACTCTGCGATGTATAACTGAAAAATGTGTTTAAAAAGTTAGCATGCTAATGTTAGCAAACGTCAATACTAACTTACAGTTAGCATTAGTGAAGTACCAAAATACCTGTATTACTCTGCGATTTATACCTGAAAAATGTGTTTAAAAAAAGTTAGCATGCTAATGTCAGTTAGCATTAGTAAAGTACCAAAATACCTGCATTACTCTGCGATGTATACCTGAAAAATGTGTTTAAAAAGTTAGCATGCTAATGTCAGTTAGCATTAGTGGAGTACCAAAATACCTGCATTACTCTGCGATGTATACCTGAAAAATGTGTTTAAAAAAGTTAGCATGCTAATGTCAGTTAGCATTAGTGAAGCACCAAAATACCTGCATTACTCTGCGATGTACACCTGAAAAATGTGTTTAAAAAGTTAGCATGCTAATGTTAGCAAACGTCAATACTAACTTACAGTTAGCATTAGTGAAGCACCAAAATACCTGCATTACTCTGCGATGTACACCTGAAAAATGTGTTTAAAAAGTTAGCATGCTAATGTTAGCAAACGTCAATACTAACTTACAGTTAGCATTAGTGAAGTACCAAAATACCTGCACTTGGGGGGCGGTATGGCGTAGTGGGTAGAGCGGCCGTGCCAGAAACCTGAGGGTTGCAGGTTCGCTCCCCGCCTCTTACCATCCAAAATCGCTGCCGTTGTGTCCTTGGGCAGGACACTTCACCCTTGCCCCCGGTGCCGCTCACACCGGTGAATGAATGATGAATGAATGAGTTGTAAAAATGAATGATGGGTTCTCACTCTGTGAAGCGCTTTGAGTGCCTAGAAAAGCGCTATATAAATCTAATCCATTATTATTATTATTACTCTGCGATGTATACCTGAAAAATGTGTTTAAAATGTTAGCATGCTAATGTCAGTTAGCATTAGTGAAGTACCAAAATACCTGCATTACTCTGCGATGTATACCTGAAAAATGTGTTTAAAAAAGTTAGCATGCTAATGTCAGTTAGGATTAGTGAAGTACCAAAATACCTGCATTACTCTGCGTTGTATACCTGAAAAATGTGTTTAAAAAGTTAGCATGCTAATGTCAGTGAGCATTAGTGAAGTACCAAAATACCTATATTACTCTGCGATGTATACCTGAAAAATGTGTTTAAAAAGTTAGCATGCTAATGTCAGTTAGGATTAGTGAAGTACCAAAATACCTGCATTACTCTGCGTTGTATACCTGAAAAATGTGTTTAAAAAGTTAGCATGCTAATGTCAGTGAGCATTAGTGAAGTACCAAAATACCTGCATTACTCTGCGATGTACACCTGAAAAATGTGTTTAAAATGTTAGCATGCTAATGTCAGTTAGCATTAGTGAAGTACCAAACTACCTGCATTACTCTGCGATGTATACCTCAAAAATGTGTTTAAAAAGTTAGCATGCTAATGTTAGCAAACGTCAATACTAACTTACAGTTAGCATTAAGTGAAGTACCAAAATATCTGTATTACTCTGCGACGTATACCTGAAAAATGTGTTTAAAAAGTTAGCATGCTAATGTCAGTTAGCATTAGTGAAGTACCAAAATACCTGCATTACTCTGCGACGTATACCTGAAAAATGTGTTTAAAAAGTTAGCATGCTAATGTCAGTTAGCATTAGTGAAGTACCAAAATACCTGCATTACTCTGCGATGTATACCTGAAAAATGTGTTTAAAAAAGTTAGCATGCTAATGTCAGTTAGGATTAGTGAAGTACCAAAATACCTGCATAACTCTGCGATGTATACCTGAAAAATGTGTTTAAAAAGTTAGCATGCTAATGTCAGTTAGCATTAGTGAAGTACCAAAATACCTGCATTACTCTGCGATGTATACCTGAAAAATGTGTTTAAAAAGTTAGCATGCTAATGTCAGTTAGCATTAATGAAGTACCAAAATACCTGCATAACTCTGCGATGTATAACTGAAAAATGTGTTTAAAAAGTTAGCATGCTAATGTTAGCAAACGTCAATACCAACTTACAGTTAGCATTAGTGAAGTACCAAAATACCTGCATTACTCTGCGATGTATACCTGAAAAATGTGTTTAAAAAAAGTTAGCATGCTAATGTCAGTTAGCATTAGTGAAGTACCAACATACCTGCATTACTCTGCAATGTATACCTGAAAAATGTGTTTAAAATGTTAGCATGCTAATGTCAGTTAGCATTAGTGAAGTACCAAAATACCTGCATTACTCTGCGATGTATACCTGAAAAATGTGTTTAAAAAGTTAGCATGCTAATGTCAGTTAGCATTAGTGAAGTACCAAAATACCTGCATTACTCTGCGATGTATACCTGAAAAATGTGTTTAAAAAGTTAGCATGCTAATGTCAGTTAGCATTAGTGAAGTACCAAAATACCTGCATTACTCTGCGATATACACCTGAAAAATGTGTTTAAAAACTTAGCATGCTAATGTTAGCAAACGTCAATACTAACTTACAGTTAGCATTAGTGAAGTACCAAAATACCTGCATTACTCTGCGATGTATACCTGAAAAATGTGTTTAAAAACTTAGCATGCTAATGTTAGCAAACGTCAATACTAACTTACAGTTAGCATTAGTGAAGTACCAAAATACCTGCATTACTCTGCGATGTATACCTGAAAAATGTGTTTAAAAAAGTTAGCATGCTAATGTCAGTTAGCATTAGTGAAGTACCAACATACCTGCATTACTCTGCAATGTATACCTGAAAAATGTGTTTAAAATGTTTGCATGCTAATGTCAGTTAGCATTAGTGAAGTACCAAAATACCTGCATTACTCTGCGATGTATACCTGAAAAATGTGTTTAAAAAGTTAGCATGCTAATGTCAGTTAGCATTAGTGAAGTACCAAAATACCTGCATTACTCTGCGATGTACAACTGAAAAATGTGTTTAAAAAGTTAGCATGCTAATGTTAGCAAACGTCAATACTAACTTACAGTTAACATTAGTGAAGTACCAAAATACCTGTATTACTCTGCGACGTACACCTGAAAAATGTGTTTAAAAAGTTAGCATGCTAATGTCAGTTAGCATTAGTGAAGTACCAAAATACCTGCATTACTCTGCGATGTATACCTGAAAAATGTGTTTAAAAAGTTAGCATGCTAATGTCAGTTAGCATTAGTGAAGTACCAAAATACCTGCATTACTCTGCGATGTATACCTGAAAAATGTGTTTAAAAAATTTAGCATGCTAATGTCAGTTAGCATTAGTGAAGTACCAAAATACCTGCATTACTCTGCGATGTATACCTGAAAAATGTGTTTAAAAAGTTAGCATGCTAATGTCAGTTAGCATTAGTGAAGTACCAAAATACCTGCATTACTCAGCGATGTATACCTGAAAAATGTGTTTAAAAAGTTAGCATGCTAATGTTAGCAAACGTCAATACCAACTTACAGTTAGCATTAGTGAAGTACCCCAAATACCTGCATTACTCTGCGATGTATACCTGAAAAATGTGTTTAAAAAAGTTAGCATGCTAATGTCAGTTAGCATTAGTGTAGTACCAAAATACCTGCATTACTCTGCGATGTATACCTGAAAAATGTGTTTAAAAAAGTTAGCATGCTAATGTCAGTTAGCATTAGTGAAGTACCAAAATACCTGCATTACTCTGCGATGTACACCTGAAAAATGTGTTTAAAAAGTTAGCATGCTAATGTCAGTTAGCATTAGTGAAGTACCAAAATACCTGCATTACTCTGCGATGTACACCTGAAAAATGTGTTTAAAAAGTTAGCATGCTAATGTCAGTTAGCATTAGTGAAGTACCAAAATACCTGCATTACTCTGCGATGTACACCTGAAAAATGTGTTCAAAAAGTTAGCATGCTAATGTCAGTTAGCATTAGTGAAGTACCAAAATACCTGTATTACTCTGCGATGTATACCTGAAAAATGTGTTTAAAAAAGTTAGCATGCTAATGTCAGTTAGCATTAGTGAAGTACCAAAATACCTGCATTACTCTGCGATGTATACCTGAAAAATGTGTTTAAAAAGTTAGCATGCTAATGTCAGTTAGCATTAGTGAAGTACCAAAATACCTGCATTACTCTGCGATGTACACCTGAAAAATGTGTTTAAAAAGTTAGCATGCTAATGTCAGTTAGCATTAGTGAAGTACCAAAATACCTGCATAACTCTGCGATGTATACCTGAAAAATGTGTTTAAAAAGTTAGCATGCTAATGTCAGTTAGCATTAGTGAAGTACCAAAATACCTGCATTACTCTGCGATGTATACCTGAAAAATGTGTTTAAAAAAATTTAGCATGCTAATGTCAGTTAGCATTAGTAAAGTACCAAAATACCTGCATTACTCTGCGATGTATACCTGAAAAATGTGTTTAAAAAGTTAGCATGCTAATGTCAGTTAGCATTAGTGTAGTACCAAAATACCTGCATTACTCTGCGATGTATACCTGAAAAATGTGTTTAAAAAAGTTAGCATGCTAATGTCAGTTAGCATTAGTGAAGTACCAAAATACCTGCATTACTCTGCGATGTACACCTGAAAAATGTGTTTAAAAAGTTAGCATGCTAATGTCAGTTAGCATTAGTGAAGTACCAAAATACCTGCATTACTCTGCGATGTACACCTGAAAAATGTGTTTAAAAATGTAGCATGCTAATGTCAGTTAGCATTAGTGAAGTACCAAAATACCTGCATTACTCTGCGATGTACACCTGAAAAATGTGTTCAAAAAGTTAGCATGCTAATGTCAGTTAGCATTAGTGAAGTACCAAAATACCTGTATTACTCTGCGATGTATACCTGAAAAATGTGTTTAAAAAAGTTAGCATGCTAATGTCAGTTAGCATTAGTGAAGTACCAAAATACCTGCATTACTCTGCGATGTATACCTGAAAAATGTGTTTAAAAAGTTAGCATGCTAATGTCAGTTAGCATTAGTGAAGTACCAAAATACCTGCATTACTCTGCGATGTACACCTGAAAAATGTGTTTAAAAAGTTAGCATGCTAATGTCAGTTAGCATTAGTGAAGTACCAAAATACCTGCATAACTCTGCGATGTATACCTGAAAAATGTGTTTAAAAAGTTAGCATGCTAATGTCAGTTAGCATTAGTGAAGTACCAAAATACCTGCATTACTCTGCGATGTATACCTGAAAAATGTGTTTAAAAAAAGTTAGCATGCTAATGTCAGTTAGCATTAGTAAAGTACCAAAATACCTGCATTACTCTGCGATGTATACCTGAAAAATGTGTTTAAAAAGTTAGCATGCTAATGTCAGTTAGCATTAGTGTAGTACCAAAATACCTGCATTACTCTGCGATGTATACCTGAAAAATGTGTTTAAAAAAGTTAGCATGCTAATGTCAGTTAGCATTAGTGAAGTACCAAAATACCTGCATTACTCTGCGATGTACACCTGAAAAATGTGTTTAAAAAGTTAGGATGCTAATGTCAGTTAGCATTAGTGAAGTACCAAAATACCTGCATTACTCTGCGATGTACACCTGAAAAATGTGTTTAAAAATGTAGCATGCTAATGTCAGTTAGCATTAGTGAAGTACCAAAATACCTGCATTACTCTGCGATGTACACCTGAAAAATGTGTTCAAAAAGTTAGCATGCTAATGTCAGTAAGCATTAGTGAAGTACCAAAATACCTGCATTACTCTGCGATGTATACCTGAAAAATGTGTTTAAAAAAAGTTAGCATGCTAATGTCAGTTAGCATTAGTAAAGTACCAAAATACCTGCATTACTCTGCGATGTATACCTGAAAAATGTGTTTAAAAAGTTAGCATGCTAATGTCAGTTAGCATTAGTGAAGTACCAAAATACCTGCATTAATCTGCGATGTACACCTGAAAAATGTGTTTAAAAAGTTAGCATGCTAATGTCAGTTAGCATTAGTGTAGTACCAAAATACCTGCATTACTCTGCGTTGTATACCTGAAAAATGTGTTTAAAAAAGTTAGCATGCTAATGTCAGTTAGCATTAGTGAAGTACCAAAATACCTGCATTACTCTGCGATGTACACCTGAAAAATGTGTTAAAAAAGTTAGCATGCTAATGTCAGTTAGCATTAGTGAAGTACCAAAATACCTGCATTACTCTGCGATGTACACCTGAAAAATGTGTTTAAAAATGTAGCATGCTAATGTCAGTTAGCATTAGTGAAGTACCAAAATACCTGCATTACTCTGCGATGTACACCTGAAAAATGTGTTCAAAAAGTTAGCATGCTAATGTCAGTTAGCATTAGTGAAGTACCAAAATACCTGTATTACTCTGCGATGTATACCTGAAAAATGTGTTTAAAAAAGTTAGCATGCTAATGTCAGTTAGCATTAGTGAAGTACCAAAATACCTGCATTACTCTGCGATGTATACCTGAAAAATGTGTTTAAAAAGTTAGCATGCTAATGTCAGTTAGCATTAGTGAAGTACCAAAATACCTGCATTACTCTGCGATGTACACCTGAAAAATGTGTTTAAAAAGTTAGCATGCTAATGTCAGTTAGCATTAGTGAAGTACCAAAATACCTGCATAACTCTGCGATGTATACCTGAAAAATGTGTTTAAAAAGTTAGCATGCTAATGTCAGTTAGCATTAGTGAAGTACCAAAATACCTGCATTACTCTGCGATGTATACCTGAAAAATGTGTTTAAAAAGTTAGCATGCTAATGTCAGTTAGCATTAGTGAAGTACCAAAATACCTGCATTACTCTGCGATGTATACCTGAAAAATGTGTTTAAAAAGTTAGCATGCTAATGTTAGCAAACGTCAATACTAACTTACAGTTAGCATTAGTGAAGTACCAAAATACCTGTATTACTCTGCGACGTATACCTGAAAAATGTGTTTAAAAAGTTAGCATGCTAATGTCAGTTAGCATTAGTGAAGTACCAAAATACCTGCATTGCTCTGCGATGTATACCTGAAAAATGTGTTTAAAATGTTAGCATGCTAATGTCAGTTAGCATTAGTGAAGTACCAAAATACCTGCATTACTCTGCGATGTATACCTGAAAAATGTGTTAAAAAAGTTAGCATGCTAATGTCAGTTAGCATTATTGAAGTACCAAAATACCTGCATTACTGTGCGATGTATACCTGAAAAATGTGTTTAAAAAGTTAGCATGCTAATGTCAGTTAGCATTAGTGAAGTACCAAAATACTTGCATTACTCTGCGATGTACACCTGAAAAATGTGTTTAAAATGTTAGCATGCTAATGTCAGTTAGCATTAGTGAAGTACCAAAATACCTGCATTACTCTGCGATGTATACCTGAAAAATGTGTTTAAAAAGTTAGCATGCTAATGTCAGTTAGCATTAGTGAAGTACCAAAATACCGGTATTACTCTGCGATGTATACCTGAAAAATGTGTTTAAAAAGTTAGCATGCTAATGTCAGTTAGCATTAGTGAAGTACCAAAATACCTGCATTACTCAGCGATGTATACCTGAAAAATGTGTTTAAAAACTTAGCATGTTAATGTTAGCAAACGTCAATACCAACTTACAGTTAGCATTAGTGAAGTACCAAAATACCTGCATTACTCTGCGATGTATACCTGAAAAATGTGTTTAAAAAAGTTAGCATGCTAATGTCAGTTAGCATTAGTGAAGTACCAACATACCTGCATTACTCTGCAATGTATACCTGAAAAATGTGTTTAAAATGTTAGCATGCTAATGTCAGTTAGCATTAGTGAAGTACCAAAATACCTGCATTACTCTGCGATGTATACCTGAAAAATGTGTTTAAAAAGTTAGCATGCTAATGTCAGTTAGCATTAGTGAAGTACCAAAATACCTATATTACTCTGCGATGTATACCTGAAAAATGTGTTTAAAAAGTTAGCATGCTAATGTCAGTTAGGATTAGTGAAGTACCAAAATACCTGCATTACTCTGCGTTGTATACCTGAAAAATGTGTTTAAAAAGTTAGCATGCTAATGTCAGTGAGCATTAGTGAAGTACCAAAATACCTGCATTACTCTGCGATGTACACCTGAAAAATGTGTTTAAAATGTTAGCATGCTAATGTCAGTTAGCATTAGTGAAGTACCAAACTACCTGCATTACTCTGCGATGTATACCTCAAAAATGTGTTTAAAAAGTTAGCATGCTAATGTTAGCAAACGTCAATACTAACTTACAGTTAGCATTAGTGAAGTACCAAAATATCTGTATTACTCTGCGACGTATACCTGAAAAATGTGTTTAAAAAGTTAGCATGCTAATGTCAGTTAGCATTAGTGAAGTACCAAAATACCTGCATTACTCTGCGACGTATACCTGAAAAATGTGTTTAAAAAGTTAGCATGCTAATGTCAGTTAGCATTAGTGAAGTACCAAAATACCTGCATTACTCTGCGATGTATACCTGAAAAATGTGTTTAAAAAAGTTAGCATGCTAATGTCAGTTAGGATTAGTGAAGTACCAAAATACCTGCATAACTCTGCGATGTATACCTGAAAAATGTGTTTAAAAAGTTAGCATGCTAATGTCAGTTAGCATTAGTGAAGTACCAAAATACCTGCATTACTCTGCGATGTATACCTGAAAAATGTGTTTAAAAAGTTAGCATGCTAATGTCAGTTAGCATTAATGAAGTACCAAAATACCTGCATAACTCTGCGATGTATAACTGAAAAATGTGTTTAAAAAGTTAGCATGCTAATGTTAGCAAACGTCAATACCAACTTACAGTTAGCATTAGTGAAGTACCAAAATACCTGCATTACTCTGCGATGTATACCTGAAAAATGTGTTTAAAAAAAGTTAGCATGCTAATGTCAGTTAGCATTAGTGAAGTACCAACATACCTGCATTACTCTGCAATGTATACCTGAAAAATGTGTTTAAAATGTTAGCATGCTAATGTCAGTTAGCATTAGTGAAGTACCAAAATACCTGCATTACTCTGCGATGTATACCTGAAAAATGTGTTTAAAAAGTTAGCATGCTAATGTCAGTTAGCATTAGTGAAGTACCAAAATACCTGCATTACTCTGCGATGTATACCTGAAAAATGTGTTTAAAAAGTTAGCATGCTAATGTCAGTTAGCATTAGTGAAGTACCAAAATACCTGCATTACTCTGCGATATACACCTGAAAAATGTGTTTAAAAACTTAGCATGCTAATGTTAGCAAACGTCAATACTAACTTACAGTTAGCATTAGTGAAGTACCAAAATACCTGCATTACTCTGCGATGTATACCTGAAAAATGTGTTTAAAAACTTAGCATGCTAATGTTAGCAAACGTCAATACTAACTTACAGTTAGCATTAGTGAAGTACCAAAATACCTGCATTACTCTGCGATGTATACCTGAAAAATGTGTTTAAAAAAGTTAGCATGCTAATGTCAGTTAGCATTAGTGAAGTACCAACATACCTGCATTACTCTGCAATGTATACCTGAAAAATGTGTTTAAAATGTTTGCATGCTAATGTCAGTTAGCATTAGTGAAGTACCAAAATACCTGCATTACTCTGCGATGTATACCTGAAAAATGTGTTTAAAAAGTTAGCATGCTAATGTCAGTTAGCATTAGTGAAGTACCAAAATACCTGCATTACTCTGCGATGTACAACTGAAAAATGTGTTTAAAAAGTTAGCATGCTAATGTTAGCAAACGTCAATACTAACTTACAGTTAACATTAGTGAAGTACCAAAATACCTGTATTACTCTGCGACGTACACCTGAAAAATGTGTTTAAAAAGTTAGCATGCTAATGTCAGTTAGCATTAGTGAAGTACCAAAATACCTGCATTACTCTGCGATGTATACCTGAAAAATGTGTTTAAAAAGTTAGCATGCTAATGTCAGTTAGCATTAGTGAAGTACCAAAATACCTGCATTACTCTGCGATGTATACCTGAAAAATGTGTTTAAAAAATTTAGCATGCTAATGTCAGTTAGCATTAGTGAAGTACCAAAATACCTGCATTACTCTGCGATGTATACCTGAAAAATGTGTTTAAAAAGTTAGCATGCTAATGTCAGTTAGCATTAGTGAAGTACCAAAATACCTGCATTACTCAGCGATGTATACCTGAAAAATGTGTTTAAAAAGTTAGCATGCTAATGTTAGCAAACGTCAATACCAACTTACAGTTAGCATTAGTGAAGTACCCCAAATACCTGCATTACTCTGCGATGTATACCTGAAAAATGTGTTTAAAAAAGTTAGCATGCTAATGTCAGTTAGCATTAGTGTAGTACCAAAATACCTGCATTACTCTGCGATGTATACCTGAAAAATGTGTTTAAAAAAGTTAGCATGCTAATGTCAGTTAGCATTAGTGAAGTACCAAAATACCTGCATTACTCTGCGATGTACACCTGAAAAATGTGTTTAAAAAGTTAGCATGCTAATGTCAGTTAGCATTAGTGAAGTACCAAAATACCTGCATTACTCTGCGATGTACACCTGAAAAATGTGTTTAAAAAGTTAGCATGCTAATGTCAGTTAGCATTAGTGAAGTACCAAAATACCTGCATTACTCTGCGATGTACACCTGAAAAATGTGTTCAAAAAGTTAGCATGCTAATGTCAGTTAGCATTAGTGAAGTACCAAAATACCTGTATTACTCTGCGATGTATACCTGAAAAATGTGTTTAAAAAAGTTAGCATGCTAATGTCAGTTAGCATTAGTGAAGTACCAAAATACCTGCATTACTCTGCGATGTATACCTGAAAAATGTGTTTAAAAAGTTAGCATGCTAATGTCAGTTAGCATTAGTGAAGTACCAAAATACCTGCATTACTCTGCGATGTACACCTGAAAAATGTGTTTAAAAAGTTAGCATGCTAATGTCAGTTAGCATTAGTGAAGTACCAAAATACCTGCATAACTCTGCGATGTATACCTGAAAAATGTGTTTAAAAAGTTAGCATGCTAATGTCAGTTAGCATTAGTGAAGTACCAAAATACCTGCATTACTCTGCGATGTATACCTGAAAAATGTGTTTAAAAAAATTTAGCATGCTAATGTCAGTTAGCATTAGTAAAGTACCAAAATACCTGCATTACTCTGCGATGTATACCTGAAAAATGTGTTTAAAAAGTTAGCATGCTAATGTCAGTTAGCATTAGTGTAGTACCAAAATACCTGCATTACTCTGCGATGTATACCTGAAAAATGTGTTTAAAAAAGTTAGCATGCTAATGTCAGTTAGCATTAGTGAAGTACCAAAATACCTGCATTACTCTGCGATGTACACCTGAAAAATGTGTTTAAAAAGTTAGCATGCTAATGTCAGTTAGCATTAGTGAAGTACCAAAATACCTGCATTACTCTGCGATGTACACCTGAAAAATGTGTTTAAAAATGTAGCATGCTAATGTCAGTTAGCATTAGTGAAGTACCAAAATACCTGCATTACTCTGCGATGTACACCTGAAAAATGTGTTCAAAAAGTTAGCATGCTAATGTCAGTTAGCATTAGTGAAGTACCAAAATACCTGTATTACTCTGCGATGTATACCTGAAAAATGTGTTTAAAAAAGTTAGCATGCTAATGTCAGTTAGCATTAGTGAAGTACCAAAATACCTGCATTACTCTGCGATGTATACCTGAAAAATGTGTTTAAAAAGTTAGCATGCTAATGTCAGTTAGCATTAGTGAAGTACCAAAATACCTGCATTACTCTGCGATGTACACCTGAAAAATGTGTTTAAAAAGTTAGCATGCTAATGTCAGTTAGCATTAGTGAAGTACCAAAATACCTGCATAACTCTGCGATGTATACCTGAAAAATGTGTTTAAAAAGTTAGCATGCTAATGTCAGTTAGCATTAGTGAAGTACCAAAATACCTGCATTACTCTGCGATGTATACCTGAAAAATGTGTTTAAAAAAAGTTAGCATGCTAATGTCAGTTAGCATTAGTAAAGTACCAAAATACCTGCATTACTCTGCGATGTATACCTGAAAAATGTGTTTAAAAAGTTAGCATGCTAATGTCAGTTAGCATTAGTGTAGTACCAAAATACCTGCATTACTCTGCGATGTATACCTGAAAAATGTGTTTAAAAAAGTTAGCATGCTAATGTCAGTTAGCATTAGTGAAGTACCAAAATACCTGCATTACTCTGCGATGTACACCTGAAAAATGTGTTTAAAAAGTTAGGATGCTAATGTCAGTTAGCATTAGTGAAGTACCAAAATACCTGCATTACTCTGCGATGTACACCTGAAAAATGTGTTTAAAAATGTAGCATGCTAATGTCAGTTAGCATTAGTGAAGTACCAAAATACCTGCATTACTCTGCGATGTACACCTGAAAAATGTGTTCAAAAAGTTAGCATGCTAATGTCAGTAAGCATTAGTGAAGTACCAAAATACCTGCATTACTCTGCGATGTATACCTGAAAAATGTGTTTAAAAAAAGTTAGCATGCTAATGTCAGTTAGCATTAGTAAAGTACCAAAATACCTGCATTACTCTGCGATGTATACCTGAAAAATGTGTTTAAAAAGTTAGCATGCTAATGTCAGTTAGCATTAGTGAAGTACCAAAATACCTGCATTAATCTGCGATGTACACCTGAAAAATGTGTTTAAAAAGTTAGCATGCTAATGTCAGTTAGCATTAGTGTAGTACCAAAATACCTGCATTACTCTGCGTTGTATACCTGAAAAATGTGTTTAAAAAAGTTAGCATGCTAATGTCAGTTAGCATTAGTGAAGTACCAAAATACCTGCATTACTCTGCGATGTACACCTGAAAAATGTGTTAAAAAAGTTAGCATGCTAATGTCAGTTAGCATTAGTGAAGTACCAAAATACCTGCATTACTCTGCGATGTACACCTGAAAAATGTGTTTAAAAATGTAGCATGCTAATGTCAGTTAGCATTAGTGAAGTACCAAAATACCTGCATTACTCTGCGATGTACACCTGAAAAATGTGTTCAAAAAGTTAGCATGCTAATGTCAGTTAGCATTAGTGAAGTACCAAAATACCTGTATTACTCTGCGATGTATACCTGAAAAATGTGTTTAAAAAAGTTAGCATGCTAATGTCAGTTAGCATTAGTGAAGTACCAAAATACCTGCATTACTCTGCGATGTATACCTGAAAAATGTGTTTAAAAAGTTAGCATGCTAATGTCAGTTAGCATTAGTGAAGTACCAAAATACCTGCATTACTCTGCGATGTACACCTGAAAAATGTGTTTAAAAAGTTAGCATGCTAATGTCAGTTAGCATTAGTGAAGTACCAAAATACCTGCATAACTCTGCGATGTATACCTGAAAAATGTGTTTAAAAAGTTAGCATGCTAATGTCAGTTAGCATTAGTGAAGTACCAAAATACCTGCATTACTCTGCGATGTATACCTGAAAAATGTGTTTAAAAAGTTAGCATGCTAATGTCAGTTAGCATTAGTGAAGTACCAAAATACCTGCATTACTCTGCGATGTATACCTGAAAAATGTGTTTAAAAAGTTAGCATGCTAATGTTAGCAAACGTCAATACTAACTTACAGTTAGCATTAGTGAAGTACCAAAATACCTGTATTACTCTGCGACGTATACCTGAAAAATGTGTTTAAAAAGTTAGCATGCTAATGTCAGTTAGCATTAGTGAAGTACCAAAATACCTGCATTGCTCTGCGATGTATACCTGAAAAATGTGTTTAAAATGTTAGCATGCTAATGTCAGTTAGCATTAGTGAAGTACCAAAATACCTGCATTACTCTGCGATGTATACCTGAAAAATGTGTTAAAAAAGTTAGCATGCTAATGTCAGTTAGCATTATTGAAGTACCAAAATACCTGCATTACTGTGCGATGTATACCTGAAAAATGTGTTTAAAAAGTTAGCATGCTAATGTCAGTTAGCATTAGTGAAGTACCAAAATACTTGCATTACTCTGCGATGTACACCTGAAAAATGTGTTTAAAATGTTAGCATGCTAATGTCAGTTAGCATTAGTGAAGTACCAAAATACCTGCATTACTCTGCGATGTATACCTGAAAAATGTGTTTAAAAAGTTAGCATGCTAATGTCAGTTAGCATTAGTGAAGTACCAAAATACCGGTATTACTCTGCGATGTATACCTGAAAAATGTGTTTAAAAAGTTAGCATGCTAATGTCAGTTAGCATTAGTGAAGTACCAAAATACCTGCATTACTCAGCGATGTATACCTGAAAAATGTGTTTAAAAACTTAGCATGTTAATGTTAGCAAACGTCAATACCAACTTACAGTTAGCATTAGTGAAGTACCAAAATACCTGCATTACTCTGCGATGTATACCTGAAAAATGTGTTTAAAAAAGTTAGCATGCTAATGTCAGTTAGCATTAGTGAAGTACCAACATACCTGCATTACTCTGCAATGTATACCTGAAAAATGTGTTTAAAATGTTAGCATGCTAATGTCAGTTAGCATTAGTGAAGTACCAAAATACCTGCATTACTCTGCGATGTATACCTGAAAAATGTGTTTAAAAAGTTAGCATGCTAATGTCAGTTAGCATTAGTGAAGTACCAAAATACCTGCATTACTCTGCGATGTATACCTGAAAAATGTGTTTAAAAAGTTAGCATGCTAATGTTAGCAAACGTCAATACTAACTTACAGTTAGCATTAGTGAAGTACCAAAATACCTGTATTACTCTGCGATGTATACCTGAAAAATGTGTTAAAAAAGTTAGCATGCTAATGTCAGTTAGCATTAGTGAAGTACCAAAATACCTGCATTACTCTGCGATGTATACCTGAAAAATGTGTTTAAAAAGTTAGCATGCTAATGTCAGTTAGCATTAGTGAAGTACCAAAATACCTGCATTACTCTGCGATGTATACCTGAAAAATGTGTTTAAAAAGTTAGCATGCTAATGTCAGTTAGCATTAGTGAAGTACCAAAATAGCTGCATTACTCTGCGATGTATACCTGAAAAATGTGTTTAAAAAGTTAGCATGCTAATGTCAGTTAGCATTAGTGAAGTACCAAAATACCTGCATTACTCCGCGATGTATAACTGAAAAATGTGTTTAAAAAGTTAGCATGCTAATGTTAGCAAACGTCAATACTAACTTACAGTTAGCATTAGTGAAGTACCAAAATACCTCTATTACTCTGCGATGTATACCTGAAAAATGTGTTTAAAAAAAGTTAGCATGCTAATGTCAGTTAGCATTAGTAAAGTACCAAAATACCTGCATTACTCTGCGATGTATACCTGAAAAATGTGTTTAAAAAAGTTAGCATGCTAATGTCAGTTAGCATTAGTGAAGTACCAACATACCTGCATTACTCTGCAATGTATACCTGAAAAATGTGTTTAAAATGTTAGCATGCTAATGTCAGTTAGCATTAGTGAAGTACCAAAATACCTGCATTACTCTGTGATGTATACCTGAAAAATGTGTTTAAAAAGGTAGCATGCTAATGTCAGTTAGCATTAGTGAAGTACCAAAATACCTGTATTACTCTGCGATGTATACCTGAAAAATGTGTTTAAAAAAGTTAGCATGCTAATGTCAGTTAGCATTAGTGAAGTACCAAAATACTTGCATTACTCTGCGATGTATACCTGAAAAATGTGTTTAAAATGTTTGCATGCTAATGTCAGTTAGCATTAGTGAACTACCAAAATACCTGCATTACTCTGCGACGTATACCTGAAAAATGTGTTTAAAAAAGTTAGCATGCTAATGTCAGTTAGCATTAGTGAAGTACCAAAATACCTGCATTACTCTGCGATGTACACCTGAAAAATGTGTTCAAAAAGTTAGCATGCTAATGTCAGTTAGCATTAGTGAAGTACCAAAATACCTATATTACTCTGCGATGTATACCTGAAAAATGTGTTTAAAAAGTTAGCATGCTAATGTCAGTTAGCATTGGTGAAGTACCAAAATACCTGCATTACTCAGCGATGTATACCTGAAAAATGTGTTTAAAAAATTAGCATGCTAATGTTACCAAACGTCAATACCAACTTACAGTTAGCATTAGTGAAGTACCAAAATACCTATATTACTCTGCGATGTATACCTGAAAAATGTGTTTAAAAAGTTAGCATGCTAATGTCAGTTAGCATTAGTGAAGTACCAAAATACCTGCATTACTCAGCGATGTATACCTGAAAAATGTGTTTAAAAACTTAGCATGCTAATGTTAGCAAACGTCAATACCAACTTACAGTTAGCATTAGTGAAGTACCAAAATACCTGCATTACTCTGCGATGTATACCTGAAAAATGTGTTTAAAAAAGTTAGCATGCTAATGTCAGTTAGCATTAGTGAAGTACCAACATACCTGCATTACTCTGCAATGTATACCTGAAAAATGTGTTTAAAATGTTAGCATGCTAATGTCAGTTAGCATTAGTGAAGTACCAAAATACCTATATTACTCTGCGATGTATACCTGAAAAATGTGTTTAAAATGTTTGCATGCTAATGTCAGTTAGCATTAGTGAAGTACCAAAATACCTGCATTACTCTGCGATGTATACCTGAAAAATGTGTTTAAAAAGTTAGCATGCTAATGTTAGCAAACGTCAATACTAACTTACAGTTAGCATTAGTGAAGTACCAAAATACCTGTATTACTCTGCGACGTATACCTGAAAAATGTGTTTAAAAAGTTAGCATGCTAATGTCAGTTAGCATTAGTGAAGTACCAAAATACCTGCATTACTCTGCGATGTACACCTGAAAAATGTGTTCAAAAAGTTAGCATGCTAATGTCAGTAAGCATTAGTGAAGTACCAAAATACCTGCATTACTCTGCGATGTATACCTGAAAAATGTGTTTAAAAAAAGTTAGCATGCTAATGTCAGTTAGCATTAGTAAAGTACCAAAATACCTGCATTACTCTGCGATGTATACCTGAAAAATGTGTTTAAAAAGTTAGCATGCTAATGTCAGTTAGCATTAGTGAAGTACCAAAATACCTGCATTAATCTGCGATGTACACCTGAAAAATGTGTTTAAAAAGTTAGCATGCTAATGTCAGTTAGCATTAGTGTAGTACCAAAATACCTGCATTACTCTGCGTTGTATACCTGAAAAATGTGTTTAAAAAAGTTAGCATGCTAATGTCAGTTAGCATTAGTGAAGTACCAAAATACCTGCATTACTCTGCGATGTACACCTGAAAAATGTGTTTAAAAAGTTAGCATGCTAATGTCAGTTAGCATTAGTGAAGTACCAAAATACCTGCATTACTCTGCGATGTACACCTGAAAAATGTGTTTAAAAATGTAGCATGCTAATGTCAGTTAGCATTAGTGAAGTACCAAAATACCTGCATTACTCTGCGATGTACACCTGAAAAATGTGTTCAAAAAGTTAGCATGCTAATGTCAGTTAGCATTAGTGAAGTACCAAAATACCTGTATTACTCTGCGATGTATACCTGAAAAATGTGTTTAAAAAAGTTAGCATGCTAATGTCAGTTAGCATTAGTGAAGTACCAAAATACCTGCATTACTCTGCGATGTATACCTGAAAAATGTGTTTAAAAAGTTAGCATGCTAATGTCAGTTAGCATTAGTGAAGTACCAAAATACCTGCATTACTCTGCGATGTACACCTGAAAAATGTGTTTAAAAAGTTAGCATGCTAATGTCAGTTAGCATTAGTGAAGTACCAAAATACCTGCATAACTCTGCGATGTATACCTGAAAAATGTGTTTAAAAAGTTAGCATGCTAATGTCAGTTAGCATTAGTGAAGTACCAAAATACCTGCATTACTCTGCGATGTATACCTGAAAAATGTGTTTAAAAAGTTAGCATGCTAATGTCAGTTAGCATTAGTGAAGTACCAAAATACCTGCATTACTCTGCGATGTATACCTGAAAAATGTGTTTAAAAAGTTAGCATGCTAATGTTAGCAAACGTCAATACTAACTTACAGTTAGCATTAGTGAAGTACCAAAATACCTGTATTACTCTGCGACGTATACCTGAAAAATGTGTTTAAAAAGTTAGCATGCTAATGTCAGTTAGCATTAGTGAAGTACCAAAATACCTGCATAACTCTGCGATGTATACCTGAAAAATGTGTTTAAAAAGTTAGCATGCTAATGTCAGTTAGCATTAGTGAAGTACCAAAATACCTGCATTACTCTGCGATGTATACCTGAAAAATGTGTTTAAAAAGTTAGCATGCTAATGTCAGTTAGCATTAGTGAAGTACCAAAATACCTGCATTACTCTGCGATGTATACCTGAAAAATGTGTTTAAAAAGTTAGCATGCTAATGTTAGCAAACGTCAATACTAACTTACAGTTAGCATTAGTGAAGTACCAAAATACCTGTATTACTCTGCGACGTATACCTGAAAAATGTGTTTAAAAAGTTAGCATGCTAATGTCAGTTAGCATTAGTGAAGTACCAAAATACCTGCATTGCTCTGCGATGTATACCTGAAAAATGTGTTTAAAATGTTAGCATGCTAATGTCAGTTAGCATTAGTGAAGTACCAAAATACCTGCATTACTCTGCGATGTATACCTGAAAAATGTGTTTAAAAAGTTAGCATGCTAATGTCAGTTAGCATTAGTGAAGTACCAAAATACCTGTATTACTCTGCGACGTATACCTAGTGAGGAAGAAATGGAGGAACTCCATCCTGAATGCTGAGCCATACAGCACTTTTAGTTCTGTGGGCTCAGACCACCGTGTGGTCTCAATGAGAGTTTGCCTGAGCCTCAGGGTCCCCAAACCAAGTCCCAAGATCCGGTATAACTGGAAAGCTTTCTCAAGTGACCCTGGCCTTCAAACCAGATACGCAGAGGAGATGAGGAGACGATTCCAGCAGCTGGACAGGGGAGCGGAGGCCAGTGGAGAATACAGGAGATTCGTCACTGCGAATGAGGAGGCGACCAGGCTGTACGTGCCCATGATGGAGAGAGTCAGTACCTCCAGACGATCCAAACACCCAGAGGTCGTAGCAGCACGAGGGATGGTGGAGGAAGCCCGCCTCAACTTTGAGCGGGAACCAACTGTGGAGAGGCGTGGCGAGCTGAATGAAGCCAAACAGTTTCTTTTCAAATGCTATGATACCATCAAAGGGGAAGAACTGATGGAGAGAGTGCGGAGGGTGCAGGCGGCGCAAGGTGAACAACAGTATGGGGAGGCCTGGAGGGTCATCAATGAGATGACGGGGCGGAAGAGGACCAAGGAGGGACAGGTGGAGGGACACAGCCCGGAGGAGAGGGTGACAACCTGGTCCAGTCACTTCAAAAGGCTGCTGGGAGAAACAGCAGACGCAGCTGAGGAAGAAGAAATACCATCAGTCCTCCCAAACCTGAACATCAACGATGGTCCCTTCACACTCGGAGAGCTCGCCAGGGCAAAAGCCACAGTAAGAGTGGGAAAAAGCGCTGGCCCGGACGGCATACCCCCAGAGGTCGTGAAGAACTGTGATCTTGATGACATCATTCTAGAGTTCTGCAACCTTGCTCTGCTGCACAATCGGCTGCCTGATATGTGGTCTCTATCAAACATCGTACCAGTGCCCAAATCCGGAGACCTCTCGAAGCCAGACAACTACCGAGGCATCAGCCTGACCTGTATCACTGCGAAAGTCTACAACCGCATGATCCTAAACAGGGTCCGGCATGCAATCGACCCTCACCTGAGAGTAAATCAGAACGGCTTTCGAGAAGGACGAACAACTACAGCCCAGATCTTGGCACTAAGGAGATTGATTGAGGAGGTGAGGAAGGACAACCTGACTGCAGTCCTATGCTTCATAGACTTCAAAAAGGCATTTGACTCGATACATCGAGGCACGATGGTGAAGATCTTGAAGGCATACAGTATTCCTCCGAACCTACTCCGAGCAATAGAGTCCATGTACGCAGGAACAAGGGCCAGGGTGGTGACCCCAGATGGCAACATCGAGGAGTTTGACATCCTGACTGGAGTTATACAAGGGGATACACTAGCCCCCTTCCTCTTCATCATAGTCCTTGATCATGCGCTCAGGAAGGCAATAAATGGGCGAGAGCAGGAACTTGGCTTCACGCTGACACCAAGGAAGTCGAGTCGACAACCGGCAGTGGTCCTGACAGACCTTGACTATGCGGATGACATCAGTCTGCTCTCCAACAACGTGGAACAAGCACAAGAACTCCTACACAGGGTAGAGCTAGAGTGCGCCAAGGTTGGCCTTAGGCTAAATGCCAAGAAAACTGAGGTCATGACCTACAATGTTCCACCAGAACATCAACCTCTGATAACAGCAGGAGGCACTGTGCTGAAAGAAGTTGAGGACTTCAAATACCTGGGCGGATGGGTCAACTCAACTGAGCAGGATTTAAAAGTGAGGAAGGCACTTGCATGGAGGGCCCTGAACGGCATGACCAGTGTATGGAACTCCAACCTCCCCCGCCAAATCAAACTCAGCTTCTTCTACACGACAGTTGAGTCCGTTCTCCTCTATGGCAGCGAATGCTGGACCCTGAAGCCAACCATGGAGAGGTCTCTGGATGGTTGCTACACCAGGATGCTGCGTGCAGTGCTTAACATCAACAAGAGTGCTCACGTAACCAACAGAGTCCTCTACAGGGGAATACCAAGGGTGAGCGAGAAGATTGCTGTAAGGAGAATGAGACTAGCAGGGCACTGCCAAAGGCATCAGGAGCTGCCAGCCAGCAAATTGGTACTGTGGGAACCAACACATGGGCATCGGTCAAGAGGACGTCCCACACTAACATACGTGGACATACTCAAGAAGGATGCAGGAGCTCAGAGTACCAAGGAACTGGCCAAATGTATGGAGAATCGGGATGACTGGAAGCAACGATGGAAGGCTCGTCTGAGGACGACCTAGAGAGAGATACCTGAAAAATGTCTTTAAAAAGTTAGCATGCTAATGTCAGTTAGCATTAGTGAAGTACCAAAATACCTGCATTACTCTGCGATGTATACCTGAAAAATGTGTTTAAAATGTTTGCATGCTAATGTCAGTTAGCATTAGTGAAGTACCAAAATACCTGCATTACTCTGCGATGTATACCTGAAAAATGTGTTTAAAAAGTTAGCATGCTAATGTTAGCAAACGTCAATACTAACTTACAGTTAGCATTAGTGAAGTACCAAAATACCTGTATTACTCTGCGATGTATAACTGAAAAATGTGTTTAAAAAGTTAGCATGCTAATGTTAGCAAACGTCAATACTAACTTACAGTTAGCATTAGTGAAGTACCAAAATACCTGCATTACTCTGCGATGTATACCTGAAAAATGTGTTTAAAAAAGTTAGCATGCTAATGTCAGTTAGCATTAGTAAAGTACCAAAATACCTGCATTACTCTGCGATGTATACCTGAAAAATGTGTTTAAAAAGTTAGCATGCTAATGTCAGTTAGCATTAGTGAAGTACCAAAATACCTGCATTACTCTGCGATGTACACCTGAAAAATGTGTTTAAAAAGTTAGCATGCTAATGTCAGTTAGCATTAGTGAAGTACCAAAATACCTGCATTACTCTGCGATGTACACCTGAAAAATGTGTTTAAAAAGTTAGCATGCTAATGTCAGTTAGCATTAGTGAAGTACCAAAATACCTGCATTACTCTGCGATGTACACCTGAAAAATGTGTTCAAAAAGTTAGCATGCTAATGTCAGTTAGCATTAGTGAAGTACCAAAATACCTGTATTACTCTGCGATGTATACCTGAAAAATGTGTTTAAAAAAGTTAGCATGCTAATGTCAGTTAGCATTAGTGAAGTACCAAAATACCTGCATTACTCTGCGATGTATACCTGAAAAATGTGTTTAAAAAGTTAGCATGCTAATGTCAGTTAGCATTAGTGAAGTACCAAAATACCTGCATTACTCTGCGATGTACACCTGAAAAATGTGTTTAAAAAGTTAGCATGCTAATGTCAGTTAGCATTAGTGAAGTACCAAAATACCTGCATTACTCTGCGATGTACACCTGAAAAATGTGTTTAAAAAGTTAGCATGCTAATGTCAGTTAGCATTAGTGAAGTACCAAAATACCTGCATTACTCTGCGATGTACACCTGAAAAATGTGTTCAAAAAGTTAGCATGCTAATGTCAGTTAGCATTAGTGAAGTACCAAAATACCTGTATTACTCTGCGATGTATACCTGAAAAATGTGTTTAAAAAAGTTAGCATGCTAATGTCAGTTAGCATTAGTGAAGTACCAAAATACCTGCATTACTCTGCGATGTATACCTGAAAAATGTGTTTAAAAAGTTAGCATGCTAATGTCAGTTAGCATTAGTGAAGTACCAAAATACCTGCATTACTCTGCGATGTACACCTGAAAAATGTGTTTAAAAAGTTAGCATGCTAATGTCAGTTAGCATTAGTGAAGTACCAAAATACCTGCATAACTCTGCAATGTATACCTGAAAAATGTGTTTAAAAAGTTAGCATGCTAATGTCAGTTAGCATTAGTGAAGTACCAAAATACCGGTATTACTCTGCGATGTATACCTGAAAAATGTGTTTAAAAAGTTAGCATGCTAATGTCAGTTAGCATTAGTGAAGTACCAAAATACCTGCATTACTCAGCGATGTATACCTGAAAAATGTGTTTAAAAACTTAGCATGTTAATGTTAGCAAACGTCAATACCAACTTACAGTTAGCATTAGTGAAGTACCAAAATACCTGCATTACTCTGCGATGTATACCTGAAAAATGTGTTTAAAAAAGTTAGCATGCTAATGTCAGTTAGCATTAGTGAAGTACCAACATACCTGCATTACTCTGCAATGTATACCTGAAAAATGTGTTTAAAATGTTAGCATGCTAATGTCAGTTAGCATTAGTGAAGTACCAAAATACCTGCATTACTCTGCGATGTATACCTGAAAAATGTGTTTAAAAAGTTAGCATGCTAATGTCAGTTAGCATTAGTGAAGTACCAAAATACCTGCATTACTCTGCGATGTATACCTGAAAAATGTGTTTAAAAAGTTAGCATGCTAATGTTAGCAAACGTCAATACTAACTTACAGTTAGCATTAGTGAAGTACCAAAATACCTGTATTACTCTGCGACGTATACCTGAAAAATGTGTTTAAAAAGTTAGCATGCTAATGTCAGTTAGCATTAGTGAAGTACCAAAATACCTGCATTACTCTGCGATGTATAACTGAAAAATGTGTTTAAAAAGTTAGCATGCTAATGTTAGCAAACGTCAATACTAACTTACAGTTAGCATTAGTGAAGTACCAAAATACCTGTATTACTCTGCGATGTATAACTGAAAAATGTGTTTAAAAAGTTAGCATGCTAATGTTAGCAAACGTCAATACTAACTTACAGTTAGCATTAGTGAAGTACCAAAATACCTGCATTACTCTGCGATGTATACCTGAAAAATGTGTTTAAAAAAGTTAGCATGCTAATGTCAGTTAGCATTAGTAAAGTACCAAAATACCTGCATTACTCTGCGATGTATACCTGAAAAATGTGTTTAAAAAGTTAGCATGCTAATGTCACTTAGCATTAGTGAAGTACCAAAATACCTGCATTACTCTGCGATGTACACCTGAAAAATGTGTTTAAAAAGTTAGCATGCTAATGTCAGTTAGCATTAGTGAAGTACCAAAATACCTGCATTACTCTGCGATGTACACCTGAAAAATGTGTTTAAAAAGTTAGCATGCTAATGTCAGTTAGCATTAGTGAAGTACCAAAATACCTGCATTACTCTGCGATGTACACCTGAAAAATGTGTTCAAAAAGTTAGCATGCTAATGTCAGTTAGCATTAGTGAAGTACCAAAATACCTGTATTACTCTGCGATGTATACCTGAAAAATGTGTTTAAAAAAGTTAGCATGCTAATGTCAGTTAGCATTAGTGAAGTACCAAAATACCTGCATTACTCTGCGATGTATACCTGAAAAATGTGTTTAAAAAGTTAGCATGCTAATGTCAGTTAGCATTAGTGAAGTACCAAAATACCTGCATTACTCTGCGATGTACACCTGAAAAATGTGTTTAAAAAGTTAGCATGCTAATGTCAGTTAGCATTAGTGAAGTACCAAAATACCTGCATAACTCTGCAATGTATACCTGAAAAATGTGTTTAAAAAGTTAGCATGCTAATGTCAGTTAGCATTAGTGAAGTACCAAAATACCGGTATTACTCTGCGATGTATACCTGAAAAATGTGTTTAAAAAGTTAGCATGCTAATGTCAGTTAGCATTAGTGAAGTACCAAAATACCTGCATTACTCAGCGATGTATACCTGAAAAATGTGTTTAAAAACTTAGCATGTTAATGTTAGCAAACGTCAATACCAACTTACAGTTAGCATTAGTGAAGTACCAAAATACCTGCATTACTCTGCGATGTATACCTGAAAAATGTGTTTAAAAAAGTTAGCATGCTAATGTCAGTTAGCATTAGTGAAGTACCAACATACCTGCATTACTCTGCAATGTATACCTGAAAAATGTGTTTAAAATGTTAGCATGCTAATGTCAGTTAGCATTAGTGAAGTACCAAAATACCTGCATTACTCTGCGATGTATACCTAAAAAATGTGTTTAAAAAGTTAGCATGCTAATGTCAGTTAGCATTAGTGAAGTACCAAAATACCTGCATTACTCTGCGATGTATACCTGAAAAATGTGTTTAAAAAGTTAGCATGCTAATGTTAGCAAACGTCAATACTAACTTACAGTTAGCATTAGTGAAGTACCAAAATACCTGTATTACTCTGCGACGTATACCTGAAAAATGTGTTTAAAAAGTTAGCATGCTAATGTCAGTTAGCATTAGTGAAGTACCAAAATACCTGCATTACTCTGCGATGTATAACTGAAAAATGTGTTTAAAAAGTTAGCATGCTAATGTTAGCAAACGTCAATACTAACTTACAGTTAGCATTAGTGAAGTACCAAAATACCTGTATTACTCTGCGATGTATACCTGAAAAATGTGTTAAAAAAGTTAGCATGCTAATGTCAGTTAGCATTAGTGAAGTACCAAAATACCTGCATTACTCTGCGATGTATACCTGAAAAATGTGTTTAAAAAGTTAGCATGCTAATGTCAGTTAGCATTAGTGAAGTACCAAAATACCTGCATTACTCTGCGATGTATACCTGAAAAATGTGTTTAAAAAGTTAGCATGCTAATGTCAGTTAGCATTAGTGAAGTACCAAAATAGCTGCATTACTCTGCGATGTATACCTGAAAAATGTGTTTAAAAAGTTAGCATGCTAATGTCAGTTAGCATTAGTGAAGTACCAAAATACCTGCATTACTCCGCGATGTATAACTGAAAAATGTGTTTAAAAAGTTAGCATGCTAATGTTAGCAAACGTCAATACTAACTTACAGTTAGCATTAGTGAAGTACCAAAATACCTCTATTACTCTGCGATGTATACCTGAAAAATGTGTTTAAAAAAAGTTAGCATGCTAATGTCAGTTAGCATTAGTAAAGTACCAAAATACCTGCATTACTCTGCGATGTATACCTGAAAAATGTGTTTAAAAAAGTTAGCATGCTAATGTCAGTTAGCATTAGTGAAGTACCAACATACCTGCATTACTCTGCAATGTATACCTGAAAAATGTGTTTAAAATGTTAGCATGCTAATGTCAGTTAGCATTAGTGAAGTACCAAAATACCTGCATTACTCTGTGATGTATACCTGAAAAATGTGTTTAAAAAGTTAGCATGCTAATGTCAGTTAGCATTAGTGAAGTACCAAAATACCTGTATTACTCTGCGATGTATACCTGAAAAATGTGTTTAAAAAAGTTAGCATGCTAATGTCAGTTAGCATTAGTAAAGTACCAAAATACCTGCATTACTCTGCGATGTATACCTGAAAAATGTGTTTAAAAAGTTAGCATGCTAATGTCAGTTAGCATTAGTGAAGTACCAAAATACCTGCATTACTCTGCGATGTACACCTGAAAAATGTGTTTAAAAAGTTAGCATGCTAATGTCAGTTAGCATTAGTGAAGTACCAAAATACCTGCATTACTCTGCGATGTACACCTGAAAAATGTGTTTAAAAAGTTAGCATGCTAATGTCAGTTAGCATTAGTGAAGTACCAAAATACCTGCATAACTCTGCGATGTATACCTGAAAAATGTGTTTAAAAAGTTAGCATGCTAGTGTCAGTTAGCATTAGTGAAGTACCAAAATACCTGCATTACTCTGCGATGTATACCTGAAAAATGTGTTTAAAAAGTTAGCATGCTAATGTCAGTTAGCATTAGTGAAGTACCAAAATACCTGCATTACTCTGCGATGTATACCTGAAAAATGTGTTTAAAAAGTTAGCATGCTAATGTTAGCAAACGTCAATACTAACTTACAGTTAGCATTAGTGAAGTACCAAAATACCTGTATTACTCTGCGAAGTATACCTGAAAAATGTGTTTAAAAAGTTAGCATGCTAATGTCAGTTAGCATTAGTGAAGTACCAAAATACCTGCATTGCTCTGCGATGTATACCTGAAAAATGTGTTTAAAATGTTAGCATGCTAATGTCAGTTAGCATTAGTGAAGTACCAAAATACCTGCATTACTCTGCGATGTATACCTGAAAAATGTGTTAAAAAAGTTAGCATGCTAATGTCAGTTAGCATTAGTGAAGTACCAAAATACCTGCATTACTGTGCGATGTATACCTGAAAAATGTGTTTAAAAAGTTAGCATGCTAATGTCAGTTAGCATTAGTGAAGTACCAAAATACTTGCATTACTCTGCGATGTACACCTGAAAAATGTGTTTAAAATGTTAGCATGCTAATGTCAGTTAGCATTAGTGAAGTACCAAAATACCTGCATTACTCTGCGATGTATACCTGAAAAATGTGTTTAAAAAGTTAGCATGCTAATGTCAGTTAGCATTAGTGAAGTACCAAAATACCGGTATTACTCTGCGATGTATACCTGAAAAATGTGTTTAAAAAGTTAGCATGCTAATGTCAGTTAGCATTAGTGAAGTACCAAAATACCTGCATTACTCAGCGATGTATACCTGAAAAATGTGTTTAAAAACTTAGCATGTTAATGTTAGCAAACGTCAATACCAACTTACAGTTAGCATTAGTGAAGTACCAAAATACCTGCATTACTCTGCGATGTATACCTGAAAAATGTGTTTAAAAAAGTTAGCATGCTAATGTCAGTTAGCATTAGTGAAGTACCAACATACCTGCATTACTCTGCAATGTATACCTGAAAAATGTGTTTAAAATGTTAGCATGCTAATGTCAGTTAGCATTAGTGAAGTACCAAAATACCTGCATTACTCTGCGATGTATACCTGAAAAATGTGTTTAAAAAGTTAGCATGCTAATGTCAGTTAGCATTAGTGAAGTACCAAAATACCTGCATTACTCTGCGATGTATACCTGAAAAATGTGTTTAAAAAGTTAGCATGCTAATGTTAGCAAACGTCAATACTAACTTACAGTTAGCATTAGTGAAGTACCAAAATACCTGTATTACTCTGCGACGTATACCTGAAAAATGTGTTTAAAAAGTTAGCATGCTAATGTCAGTTAGCATTAGTGAAGTACCAAAATACCTGCATTACTCTGCGATGTATAACTGAAAAATGTGTTTAAAAAGTTAGCATGCTAATGTTAGCAAACGTCAATACTAACTTACAGTTAGCATTAGTGAAGTACCAAAATACCTGTATTACTCTGCGATGTATACCTGAAAAATGTGTTTAAAAAGTTAGCATGCTAATGTCAGTTAGCATTAGTGAAGTACCAACATACCTGCATTACTCTGCAATGTATACCTGAAAAATGTGTTTAAAATGTTAGCATGCTAATGTCAGTTAGCATTAGTGAAGTACCAAAATACCTGCATTACTCTGCGATGTATACCTGAAAAATGTGTTTAAAAAGTTAGCATGCTAATGTCAGTTAGCATTAGTGAAGTACCAAAATACCTGCATTACTCTGCGATGTATAACTGAAAAATGTGTTTAAAAAGTTAGCATGCTAATGTTAGCAAACGTCAATACTAACTTACAGTTAGCATTAGTGAAGTACCAAAATACCTGTATTACTCTGCGATGTATACCTGAAAAATGTGTTTAAAAAGTTAGCATGCTAATGTCAGTTAGCATTAGTGAAGTACCAAAATACCTGCATTACTCTGCGATGTATACCTGAAAAATGTGTTTAAAAAGTTAGCATGCTAATGTCAGTTAGCATTAGTGAAGTACCAAAATACCTGCATTACTCTGCGATGTATACCTGAAAAATGTGTTTAAAAAGTTAGCATGCTAATGTCAGTTAGCATTAGTGAAGTACCAAAATAGCTGCATTACTCTGCGATGTATACCTGAAAAATGTGTTTAAAAAGTTAGCATGCTAATGTCAGTTAGCATTAGTGAAGTACCAAAATACCTGCATTACTCCGCGATGTATAACTGAAAAATGTGTTTAAAAAGTTAGCATGCTAATGTTAGCAAACGTCAATACTAACTTACAGTTAGCATTAGTGAAGTACCAAAATACCTCTATTACTCTGCGATGTATACCTGAAAAATGTGTTTAAAAAAAGTTAGCATGCTAATGTCAGTTAGCATTAGTAAAGTACCAAAATACCTGCATTACTCTGCGATGTATACCTGAAAAATGTGTTTAAAAAAGTTAGCATGCTAATGTCAGTTAGCATTAGTGAAGTACCAACATACCTGCATTACTCTGCAATGTATACCTGAAAAATGTGTTTAAAATGTTAGCATGCTAATGTCAGTTAGCATTAGTGAAGTACCAAAATACCTGCATTACTCTGTGATGTATACCTGAAAAATGTGTTTAAAAAGTTAGCATGCTAATGTCAGTTAGCATTAGTGAAGTACCAAAATACCTGTATTACTCTGCGATGTATACCTGAAAAATGTGTTTAAAAAAGTTAGCATGCCAATGTCAGTTAGCATTAGTGAAGTACCAAAATACTTGCATTACTCTGCGATGTATACCTGAAAAATGTGTTTAAAATGTTTGCATGCTAATGTCAGTTAGCATTAGTGAACTACCAAAATACCTGCATTACTCTGCGACGTATACCTGAAAAATGTGTTTAAAAAAGTTAGCATGCTAATGTCAGTTAGCATTAGTGAAGTACCAAAATACCTGCATTACTCTGCGATGTACACCTGAAAAATGTGTTCAAAAAGTTAGCATGCTAATGTCAGTTAGCATTAGTGAAGTACCAAAATACCTATATTACTCTGCGATGTATACCTGAAAAATGTGTTTAAAAAGTTAGCATGCTAATGTCAGTTAGCATTGGTGAAGTACCAAAATACCTGCATTACTCAGCGATGTATACCTGAAAAATGTGTTTAAAAAATTAGCATGCTAATGTTAGCAAACGTCAATACCAACTTACAGTTAGCATTAGTGAAGTACCAAAATACCTATATTACTCTGCGATGTATACCTGAAAAATGTGTTTAAAAAGTTAGCATGCTAATGTCAGTTAGCATTAGTGAAGTACCAAAATACCTGCATTACTCAGCGATGTATACCTGAAAAATGTGTTTAAAAACTTAGCATGCTAATGTTAGCAAACGTCAATACCAACTTACAGTTAGCATTAGTGAAGTACCAAAATACCTGCATTACTCTGCGATGTATACCTGAAAAATGTGTTTAAAAAAGTTAGCATGCTAATGTCAGTTAGCATTAGTGAAGTACCAACATACCTGCATTACTCTGCAATGTATACCTGAAAAATGTGTTTAAAATGTTAGCATGCTAATGTCAGTTAGCATTAGTGAAGTACCAAAATACCTGCATTACTCTGCGATGTATACCTGAAAAATGTGTTTAAAAAGTTATCATGCTAATGTAAGTTAGCATTAGTGAAGTACCAAAATATCTGTATTACTCTGCGATGTATACCTGAAAAATGTGTTTAAAATGTTTGCATGCTAATGTCAGTTAGCATTAGTGAAGTACCAAAATACCTGCATTACTCTGCGATGTATACCTGAAAAATGTGTTTAAAAAGTTAGCATGCTAATGTCAGTTAGCATTAGTGAAGTACCAAAATACCTGCATTACTCTGCGATGTATACCTGAAAAATGTGTTTAAAAAGTTAGCATGCTAATGTCAGTTAGCATTAGTGAAGTACCAAAATACCTGCATTACTCTGCGATGTATACCTGAAAAATGTGTTTAAAATGTTTGCATGCTAATGTCAGTTAGCATTAGTGAAGTACCAAAATACCTGCATTACTCTGCGATGTATACCTGAAAAATGTGTTTAAAAAGTTAGCATGCTAATGTCAGTTAGCATTAGTGAAGTACCAAAATACCTGCATTACTCTGCGATGTATACCTGAAAAATGTGTTTAAAAAGTTAGCATGCTAATGTCAGTTAGCATTAGTGAAGTACCAAAATACCTGCATTACTCTGCGATGTACACCTGAAAAATGTGTTTAAAAAGTTAGCATGCTAATGTCAGTTAGCATTAGTGAAGTACCAAAATACCTGCATTACTCTGCGATGTACACCTGAAAAATGTGTTTAGAAAGTTAGCATGCTAATGTCAGTTAGCATTAGTGAAGTACCAAAATACCTGCATTACTGTGCGATGTATACTTGAAAAATGTGTTTAAAATGTTTGCATGCTAATGTCAGTTAGCATTAGTGTAGTACCAAAATACCTGCATTACTCTGCGATGTATACCTGAAAAATGTGTTTAAAAAAGTTAGCATGCTAATGTCAGTTAGCATTAGTGAAGTACCAAAATACCTGCATTACTCTGCGATGTATACCTGAAAAATGTGTTTAAAAAGTTAGCATGCTAATGTCAGTTAGCATTAGTGAAGTACCAAAATATCTGTATTACTCTGCGATGTATACCTGAAAAATGTGTTTAAAATGTTTGCATGCTATTGTCAGTTAGCATTAGTGAAGTGCCAAAATACCTGCATTACTCTGCGATGTATACCTGAAAAATGTGTTTAAAAAGTTATCATGCTAATGTAAGTTAGCATTAGTGAAGTACCAAAATATCTGTATTACTCTGCGATGTATACCTGAAAAATGTGTTTAAAATGTTTGCATGCTAATGTCAGTTAGCATTAGTGAAGTACCAAAATACCTGCATTACTCTGCGATGTATACCTGAAAAATGTGTTTAAAAAGTTAGCATGCTAATGTCAGTTAGCATTAGTGAAGTACCAAAATACCTGCATTACTCTGCGATGTATACCTGAAAAATGTGTTTAAAAAGTTAGCATGCTAATGTCAGTTAGCATTAGTGAAGTACCAAAATACCTGCATTACTCTGCGATGTATACCTGAAAAATGTGTTTAAAATGTTTGCATGCTAATGTCAGTTAGCATTAGTGAAGTACCAAAATACCTGCATTACTCTGCGATGTATACCTGAAAAATGTGTTTAAAAAGTTAGCCTGCTAATGTCAGTTAGCATTAGTGAAGTACCAAAATACCTGCATTACTCTGCGATGTATACCTGAAAAATGTGTTTAAAAAGTTAGCATGCTAATGTCAGTTAGCATTAGTGAAGTACCAAAATACCTGCATTACTCTGCGATGTACACCTGAAAAATGTGTTTAAAAAGTTAGCATGCTAATGTCAGTTAGCATTAGTGAAGTACCAAAATACCTGCATTACTCTGCGATGTACACCTGAAAAATGTGTTTAGAAAGTTAGCATGCTAATGTCAGTTAGCATTAGTGAAGTACCAAAATACCTGCATTACTGTGCGATGTATACTTGAAAAATGTGTTTAAAATGTTTGCATGCTAATGTCAGTTAGCATTAGTGTAGTACCAAAATACCTGCATTACTCTGCGATGTATACCTGAAAAATGTGTTTAAAAAAGTTAGCATGCTAATGTCAGTTAGCATTAGTGAAGTACCAAAATACCTGCATTACTCTGCGATGTATACCTGAAAAATGTGTTTAAAAAGTTAGCATGCTAATGTCAGTTAGCATTAGTGAAGTACCAAAATATCTGTATTACTCTGCGATGTATACCTGAAAAATGTGTTTAAAATGTTTGCATGCTATTGTCAGTTAGCATTAGTGAAGTACCAAAATACCTGCATTACTCTGCGATGTATACCTGAAAAATGTGTTTAAAAAGTTATCATGCTAATGTAAGTTAGCATTAGTGAAGTACCAAAATATCTGTATTACTCTGCGATGTATACCTGAAAAATGTGTTTAAAATGTTTGCATGCTAATGTCAGTTAGCATTAGTGAAGTACCAAAATACCTGCATAACTCTGCGATGTATACCTGAAAAATGTGTTTAAAAAGTTAGCATGCTAATGTCAGTTAGCATTAGTGAAGTACCAAAATACCTGCATTACTCTGCGATGTATACCTGAAAAATGTGTTTAAAAACTTAGCATCCTAATGTTAGCAAACGTCAATACCAACTTACAGTTAGCATTAGTGAAGTACCAAAATACCTGCATTAAAAAAGGTAAAATGTTAGCATACATCCAGTACCATTATATGACACTGGAGTATACCTATAAAATTAACTAAAAATGCTAGCTTGCTAACAGAAATTTGAAAAAAAAAAAACCTGATAATGCTGCCTTGCTAACAGTAGAATGCTAACAATTGCCCTTAAAAAAATAGCTAAGGGCCACAAATGGCCCCTGGTCCGCACTTTAGGCACCCCTGCTTCAAAGTCTCCTGGCCTCAAAAGGAGTTTACAGACTTTGTTCTTGAAAATCATTTTTTACCTTGAAAATCAGTTTTTGCCTTGAAAATCAACTTTTACCTTGAAAATCATTTTTTGCCTTGAAAATCATTTTTTTTACCTTGAAAATCAGTGTTTGCCTTGAAAATCAACTTTTACCTTGAAAATCAGTTTTTACTTTGAAAATCTGTTTTTGCTTTGAAAATCAGTTTTTGCCTTGAAAATCAACTTTTACCTTGAAAATAATTTTTTACCTTGGAAATCAACTTTTATCAGTTTTATTCACAATATTATGTCAGACCCACTCGACACCGAGGATGTCGTTGTGGCTTGTACAGCCCTTTGAGACACTAGTGATTTAGGGCTATATAAATAAACATTGATTGATTGATTGAATATCAGATTTTACTTTGAAAATCAGATTTTACCTTGAAAATCAGATTTTACCTTGAAAATCAGTTTTTGCCTTGAAAATCATTTTTTACCTTGAAAATCATATTTTACCTTGAAAATCAGTTTTTGCCTTGAAAATCATTTTTTACCTTGAAAATCAGTTTTTACTTTGAAAATCTGTTTTTGCTTTGAAAATCAGTTTTTGCCTTGAAAATCAACTTTTACCTTGAAAATAATTTTTTACCTTGGAAATCAACTTTTACCTTGAAAATCATATTTTACTTTGAAAATCAACTTTTTCCTTGAAAATCAACTTTTTCCTTGAAAATCAGTTTTTACCTTGAAAATCAGTTTTTGCCTTGAAAATCAACTTTTACCTTGAAAATTAACTTTTACCTTGAAAATCAGTTTTTACCTTGAAAATCAGTTTTTACCTTGAAAATCAGTTTTTGCCTTGAAAATCATTTTTTACCTTGAAAATCAGTTTTTACTTTGAAAATCTGTTTTTGCTTTGAAAATCAGTTTTTGCCTTGAAAATCAACTTTTACCTTGAAAATCATATTTTACTTTGAAAATCAACTTTTTCCTTGAAAATCAGTTTTTACCTTGAAAATCAGTTTTTGCCTTGAAAATCAACTTTTACCTTGAAAATTAACTTTTACCTTGAAAATCAGTTTTTACCTTGAAAATCAGTTTTTACCTTGAAAATCAGTTTTTACCTTGAAAATCAGTTTTTGCCTTGAAAATCAGTTTTTACCTTGAAAATCAACTTTTACCTTGAAAATTAACTTTTACCTTGAAAATCAGTTTTTACCTTGAAAATCAGTTTTTACCTTGAAAATCAGTTTTTACCTTGAAAATTAGTTTTTGCCTTGAAAATCAACTTTTACCTTGAAAATCAACTTTTACCTTGAAAATCAGTTTTTGCCTTGAAAATCTACTTTTACCTTGAAAATCTGATTTTACCTTGAAAATCATTTTTTACCTTGAAAATCAACTTTTACCTTGAAAATCAGATTTTACCTTGAAAATCAGATTTTACCTTGAAAATCAGTTTTTACCTTGAAAATAATTTTTTGCCTTGAAAATAATTTTTTACCTTGAAAATCAACTTTTACCTTGAAAATCAGATTTTAACTTGAAAATCAGATTTTACCTTGAAAATTATTTTTTACCTTGAAAATCAACTTTTACCTTGAAAATCATTTTTTACCTTGAAAATAATTTTTTGCCTTGAAAATGAGTTTTTGCCTTGAAAATCAACTTTTACCTTGAAAATCAGCTTTTACCTTGAAAATCAGATGTTACCTTGAAAATCAACTTTTAACTTGAAAATCAGTTTTTACTTTGAAAATAATTTTTTGCCTTGAAAATCAGTTTTTGCCTTGAAAATCAACTTTTACCTTGAAAATCAGATGTTACTTTGAAAATCAACTTTTAACTTGAAAATCAGATTTTACCTTGAAAATAATTTTTTACCTTGAAATCAGATTTTGCCTTGAAAATCAGTTTTTGCCTTGAAAATCAACTTTTACCTTGAAAATCATGTTAGCAAACGTCAAGTACCAACTTACATTTAGCATTAGTGCAATACCAAAATACCTGCATTACTCTGCGATGTATACCTGAAAAATGTGTTCAAAAAGTTAGCATGCTAATGCTAGCAAACGTCAAGTACCCAAATATGACACTAGTGTATAACTATAAAGTTAGCTAGCCTAAAAAAGCATGCTAGCAGGTAGTATTTATCAAGTAACAAAACATTAGACCCCGACGTGTATGCTAAAATAATAACTAGCATTCGTCAAGTACCAAAATATATTACTCCATTATGCATACCTGAAAAATCTGTTAAAAAAGTTAGCATGCTAACGTTAGCATACATCTAGTACCATTATATGACACTAGTGTATACCTATAAAATTAACTAAAAATGCTAGCCTTCTAACAGAAAAGAAGCTGCCAGGCCTTCAGCGCGCACTTGACCCCCTTTGGGGGGGGGGGGGGCTTGCCCGAGGCGGGGACACCCTTCACATCCACCCTTGGATCAGGTGTCACATCGTCTACTGCTGAGTTGGAAGTATCTGACATTTTCTTACGGCTCATGGCACAATTGTTAGCATTTCAATATTCCCCCCCCCTCAAACCTATGCACCATATATTTTGTCACTTGACGATTGATACCTTTTAGCATGTTTTTTAGCTTATTTTGTCGGTATACACCAGAGTCATAGTTCGGCACTTAATGTATGCTAACATTAGCATGCTAACTTTTTTTAAAACACATTTTTTTCGGGTATAAATTGCAGAGTATTGTACTTGATGCATGCTACAGTTATTTTAGCATGCTAACATTATTAGGCTAGCTTTTGAGAAATGTTTACATGTTACTTGATAAATGCTTCTTATTACTTATGCTAACATTAGTAGACTACCTTTCATAGGTATACACCAGTCATATTTTGGTATTTGATTCATGCTAACGTTAGCATGCTAACTTTTTAAACATATTTTTCATTTATACATCACAGAGTAATATATTTTGGTACTTGACGAATGCTACAGTTATTTTAGTATGTTAGATTTTGAGTAATTTTTATAGCTATAAACCAGTCATATTTTGGTACTTGATGTATGCTAACATTAGCATGGTAACATTACTAGGCTACCTTTCATAGGTATACACCAGAGTCATATTGTGGTACTTGATTTATGCTAATGTTAGCATGCTAACTTTTTAAACATATTTTTCAGTTATACATCACAGAATAATATGTTTTGGTACTTGACGCATGCTAACATTATTAGGCTAGCTTTTGAGAAATGTTTACATGTTACTTGATACATGCTTCTTATTACTTATGCTAATATTAGTAGACTACCTTTCATAGGTATACACCAGTCATATTTTGGTACTTGATTTATGCTAACGTTAGCATGCTAACTTTTTAAACATATTTTTTCAGTTATACATCACAGAGTAATATATTTTGGTACTTGACGAATGCTACAGTTATTTTAGCATGCTAACATTAGTATGTTAGATTTTGAGTAATTTTTATAGCTATAAACCAGTCATATTTTGGTACTTGATGTATGCTAACATTAGCATGCTAACATTACTAGGCTACCTTTCATAGGTATACACCAGAGTCATATTGTGGTACTTGATTTATGCTAATGTTAGCATGCTAACTTTTTAAATATATTTTTCAGTTATACATCACAGAGTAATATGTTTTGGTACTTGACGCATGCTAACATTATTAGGCTAGCTTTTGAGAAATTTTTAGAGGTATACACCTCAGAGTCTAATGTTTTGTTACTTGATAAATGCTACTAATTAGCATGCTAACATTACTTGGCTACCTTTCATAGGTATACACCAGAGTCATATTGTGGTACTTGATTTATGCTAACGATAGCATGCTAACTTTTTAAACACATTTGACAGTTATACATCACAGGGTAATATATTTTGGTACTTGATGCATGCTACAGTCATTGTTGTAGCATGCTAACATTTGTAGGCTAGCTTAGTCATTATTTCATATTTGATGTATGCTAACGTTAGAATGCTAACATTTAAAAAAAAAAATTCAGGTACACACTTCACAGTAATACATTTTGGTCCTCTCTCTTATGCGGGCAACCGAGGTTTGAGTCTCGGGCGGAACAGAAAAGCAGTGGTGCCGTGACCTGGATTAGAGTGAGGGTTATGGGGGGGGTGACTGGACAATGTGCACATTAGTATACCTCACTCCCCAACAACCTCAAATCGGGTTGGTGGCCTGGGCTTTTAGTTGGGTAGCTAGCACCCTCATCTCTCAATTAGACAACCGATGTTTGAGTCTTGGGCTAAACCACGTGGGTTACAGTGGTGCCGTGACCCGGATGAGAGTGATGGTTATTTGGGTGACTGGACCATGTGCACGTTGATAAACCTCACTCCCTGACAACCTCAAATCAAGTTGGTAGCCCAGGCTTTTAGTTGGGTAGCTAGCACCCTCGTCTCTCATTTGGACGACCGATGTTTGAGTCTCGGGCTAAACCACGCGGGTTACAGTGGTGCCGTGACCCGGATGAGAGTGTGGGTTATGGGGTGACTGGACCATGTGCACGTTAGTATACCTCACTCCCCAACAACCTCAAAACGGGTTGGTAGCCCCGGCTTTTAGCTAGGTGGCTAGCACCTTCGTCTCTCATTTGGACGACCGATGTTTGAGTCTCAGGCTAAACCACGTGGGTTACAGTGGTGCCGTGACCCGGATTAGAGTGAGGGTTATGGGGGGTGACTGGACAACGTGCACGTTAGTATACCTCACTCCCCGACAACCTCAAATCGGATTGGTAGCCCGGGCTTTTAGCTGGGTAGCTAGCACGCTCGTATCTTATGCGGACAACCAATGTTTGAGTCTCGGGCGGTACAGAAAAGCAGGGACCAAACCACGCGGGTTACAGTGGTGCCGTGACCTGGATGAGAGTGAGGGTTATGGGGTGACTGGACCATGTGCACGTTGATAAACCTCACTCCCTGACAACCTCATATCGGGTTGGTAGCCCGAGCTTTTAGTTGGGTAGCTAGCACCCTCGTTTCTCATTTGGACGACCGATGTTTGAGTCTCGGGCTAAACCACGTGGGTTACAGTGGTGCCGTGACCCGGATGAGAGTGCTGGTTATTTGGGTGACTGGACCATGTGCACGTTGATAAACCTCACTCCCTGACAACCTCAAATCGAGTTGGTAGCACAGGCTTTTAGTTGGGTAGCTAACACCCTCGTCTCTCATTTGGACGACCGATGTTTGAGTCTCGGGCTAAACCACGTGGGTTACAGTGGTGCCGTGACCCGGATTAGAGTGAGGGTTATGGGGGGGTGACTGGACAATGTGCACGTTAGTGTACCTCACTCCCCGACAACCTCAAAACGGGTTGGTAGCCCCGGCTTTTAGCTAGGTGGCTAGCACCTTCGTCTCTCATTTGGACGACCGATGTTTGAGTCTCGGGCTAAACCACGTGGGTTACAGTGGTGCCGTGACCCGGATTAGAGTGAGGGTTATGGGGGTTGACTGGACAATGTGCACGTTAGTATACCTCACTCCCCGACAACCTCAAATCGGGTTGGTAGCCCAGGCTTTTAGCTGAGTAGCAAGCACGCTCGTCTTTTATGCGGACGGCCGAGGTTTGAGTCTCGGGCGGAACAGAAAAGCAGTGGTGCCGTGACCCGGATGAGAGTGATGGTTATTAGGGTGACTGGACCATGTGCACGTTGATAAACCTCATTCCCTGACAACCTCAAATCGGGTTGGTCGACCAGACTTTTAGCTGGGTAGCTAGCACCCTCGTCTCTTTTGCTTGACGGCCGAGGTTTGAGTGTCGGGCCAAACAGAAAAGCACGGGCCGAAATCACGCGGGTTACAGTGGTGCCGTGACCTGGATGAGCTAGCTAGCACGCTCGTCTCTCTAGTCCGCTACCAAGGTTCGCGTCCTGGGAGGAGCATAAAAAGCAGGGATCGAACCAGCCGGGCGCCACCCAGAGGCCTGGAGTATAACAGCATATCTCTTGAAAAAAACAAACCCCCAACATATTGGATTACGGCGCCTCTCAAGGTACCGTGATGGAAACGCAAAAAAAGATGACCACAAGCTGCTTCACACCTCCGGAGGAGAGGCGGCATGGAGATAGCTTCTGAGGGACAAGTATGGTGTCTAAATGTTCCAGAGATATCCTTCAAGATGACCATCTGGGCTGCACTGATAGCACACACACACACACACACACACACACACACACACACACACACACACACACACACACACACACACACACACACACACACACACACACACACACACTGGTCATGTGACCCATCACATGCACGTTCAATGGCAGTCAGTCAGACAGCTGGAGATCAATGATGCAACAGTTAGCTGAGGAGGACAACGCTTAATGCTAATTGCTGCGCCATCTTGCACACGCACACACACACACACACACACACACATTAGTACTAGCACATAAACAGAAGCCAATCAGGCAGACGGAGAATTGGTCCCCAGAGAGGTGGGAGGAGGATGAGGAGGTGATGGGGAGGAAGAAAGGTTAAACACCCGCCAGAGATGACAGCGATCGTCAACACTTGTTGTCGTGTTTTTTTTGTTTTGTTTTTTACTGCGTTCACCAAGAAATTGACGCATATTTTTAGTTCCGCTAGTGAATTTTCAAACTTGACCCCACACCACCCACACACACACACACCTCCTCCCTCCCAGCATCAACATCCTTCCCTGTCTTCCATAATGTCTTCTTTTTTTTTTTAAATAACAGGCTGATCACCATAGCAACACGTATATATCTCCCAGCAATATTTAGTCAGGCTGGAAGGGGAGGAGGTGCGTGAACGTGTGTGTGTGTGTGTGTGTGTGTGTGTGTGTGTGTGTGTGTGTGTGTGTGTGTGTGTGTGTGTGTGTGTGTGTGTGTGTGTGTGTGTGTGTGTGTGTGTGTGTGTGTGTGTGTGTGTGTGTGTGCGTGGGAGTCATGATGCAACTCTCCCAAAAAAAAAATGAAACGGTCAATAAAAAAAAAAAAGACGCTAGAAGCTGCAGTTTCTCATTAGGGCCACAGGAGGGCGCCATCACATCGGGAAGCAGAAAAGGAGGGAGACGCTCATCCGATTGTCTCGCACCAAATATGTCGACGGTTGGTTCGGAATGACTGAAAGGGGGGAGGGAGAGGAGGAGGTGGAGGAAGAGGGGGAAAAAAAAACAGGAAAAAAAAAACAGGAAAAAACAAAAAACAAGCAGCATCAGAGCCTTTAAATGGGACGAGCAGCGTCACATGCTGGAGGAGATGATTGAAAGAGAGATGGAAGGAGGAAAGACAATGAATGGATGAAGAAGAATTGGGAGCAGGAGTGATGGAAATGCACCCCCCCACACACCCACCCACACCTCCTCCATCCTCCTCTTTAGCCCACACTCCTCCTCCTCCTCAGGATTAGATGTTGTGCTGCTGGCTGCAGATGTGTTTTGGCTTCACGCTCTATGAGGGTGATGTGTCACGGTAAAGGAGGGTGGGTAGGGGTGTGCTCATGAGGAAGCAGGGGGGGGGGGGGGGTGCATGGATGAAAGGACGTAGAAGAAGAGAAGTTTGAGCTCGTGGGAAAGAAGGAGGAGGTTGTAAGCGCGTAGGAAAACAGAAGAAGAAGAAGGCCTGCAATAAAGTTCAATGGAGCAGAGAAACCTCCAAAAGTGCAACACTGCACACATAATAGGAAATCATGCAAGGGGAAATAACCTGTTCCAGGGTCCAGCTGTGGCCGTCATGAATAAACCTAAACTCTACCTTGATTTTATTGAGGAAAAAAAATCCTCAAGTGAATTAATCACTTTCTGAGTTAGTTTGGAAACAGGCTTTCATGTTTAGGGGGGAGTAAACGGCACGGACCCCAAGGGGGCGTAGTATTTAACACTATGATTTATTATATATATAATGACAACATATATATATATATATATACATGGTGGAACAGGGGTTAGTGCGTGTGCCGCACAATACGAAGGTCCTGAGTAGTCCTGAGTTCAATCCCGGGCTCTGGATATTTCTGTGTGGAGTTTGCATGTCCTCCCTGTGACTGCGTGGGTTCTACTCCGGCTTCCTCCCACCTCCAAAGACATGCACCTGGGGATAGGCTGATTGGCAACACTAAAAAACGGCCCTAGTGTGTGAATGTGAGTGTGAATGTTGTCTGTCTATCTGTGTTGGCCCTGTGATGAGGTGGCGACTTGTCCAGGGTGTACCCTTCCTTCCGCCCGAATGCAGCTGAGATAGGCTCCAGCACCCCCCGCGACCCCAAAAGGGACAAGCGGTAGAACATGGATGGATATATATATATATACAGTATATATATATATATATATAAATAAAACAATAATATACTAAACTCAAGAATTGAGTGTGACTAAATTCAAGAGTTTATGGTGTGAGACTATGTGTGGGTATTAGCTGTTGAGTGTTACCGTAATGTTAAGTGAGAAACAGGAAGTCCCGGATAGGAAAGGCAAGCTCGAATGTCCCTGAGGGAAGCAGGAAGTCGGGGGCGATAGCGTGTGCGTGGGAGGTCCGTGTCCAAGCGGGAGCTCGAGATCCAAGAGGTGGTCAGGGAAGCAGAAGGAACACGGGGGAAAAGACGAGACGCACAGCTCGTCATGAGGAACGAAGGCAGACTGACGGAAGGACGACAAGGAAGACACGGGACTAATCAAACACGGGGAAGAAAACACAAGAGAGCAAAGAGCAAGATTGCATAAAGCATGATGATCGCTTACGGTACTCCAATGGAAGACTACGTTCTGGCCCGGGACGCAGGTCTGTACCGGCTTAAGAAGGCAGGACCTCTGATCAACCACAGGTGCGCTGATTGCTGGTGTCGGCAATGATCTTAACACGTTTTTTATACTTTTATGAATGACTCTTGACTTGGATGTTGGTACCTTTACTGTGTATGAGCTGCTTCCACAACTAGGTACCCTTTGGGACTGTGTGACAAGGGGTGGCACTTTCGTGACTTCTGCGGTGCTATTTTTGTGAACTTCTGGATCTGCCTCCCGGGAGCCTTTTGGCCATGGAGACCAGCTGCTGGGTCTCTGCCACACCAGAGTCCGTTTGGAGAGACTGGTGGAGATGCGGATGAAGAGACAGGGCTGCAAAGCTAGCGCTGGGCGCCGGGACGGACAAGCTCCTCTGTGTCTTGGCTGAATGAGCAGATATCGGACACCTCGGTCTCCTTGGCCGCATCCTCGCTCATCAATGCGGACTGGACACTGGCCGAGAGTTGGTGGGCGGCCGAGGGTGGAGTCGGCTCTCTTGGTTGCTTTGTTGGGTCTGCTCCTGTCTCTGGCCATGCTCACCCCACACCAGCAGACGATGGCATGGAACACCGCAGAGGCCACCACAGTGTATATGTTTTTTTGTTGTTGTTTTACTTTTGTAGCTGTATGTAGAAGTGTGTGGTTGCATCAGCTCTGCTCTTTTAATGTCTTTAATGTCCTTTGAATTGTTTGATGTTTGCCTCTTACACACATGCTTATGTGTGCTATGGATATGCGGGTTTTTTTCTTGGCCTCAGTCTGGACCCCCTCTCCAGGGGCCCAGGCTTGGACTGAATATTTTTTTTCTCACTCTCCCCCTCCCCAGCGTTTACCTGTTTCTCACCTTTTTTGTAAGGGGCGCCGGAAGTTGGCAGACCCGTCAGCGATCCTGTTCTGTCTCCCTGTAATGTTTGTCTGCTCTTGAACGGGATTGTGCGGAAAATGTTAACTTCCCCTCGGGGATTAATAAAGTATTTCTGATTCGGATTCTGATATGACGTCCCTTCTGTTTTTCTTCTTGGCGGCTTAATTCACACGATGGTCGGGCAGCTTGAGCGTAGCATTCAAACAAGTGGTGTTCCAGTCGTTCAAATAGAGAGATAGGAAAGCGCTTTCATAGAGTCCCGAAAGAAGTGGTTCACAAAGGTAATAACGTCAGGGAAAAAACTGCAAGTGCGTCGAAGGAAATGGCTCTTAAAAAAAATATCACTTCATCACCATGCTCGTGTCTGCAGCGATCACTTTGGAAAATGTTTCTTTGAAAATTTGATTTGTTTGGGAAACTTTCTGTGATGCAATCTACATTAGTAGTGTCTGAGAGCAGAACTAAACATAAAAAGGACAAGAGATGGCATTAGTTTGTGTCCTTTTGTGGTTGCTATGCCTAAATATAACTAGGAAGACCTGCTTGGGCAAATAAACTAACGTCATGTTAAGTCCTAGTAATAAACATTGTGATGTCAATTTTCACAACAGGAACCAAAAGCTTAGTTGTTGTTGTTGTGCAGGAAAGCCAAGTGCTTTATTCGACACGGATGACCACGTTATAGCATCTTTTGTGCTACCTGTTAGCATCAAGAAAATACCCTTAACAGTATTAATAAAGCAGAAGAATGACTATCTGGTAGGCTCAACAGCATATACTGAAACCTGACATTGCTGAATAGGTACATCTATAGCTAAATCCATCCATCCATCTTCTTCCGGTTATCCAAGGTCGGGTCGCGGGGGCAGCAGCCTAAGCAGGGAAGCCCAGACTTTCCTCTCCCCAGCCACTTTGTCCAGCTCTTCCCGGGAGATCCCGAGGCATTCCCAGGCCAGCCGGGAGACATAGTCTTCCCAACGTGTCCTGGGCCTTCCCCATGCCCTAAACACCTCCCTAGGGAGGTGTTCGGGTGGCATCCTGACCAGATGCCCGAACCACCTCATCTGGCTCCTCTCTATGTGGAGGACCAGCGGCTTTACTTTGAGCTCCCCCCGGATGGCAGAGCTTCTCACCCTATCTCTACGGGAGAGACCCGCCACCTGGCGGAGGAAACTCATTTCGGCCGCTTGTACCCGTGATCTTGTCCTTTCGGTCATAACCCAAAGCTCATGACCATAGGTGAGGATGGGAACGTAGATCGACTGGTAAAATTGAGAGCATTGCCTTCCGGCTCAGCTCCTTCTTCACCACAACGGATCGATACAGCGCCCGCATTACTGAAGACGCCGCACCGATCCGCCTGTCGATCTCACGATCCACTCTTCCCTCACTCGTGAACAAGACTCCGATGTACTTGAACTCCTCCAAAATATGAAGTTCACAGCATAAAAACAACTGCAGACATGAATTGTAGATGTGACTAAGATTTGTAGCAGGAAATCAACTGCAAAGAAACGTATACTTTTTCTCATTAGCGTCACGATCACAGCAGCAACGCACTCGTTATGCCAATCAAATACGTTATTTAGCAATGCACGAATAAGTCTAATTTTGTCTTTCCCCGATTCAAGTTTAATTTGTGGACCACTCAGATGTACCTCCAATCTGTTCTCCTCTAAATCCTTGTGACTGTCTAAGGAAGTGAGGTCGAGGCGAGCAGTAACGTCTTGGTGATGATGAATGTTTTAAATCTGTCAAAAAGTTATTGTATAAATCCACTCCATCCCATTTTAAATATTTGCCTCCAAACCTTTCAAAATACGCCCAAATCTGCACTGATGCAGGTGAACAAACAGCAGCCTAGTGGGGCTCTAGACCATCGCCTGAAACCCAGATTTGGCCCTGACCGTGCCATCCTGGCATGGACTATAAGGAGAGCAAATGGCTTTTGGCAGAAGCTGGCTAGTGGAGGCTCCGCCCATGGACTTTACGTGCGCAGCCGATAAGGCTTCTGGAGGAGTGAGGGCCAGCGCTGTAACATTTACCTGTGACCAGTTTGAATGAAATGTTGGTCATTTTCCAGAAAGACCTGGCCTCTGACTGTTCAATCGAAGAACGCGGGTAGTAGTCTTACGGTATGGATAATAAGTTTGTAATAGATCGAGTTGATATTTAAGTTCATGTCAAAATGTGGACCTTGGGGTGTTGTGTTTTCCCGGGATGCAAAGGAAAGTTGGCGCGGGCAAGGCGTGAAGGTAAGGACATGTTTTATTTTAAAGGCCTACTGAAAGCCACTACTACCGACCACGCAGTCTGATAGTTTATATATCAATGATGAAATCTTAACATTGCAACACATGCCAATACGGCCGGGTTAACTTATAAAGTGCAATTGTAAATTTCCCGCCACACTTCCTGTTAAAAACGTTTTATTATGCTGACGTATGCGTGTGACGTCACGAGGACAAGGGAAGTATTCAGAGCCCGGAGAATCCTATACAACAAGTTCTGTTTTCATTTCATAATTCCACAGTATTCTGGACATCTGTGTTGGTGAATCTTTTGCAATTTGTTTAATCAACAATGGAGGCTGCAGAGAAGAACGTTGTAGGTGGGATCGATCGGTGTATTAGCGGCTGGCTGTAGCAACACAACAAGGACTTAGCAGAAGCCTAGCCGATGCTAGCCGCCAAACCCACGGATGAAGTCCTTCGTCGCGCCGTCGATCGCTGGAACGCAGGTGAGCACGGCTGATGAATGGGCAGATGAGGGCTGGCTGGTGTAAGTAGAGCGCTAATGTTTTTTATCATAGCTCTGTGAGGTCCGGTTGCTAAGTTGCTAAATTAGCCTTAGCGTCGTTAGCAACAGCATTGTCAAGCCTTACCAGGCTCAGAATTATTAACCGTGTAGTTACATGTCCATGGTTTAATAGTATTGTTGATCTTCTGTCTATCCTTCCAGAGAAGGATGCTATCACGTTAGCTCAGTAGCTAAGTGTGTCACCGATGTATTGTCGTGGAGATAAAAGTCACTTTAAATGTCCATTTCGCGTGCTCGACTCTCATTTTCAAGAGGATATAGTATCCGAGGTGGTTTAAAATACAAATCCGTGATCCACAATAGAAAAAGGAGAGAGTGTGGAGTCCAATGAGCCAGCTAGTACCTAAGTTACGGTCAGAGCGGAAAAAGATATATCCATCACTGCCTCTAGTTCTTCACTCTAACGTTCCTCATCCACGAATCTTTCATCTTCGCTCAAATAATGGGGTAATCGTCGCTTTGTCGCTCCGAATCTCTCTCGCTCCATTGTAAACAAAGGAAAATTGTGAGGAATATTACCTCCTGTGACCTCACGCTACTTCCGGTACAGGCAAGGCTTTTTTTTTATCAGCGAGCAAAAGTTGCGAACTTTATCGTCGATTTTCTCTACTAAATCCTTTCAGCAAAAATATGGCAATATCGCGAAATGATCAAGTATGACACATAGAATGGATCTGCTATTCCCGTTTAAATAAAAAAAATTCATTTCAGTAGGCCTAACAAACTACAAAAAAGTAAGCAAACAAAAGGCGGAGAACAAACTTGGCTAATGAAACAAAAACCTGCACAAAGGCAGACACTATGAACATGAAAACGAAAACAACACTTACTGTGGCGTGAAACAGCATGGGAACTATGGCATGGAACTTTGGCTCGGAATGAAAGGTAGCAGAGGTAAACAGAGATAGTAAGGATAATGTCACCAGGACGATCAACAGAAAAAGACAGGCTCAAATAGCATTGACATTGATTAGTGACAGGTGCGCGAGTGCAAAGCGTGAGACAGGTGCGTGACACGAGGACAGGTGAAAACTAATTGGTTGCTATGGTGACAAAACAAACAAGAGAGCACAAAGAGTCCAAAAACCAAACCTGAACATAACCAAAACAAAACATGATCACACAGACATGACAGACCTAAGCCGCACGCCCCCTTACACGGGCCTGATGAAGCCATTAATGAACCCAAAAACCTGAGATGACATCATTTCGGGCTCCAAGAACTGGTTGCCTGGCTGCTCCAGAAAGAGAGAGAGCTATATATGGACAGACTCCCCCTCCCAGGTAGACTGCAGCACCCGATGTGATGCTCGCTTGTCAATAAAAGTTAGCTTTTTGTTCAACGTTCATCACCGGAGTCGTCCTTGATCCGGTCACACCACCACGGCACTGTTAGAATAATCATGTATATATTATCACACAACTCTTATGCTTGAGGGCCGTTGCTATAGTTATTATCAATTGTGCTGAAGTGGTATTTTTCTTTGTCCGTGCAAAGCTGGCAATCCAAAAGATTGCAAGCCAGTCTGGTATCAATGTCTGTGTCCAGGAACGGCCTGCTGACTGCCAAGGCCGAACACCGCCATGAGTGTTAGAATAATTATGTATATATTATTACACTAACTTTAGTATGCTTAAAGTCCAACTTCTTCTCTGAGGGGTGGCCTCAGCCACAGATGTTATCTTTGTTTTAGCCCGCTAACAGCCAAGGACTTCAACGACCTCAATGAAGATAAGATGACAGCACGCAGACGAAGCGGGGACAAGGCGAAATCACAAAGGCCCCCAGCACATTCCGTCACGTACTGTGCGTCCTGGACCTGCTCTGCATAATATATGCGACCACTCCTTTTAGGGGCCGCCTCAGTGATGTTGACTATGGAACAATGAATTAAAAAGAGGGACGCGGGAGCTGAACCTTAGAGCGTAGGGCGAGACTGTGACTAAGTGTGCAGCTCCATGCGTTCTCCTCATGAGCTAAATTGAACTTTGTCTCTGCATGATTCCTTGCTTCTTGTCTGATTAACAGATGTCATCAGTGTTTAAACCTGACAGACGCAGACAGAGCAGAGACAAGGCGATATCACCAGTGTCAATACATTTGCATTTCTTGTATAATCATATATTGTGTCTAACTGGAGCTGTCGAGATTAACCTCAGTGATGTAACCAGGGACCTCCAAAATAAATAGAGGAAGCACGCGGGCTGGACTTTTAGAACGTAGTTTGGATCTGTAACTAGAATACAGCCCAAAACATGTGTCTCCTCATTGAGCCAAATTGGAACTCTGTCTCTGCATGATTCCTTGCTTCTCGTCTGTTTGATAGATGTCATCAGTGTTTGAACCTGATGAAGTCATTAATGAACCCAAAAACCTGAGATGACATCATTTCGGGCTCCAAGAACTGGTTGCCTGGCTCCTCCAGAAAGAGAGAGAGCTATATATGAACAGACTCCCCTACCAGGTAGACTGCAAAAGTTAGCTTTTGTTCAACGTTCATCACCGGCGTCGTCCTTGATCCGGTCACACCACCACGGCACCCCCTCCACCAATGAGAAGGTGGCAAGGCCAGCAGTACACCACACTAGTGACCAGGTTTGCAAGTAGGTTAGTTCAGGGGTTAGTTTGTAAGTGAGTTTGTTTACAAGGGATTGTTTTTGTAATTGACTGTTAGGGAGTTAGTTGGCCTAAGAATTAGTCAGGTTAACGGCAAGTCAGTTAGTAGGTGCGTACAGTTTGCAAGTGCGTGAGTATGTTTGTTTGCTGGATTTAGTTACCAGGATTAGCCGCCCCCGAAATATTGATTTATTGTTTCGCAAATTAGTTTCGGACTGAGTTAATTAGGGAGTGGGCGAGTTTGTTGTTATGTTTTGCAAAAACTGAGTTAATTAAGGGAACAGGAGGTTATCTTGTGAGTGAATGGGTTAGGATGTGAATTTGCGAATGAGTTAGTGATGAAGTTGTCAGGATTTTGCAAAGACTGAGTAAGATGGTAATCCTCTTAACCATTTTGTATGCAACCAATTAACTCATTGAGTTAGTTAGTCGGTCAGCATTGTTAAGTTTGTGAGTTCCCGAGTGAGTTAGTTGGCAAGTTACCTGGGTAAGTTAGTTGGTTAAGGTTATTTTTTGAGAGCTTGAAAGAGTGAGTTAGTGAGAAAGTTTGTTAACGTGTTAGTTTGACATCAAGTAAGTTGATTAGCCGCCCCCAAAATATTGATTTATTGCTTCGCAAGTTAGTTTCGAACTGAGTTAATTAGGGAGTGGGCGAGTTTGTTGTTATATTTTGCAAAAAATGAGTTAATTACGGGAACAGGAGGTCATTTTGTGAGTGAATGGGTTAGGATGTGAATTTGCGAATGAGTTAGTGATGAAGTTGTCAGGACTTTGCAAAGACTGAGTAAGATGGTAATCATCTTAACCATTTTGTATGCAACCAATTAACTCATTGAGTTAGTTAGTTCGTCGGTTAGCATTGTTAAGTTTGTGAGTTCCCGAGTGAGTTAGTTGGCAAGTTACCTGGGTAAGTTAGTTGGTTAAGGTTATTTTTTGAGAGCTTGAAAGAGTGAGTTAGTGAGTAAGTTTGTTAACGTGTTAGTTTGACATCAAGCAAGTTGATTAGCCGCCCCCAAAATATTGATTTATTGCTTCGCAAGTTAGTTTCGGACTGAGTTAATTAGGGAGTGGGCGAGTTTGTTATTATATTTTGCAAAAACTGAGTTAATTACGGGAACAGGAGGTCATTTTGTGAGTGAATGGGTTAGGATGTGAATTTGGGAATGAGTTAGTGATCAAGTTGTCAGGATTTTGCAAAGACTGAGTAAGATGGTAATCTCTTAACCATTTTGTATGCAACCAATTAACTCATTGAGTTAGTTAGTCGGTCAGCATTGTTAAGTTTGTGAGTTCCCGAGTGAGTTAGTTGGCAAGTTACCTGGGTAAGTTAGTTGGTTAAGGTTATTTTTTGAGAGCTTGACAGAGTGAGTTAGTGAGTAAGTTTGTTAACTTGTTAGTTTGACATCAAGTAAGTTGATTAGCCGCCCCCAAAATATTGATTTATTGCTTCGCAAGTTAGTTTCGGACTGAGTTAATTAGGGAGTGGGCGAGTTTGTTGTTATATTTTGCAAAAACTGAGTTAATTAAGGGAACAGGAGGTTATCTTGTGAGTGAATGGGTTAGGATGTGAATTTGGGAATGAGTTAGTGATCAAGTTGTCAGGATTTTGCAAAGACTGAGTAAGATGGTAATCATCTTAACCATTTTGTATGTAACCAATTAACTCATTGAGTTAGTTAGTTTGTCGGTTAGCATTGTTAAGTTTGTGAGTTCCCGAGTGAGTTAGTTGGCAAGTTACCTGGGTAAGTTAGTTGGTTAAGGTTATTTTTTGAGAGCTTGAAAGAGTGAGTTAGTGAGTAAGTTTGTTAACTTGTTAGTTTGACATCAAGTAAGTTGATTAGCCGCCCCCAAAATATTGATTTATTGCTTCGCAAGTTAGTTTCGAACTGAGTTAATTAGGGAGTGGGCGAGTTTGTTGTTATATTTTGCAAAAACTGAGTTAATTAAGGAGGTCAATTTGTGAGTGAATGGGTTAGGTAATCAGTGAATTTGCGAATGAGTTAGTGATCAAGTTGTCAGGATTTTGCAAAGACTGAGTAAGATGGTAATCCTTTTAACCATTTTGTATTCAACCAATTACCAATTAACTCATTGAGTTAGTTAGTTTGTCGGTTAGCATTGTTAAGTTTGTGAGTTCCCGAGTGAGTTAGTTGGCAAGTTACCTGGGTAAGTTAGTTGGTTAAGGTTATTTTTTGAGAGCTTGACAGAGTGAGTTAGTGAGTAAGTTTGTTAACGTGTTAGTTTGACATCAAGCAAGTTGATTAGCCGCCCCCAAAATATTGATTTATTGCTTCGCAAGTTAGTTTCGGACTGAGTTAATTAGGGAGTGGGCGAGTTTGTTGTTATATTTTGCAAAAAACTGAGTTAATTAAGGAGGTCATTTTGTGAGTGAATGGGTTAGGTAATCAGTGAGTTTGCGAATGAGTTAGTGATGAAGTTGTCAGGATTTTGCAAAGACTGAGTAAGATGGTAATCATCTTAACCATTTTGTATGCAACCAATTAACTCATTGAGTTAGTTAGTTCGTCGGTTAGCATTATTAAGTTTGTGAGTTCCCGGGTGAGTTAGTTGGCAAGTTACCTGGGTAAATTAGTTGGTTAAGGTTATTTTTTGAGAGCTTGACAGAGTGAGTTAGTGAGTAAGTTTGTTAACGTGTTAGTTTGACATCAAGTAAGTTGATTAGCCGCCCCCAAAATATTGATTTATTGCTTCGCAAGTTAGTTTCGAACTGAGTTAATTAGGGAGTGGGCGAGTTTGTTGGTATATTTTGCAAAAACTGAGTTAATTAAGGAGGTCATTTTGTGAGTGAATGGGTTAGGTAATCAGTGAGTTTGCGAATGAGTTAGTGATCAAGTTGTCAGGATTTTGCAAAGACTGAGTAAGATGGTAATCATCTTAACCATTTTGTATGCAACCAATTAACTCATTGAGTTAGTTAGTTCGTCGGTTAGCATTATTAAGTTTGTGAGTTCCCGGGTGAGTTAGTTGGCAAGTTACCTGGGTAAATTAGTTGGTTAAGGTTATTTTTTGAGAGCTTGACAGAGTGAGTTAGTGAGTAAGTTTGTTAACGTGTTAGTTTGACATCAAGTAAGTTGATTAGCCGCCCCCAAAATATTGATTTATTGCTTCGCAAGTTAGTTTCGAACTGAGTTAATTAGGGAGTGGGCGAGTTTGTTGGTATATTTTGCAAAAACTGAGTTAATTAAGGAGGTCATTTTGTGAGTGAATGGGTTAGGTAATCAGTGAGTTTGCGAATGAGTTAGTGATCAAGTTGTCAGGATTTTGCAAAGACTGAGTAAGATGGTAATCATCTTAACCATTTTGTATGTAACCAATTAACTATTTGAGTTAGTTAGTTTGTTGGTTAGCATTGTTAAGTTTGTGAGTTCCTGAGTGAGTTAGTTGGCGAGTTACCTGGGTAAGTTAGTTGGTTAAGGTTATTTTTTGAGAGCTTGACAGAGTGAGTTAGTGAGTAAGTTTGTTAACGTGTTAGTTTGACATCAAGTAAGTTGATTAGTCGCCCCCAATATATTGATTTATTGCTTCGCAAGTTAGTTTCGGACTGAGTTAATTAGGGAGTGGGCGAGTTTGTTATTATATTTTGCAAAATCTGAGTTAATTAAGGGAACAGGAGGTTATCTTGTGAGTGAATGGGTTAGGTAAACAGTGAGTTTGCGAATGAGTTAGTGATGAAGTTGTCAGGATTTTGCAAAGACTGAGTAAGATGGTAATCATCTTAACCATTTTGTACGTAACCGATTAACTCATTGAGTTTGTCGGTTAGCATTGTTAAGTTTGTGAGTTCCCGAGTGAGTTAGTTGGCAAGTTACTTGGGTAAGTTAGTTGGTTAAGGTTATTTTTTGAGAGCTTGACAGAGTGAATTAGTGAGTAAGTTTGTTAACGTGTTAGTTTGACATCAAGTAAGTTGATTAGCCGCCCCCAATATATTGATTTATTGCTTTGCAAGTTAGTTTCGGACTGAGTTATTTAGGGAGTGGGCGAGTTTGTTGTTATATTTTGCAAAAACTGAGTTAATTAAGGAGGTCAATTTGTGAGTGAATGGGTTAGGTAATCAGTGAATTTGCGAATGAGTTAGTGATCAAGTTGTCAGGATTTTGCAAAGACTGAGTAAGATGGTAATCATCTTAACCATTTTGTATTCAACCAATTGCCAATTAACTCATTGAGTTAGTTAGTTTGTTGGTTAGCATTGTTAAGTTTGTGAGTTCCCGAGTTAGTTAGTTGGCGAGTTACCTGGGTAAGTTAGTTGGTTAAGGTTATTTTTGAGAGCTTGACAGAGTGAGTTACTGATTATGTTTGTTGACGTGTTAGTTTGACATCAAGTAAGTTGATTAGCCGCCCCCAAAATATTGATTTATTGCTTCGCAAGTTAGTTTCGGACTGAGTTAATTAGGGAGTGGGCGAGTTTGTTGTTATGTTTTGCAAAAACTGAGTTAATTAAGGGAACATGAGGTTATCTTGTGAGTGAATGGGTTAGGTAATCAGTGAGTTTGCGAATGAGTTAGTGATGAAGTTGTCAGGATTTTGCAAAGACTGAGTAAGATGGTAATAATCTTAACCATTTTGTATGCAACCAATTAACTCATTGAGTTAGTTAGTTTGTTGGTTAGCATTGTTAAGTTTGTGAGTTCCTGAGTGAGTTAGTTGGCAAGTTACCTGGGTAAGTTAGTTGGTTAAGGTTATTTTTTTGAGAGCTTGACAGAGTGAGTTAGTGAGTAAGTTTGTTAACGTGTTAGTTTGACATCAAGTAAGTTGATTAGCCGCCCCCAAAATATTGATTTATTGCTTCGCAAGTTAGTTTCGGACTGAGTTAATTAGGGAGTGGGCGAGTTTGTTATTATATTTTGCAAAAAACTGAGTTAATTAAGGAGGTCATTTTGTGAGTGAATGGGTTAGGTAATCAGTGAGTTTGCGAATGAGTTAGTGATAAAGTTGTCAGGATTTTGCAAAGACTGAGTAAGATGGTAATCCTTTTAACCATTTTGTATTCAACCAATTACCAATTAACTCATTGAGTTAGTTAGTTTGTCGGTTAGCATTGTTAAGTTTGTGAGTTCCCGAGTGAGTTAGTTGGCGAGTTACCTGGGTAAGTTAGTTGGTTAAGGTTATTTTTGAGAGCTTGACAGAGTGAGTTAATGAGTATGTTTGTTAACATGTTAGTTTGACATCAAGTAAGTTGATTAGCCACCCCCAAAATATTGATTTATTGCTTCGCAAGTTAGTTTCGGACTGAGTTAATTAGGGAGTGGGCGAGTTTGTTATTATATTTTGCAAAAAACTGAGTTAATTAAGGAGGTCATTTTGTGAGTGAATGGGTTAGGTAATCAGTGAGTTTGCGAATGAGTTAGTGATGAAGTTGTCAGGATTTTGCAAAGACTGAGTAAGATGGTAATCATCTTAACCATTTTGTATGCAACCAATTAACTCATTGAGTTAGTTAGTTTGTTGGTTAGCATTGTTAAGTTTGTGAGTTCCCGAGTGAGTTAGTTGGCAAGTTACCTGGGTAAGTTAGTTGGTTAAGGTTATTTTTTTGAGAGCTTGACAGAGTGAGTTACTGAGTAAGTTTGTTAACGTGTTAGTTTGACATCAAGCAAGTTTATTAGCCGTCCCCAAAATATTGATTTATTGCTTCGCAAGTTAGTTTCGGACTGAGTTAATTAGGGAGTGGGCGAGTTTGTTGTTATGTTTTGCAAAAACTGAGTTAATTACGGGAACAGGAGGTCATTTTGTGAGTGAATGGGTTAGGATGTGAATTTGCGAATGAGTTAGTGATCACAAGTTGTCAGGATTTTGCAAAGACTGAGTAAGATGGTAATCCTCTTAACCATTTTGTATGCAACCAATTAACTCATTGAGTTAGTTAGTTCGTCGGTTAGCATTGTTAAGTTTGTGAGTTCCCGGGTGAGTTAGTTGGCAAGTTACCTGGGTAAGTTAGTTGGTTAAGGTTATTTTTTGAGAGCTTGACAGAGTGAGTTAGTGAGTAAGTTTGTTAACGTGTTAGTTTGACATCAAGCAAGTTGATTAGCCGCCCCCAATATATTGATTTATTGCTTCGCAAGTTAGTTTCGGACTGAGTTAATTAGGGAGTGGGCGAGTTTGTTGTTATGTTTTGCAAAAACTAAGTTAATTAAGGGAACAGGAGGTTATCTTGTGAGTGAATGGGTTAGGATGTGAATTTGCGAATGAGTTAGTGATCAAGTTGTCAGGACTTTGCAAAGACTGAGTAAGATGGTAATCCTCTTAACCATTTTGTATGTAACCAATGAACTCATTGAGTTAGTTAGTTTGTCGGTTAGCATTGTTAAGTTTGTGAGTTCCTGAGTGAGTTAGTTGGCAAGTTACCTGGGTAAGTTAGTTGGTTAAGGTTATTTTTTGAGAGCTTGACAGAGTGAGTTAGTGGGTAAGTTTGTTAACGTGTTAGTTTGACATCAAGTAAGTTGATTAGCCGCCCCCAATATATTGATTTATTGCTTCGCAAGTTAGTTTCGGACTGAGTTAATTAGGGAGTGGGCGAGTTTGTTGTTATATTTTGCAAAAACTGAGTTAATTAAGGGAACAGGAGGTTATCTTGTGAGTGAATGGGTTAGGTAATCAGTGAATTTGCGAATGAGTTAGTGATCAAGTTGTCAGGATTTTGCCAAGACTGAGTAAGATGGTAATCTCTTAACCATTTTGTATGCAACCAATCAACTCATTGAGTTAGTTAGTTCGTCGGTTAGCATTGTTAAGTTTGTGAGTTCCCGAGTGAGTTAGTTGGCAAGTTACCTGGGTAAGTTAGTTGGTTAAGGTTATTTTTTGAGAGCTTGACAGAGTGAGTTAGTGAGTAACTTTGTTAACATGTTAGACCACAGAACACTTTTCCACTTTGCATCAGTCCATCTTAGATGAGCTCGGCCTCAGCGAAGGCGGCGGTGTTTCTGGGTGTTGTTGATAAATGGCTTTGGCTTTGCATAGTAGAGTTTTAACTTGCACTTACAGATGTAGCGACAAACAGTAGTTACTGACAGTGGTTTTCTGAAGTGTTCCTGAGCCAATGTGGTGATATCCTTTACACTCTGATGTCGCTTTTTGATGAGGGATCGAAGGTCACAGGCATTCAATGTTGGTTTCCACTTACGTGTAGTGATTTCACCTTAAATATCTTGTCTTTGCAGTCTATTCAATTGAATATAAGCTGAGAAGGATTTGCAAATCATTGTATTCTGTATTTATTTATGATTTACACAACGTGCCAACTTCACTGGTTTTGGGTTTTGTAATTAACTAATTTACTTGGTTAAATGGTTGGTTATCCATATTAGTTCGGAAGTTAGTTGGCAAGTTAGTTTGACAGCGAGTGAGTTAACGGTCAGCATTCAGCAAAAGACTAGACAGCAGGCATTTGAACACTACAAGGTGTCACACAAGGGTCAAAAGAAGTGAAGCAGTTTCATCAGTAATAAAAAGATAATTAGGGAATTTGCATATCGGCTTTGAATGTCCTCTAACTGCATGTCACTTTCATTTCTTTTTGACATGTTGAAGGTTCCACACACACACACACGCACACACACCCACACACACACTCACACACACACACACACACACACACTCACACACACACACACACACACACACACTTGTATTTCTTACCTTCTTGAGACCTCCGAAAAATGCCTACCGCTTTAGGACCACCCTTTCTAGATATATAAAGATTTGTATTTACAACATTAATAATATATACAAACTATGTCAATATAAAAAAGGTAAGCTTTTAATTCATTTACTATTTTAATTTTTTGTTTGTAACTGGTTTTTAATCTTCTTTATTTACTTCAAGTTATTACAGTACGTCTCTAGATACATATTTATTTTATTTTCTTAATTCATTTTGGCCAAAGGGGGCGCATTTAAATTTCTTAAACACACTTGTTATTACGTATGTTGGCCAGAGGGGGAGCACTTCAAATTTATACACACACTTATTATTTCATATGTTGACCAGAGGGGGAGCACTTCAAATTTTTACACACCTTTCTTATTTCATATGTTGGCCAGAGGGGGAGCACTTCAATTTTTTTACGCACACTTGTTATTTCATATGTTGACCAGAGGAGGAGCACTTTTAAAAGCGACACACAGTCAATTTGAAAAATCCCTCCTTTTTGGGACCACCCTCATTTTGATAGATTTCACCACCAGGGGGTACGAAGGAGATCTCTATTTTTTGTTTTTTGTAATGTGCTTAAGGCCGATGACAAAGGAGTCACGGACCACAGATGGCCCCTGTGCCGCACTTTGGGCAACCCAGCTGTAGAAGCTAACTGTTAACGGCCACTATAGTCTTAGTACCGTAGTGTATTTGTTCATCCTATGGTCACATATGGGACGCGGGTTGTCTTACGTCAGCACCGGAAGTGGTAAAATCAGCTTGTTCACCTGGCGGGTTTTTTCGGGGATGAATAGGGAAGTCCTCCTTTACCTGCCCTCTTGTTTTATCATATATTGCTGCCTTTGCACCTGTCAATGTTTACTTTTGTATGCACAGTAAATCAAGAAAAAAAATCCTGACTTTGGAGCAATGTTCACGGACTCTAGTATTTGGCTCTCTATTAGATGCAATGGTTTTCCGTATTGGGACCATGATTTGGGTCCTAACTTGTTCACCGGTCCTCAAATGGAAGGTACTTTTCCTTGTTGATGTCTCAAGAAGGGTAAAAATACAAGAACACACACAGACACACACACACACACACACACACACACACACACACACACACACACACACACACACACACACACACACACACACACACAGGGGACGTCCTTGTACAGCAGTCCCGTGCTGAGCGTTTGCTCCACTTGTGTCTGCGGGGGAACGATGAAGCATTTTGGCCGCCGCTTAAAAGTTTGCTCACCTGCAGTGACTTCACGGGTCATTAGACGTCCTCGCCGGACTCCCCGGCCGGTCGATCGCCCTCGCCGCACTCTCACGGCCGCATGGGATTAAAAACCAAAATGACAGAACGACAAAAACAAAACAAGCAAGAAAAAAAACATCCCCAGAGTACATACTAAATGTTGTCTTCGGGCGGGTGACTTATTGGTGTGTGTTGTTGTTGTGTAACTGTGAGGAGGTCAAGGACGTGTTGTCAGGATTTATTGACTAAAGTTCATTTGTACAAAATACTTTTTGTCACACCAGACTGCCGTTTAAAGGCCTACTGAAACCCACTACTACCGACCACGCAGTCTGATAGTTTATATATCAATGATGAAATCTTAACATTATAACACATGCCAATACGGCCGGGTTAACTTATAAAGTGACATTTTAAATTTGCCGCTAAACTTCCGGTTCGAAACGCCTCTGAGGATGACGTATGCGCGTGACGTAGCCCGGCGAACACGGGTATGCCTTCCACATTGAAGCCAATACGAAAAAGCTCTGTTTTCATTTCATAATTCCACAGTATTCTGGACATCTGTGTTCGTGAATCTGTTGCAATCATGTTCATTGCATTATGGAGAAGGAAGCTGAGCAAGCAAAGAAGAAAGTTGTCGGTGCGAAATGGACGTCTTTTTCGAACGTAGTCAGCCACAACAGTACACAGCCGGCGCTTCTTTGTTTACATTCCCGAAAGATGCAGTCAAGATGGAAGAACTCGGATAACAGAGACTCTAACCAGGAGGACTTTTGACTTGGATACACAGACGCCTGTAGAGAACTGGGACAACACAGACTCTTACCAGGATTACTTTAATTTGGATGACAAAGACGCAGACGTGCTACTGTGAGTATGCAGCTTTGGCTTTTTTTTGCGTATGTACGTAACTTTTTTAAAATATATAAGCTTTATGAACCTTGGGTTAGGTGAACGGTCTTTTGGGCTGAGTGATTGTGTGTGTTGATCAGGTGTTTGAATTGTATTGGCGTGTTCTATGGAGCTAGGAGCTAGCAGAGGAGCTAGGAGCTAGCATAACACGTACCGTACCGTACGTGCGCGTCACGTACGTAACTTTTTAAAAATATATAAGCTTTATGAACCTTGGGTTAGGTGAACGGTCTTTTGGGCTGAGTGATTGTGTGTGTTGATCAGGTGTTTGAATTGTATTGGCGTGTTCTATGGAGCTAGGAGCTAGCAGAGGAGCTAGGAGCTAGCATAACAAACACGCAGGTGTTTTTATGCAGGATTAATTTGTGGCATATTAAATATAAGCCTGGTTGTGTTGTGGCTAATAGAGTATATATATGTCTTGTGTTTATTTACTGTTGTAGTCATTCCCAGCTGAATATCAGGTCACCCCCGGCTCTCACAGCATCTTCCCTATCTGAATAGCTTCAACTCCCCACTAGTCCTTCACTTGCACTTTACTCATCCACAAATCTTTCATCCTCGCTCAAATTAATGGGGAAATTGTCGCTTTCTCGGTCCGAATCTCTCTCACTTCATGCGGCCATCATTGTAAACAATAGGGAACTTTGCGTATATGTTCAACTGACTACGTCACGCTACTTCCGGTAGGGGCAAGCCTTTTTTTTATCAGATACCAAAAGTTGCAATCTTTATCGTCGTTGTTCTCTACTAAATCCTTTCAGCAAAAATATGGCAATATCGCGAAATGATCAAGTATGACACATAGAATAGATCTGCTATCCCCGTTTAAATAAAAAAAATTCATTTCAGTAGGCCTTTAAACAAATATGTGAACTCCTCCTTGGCCTCTTACTAGTTACCTAAAGCACTTTTAGCCTTAAAAGAAATAAAACAACAAGATAAAAGCAATTGTCTTGTTGAAAAAAACAGCTTGTGACTCATTTGCATGTACTAATGACCTGTATTTACCTGGGTAAGTCACTTGGTTAAGGGAACTGGAGGTTATTTTGTGAGTGAATGGGTTAGGTAATCAGTCAGTTTGTGAGTGAGTTAGTGACCAAGTTATCGGGATTTTGCAAAGACGGAGTAAGTTTCAGTTTTAGCATTAAAACAAATAAAACTAACAAAATAAAAGCAACATACACTCCTTGGCTACAAAATCTTAAAAGACAGTTGAGAAATATTTTATTCAACAACCTGTTTACTAGCTCTAGGTGGCGCTACAAATCATTTTCCAGTGAGTTAGTTTGAGATTAAGTTGGTTACCTGAGTTCATTGGTTAGCAGGATTTTGCATGAACTAATAAGTGAGTCAGTTGGTCGACATAGTTAGTAGGGGTAAGTAAGTTAGTTAGCAAATAACTAATTTAGTTAACATGTTTGCATTGAGTCACTCATTAGCATGTAGTAATTACCTGTATTTACGTGGGTACGTTAGCTGATTAAGGGAACAGGAGGTTATTTTGTGAGTGAATGAGTTAGTCAATAAGTTAGTTTGCGAATGAGTAAATGACCAAAATATCAGGATTTTGCTACCTAACCCATTCACTCACAAAATAACCTGTTCCCTTAACCAACTGACTTACCCAGGTAAATACAGGTAATTAGTACATGCAAATGAGTCACTCTTGCAAACATGCTGTTAACTCAATTAGTCATTTGCTGACTAACTTGCTCGATATCAAACTAACATGCTAACAAACTAACTCACTAACTCACACACGCACTCAAAAAATAACCTTGTAACACCCTGACCAACTAACTTGCCCAAGTAAACATACCAAGGTAACTTGCCAACTGACTCACTCTGGAACTCACAAACTTAACAATACTAACCAACTAACTAGCTAACTAGCTAACTAACTAACTAACTAACTAACTAACTAAATGAGTTAATTGGTTGCATACAAAATGGTTAAAATGATTACCATCTTACTCCGTCTTGTTATTTTGTGAGTGAATGGGTTAGGTATTCAGTCAGTTTGTGAGTGAGTTAGTGACCAAGTTATCGGGATTTTGCAAAGACGGAATACGTTTCAGTTTTAGCCTTAAAACAAATTAAACAAGATAAAAGTAAAATACACTCCTTGGCTACAAAATCTTGATTGACAGTTGAGAAATATTTTACTCAACAACCTGTGAATCTTTGGACACCTGACGATCCGATTCCGATTCCGATTCCGAATAAATGGGGAGGCGATTCCATTCATAATCGATTCTTCCTGCACGTCTCCCTGAGCGCTCGTTTCCCTCACCTGTCCCTGATTGGCAGCCTGGCACACCTGCCAATCAGGCTGATATTTATGCCTGCCTCGCCCTCCAGTCAGGGCTCGATGATTGTTTCCTGTTTCCCTGTTCCATGTATGTGCACTTCCCAGTTCCTTTTGACATTAAAGTCATGTTTACCTGCGATACGCCTGCCACCTCTGCATGTCGGGGTCCGTCACCAGCAATTCCTGACAGTTAGTTACTGAGTTAGTTTATAAGTAAGTAAGTGAGCTCGTGAGTTTTTTAGCAGGTAGGTTAACTATCGGTTTTTAACATTGCCTAATAAGCGAGTTACTGATTCGATTAGCAGGTTAGTTTGTAAGCGAGGCAGGAAAGGAGTTACTTTGACAGTAAGTCAATTGGTGAGTTAGTATGGACGTGATTGACCGTGTTAATTGGCAAGTTCGGTCGCAGTTGAATTAGTTGTCAGGATTTTGCATGACCTAACTGACTGAGAGGCCTGGTTGATTAGTGTTGCGTCTGACCAGTTTACCTCTCAGGGAATTAAAGTCACTGGTCAATCCCAAGTTCTTTCGATGACATATATGCTGAGTAAGAGGGACCATCAAGACAAAATAGGAATATTATCAAGTTTTACTGAAGCTTCAGGAGACCAGCCCACATCAATACAGTCATACCGTCATCTCGGGATGGTCTAACATCCCCTTTCTCCAACACTGATAAGATAAGGAGGAAATGCATCTTTCTCACATTCCAATGCCTAAAACACTACTCAAACATCTGCAGACGAGGAGAAAGAAGTATAGAGAGTATACATAGAAAAATACTAGCCGCTCCAAACATGACTATGAATAAAGAAAGAACTCTTAAACATATATGCATTCTCCACATTAGCTACTGATTTTGACAGTGACTTAGTTTGGGATCAAGTCAGTTAATAGACTTATCTGGTTAGCAGGATTTTGCATGGACTAATAAGTGAGTTAGTTGGTCGACCTAGTTAGGGAGTTAGTTAAATCTTCTTACCAGGATTTTTGAAAGCAAGTTGTAGGTTAATTGGACGGTGAGTTAGTTTTTGTATTAGGTCATAAGTAAATAAGTGAGCTAGCAAATTTGTTTTCTGGTAGGTTAGCTATCAGGATTTAGCATTGGCTAATAAGTGAGTTAATGGGTTGATCAGCAAGTTAGTTTTGAGTGAGCGAGGCAGAGAAAGAGTTAGTTTGACAGCAAGTCAATTGGTGAGTTAGTAAGGAATTGATTGTTAGCAAGTTCAGTCGCAATAGAGTTATTTTCAAGGACTTTGCATGAAGTGACTGAGATACTTAGGTTTTTGATTGATTGAGACTTTTATTAGTAGGTTGCACAGTGAAGTACATATTCCGTACAATTGACCACTAAATGGTAACACCCGAATAAGTTTTTCAACTTGTTTAAGTCGGGGTCCACTTAAATTGATTCATGATACAGATATATACTATCATATATACTATCATCATAATACAGTCGTCACACAAGATAATCACATTGAATTATTTACATTATTTACAATCAGGGGTGTGGAGGGAGGGGTGGGGGGGTGGGGGGGGGGGGATATGGACATCAAGTAGTGGACATAGAGAGAGAGAGAGAGAGAGATCAGAAGGCATAAGAAAAATAATCTGCATTTGATTGTTTACATTTGATTATTAGCAATCCGGGGAGGGTGTTAGTTTAGGGTTGTAGCTGCCTGGAGGTGAACTTTTATTGCGGTTT
>NC_084748.1:12327459-12354959 GCF_033978785.1 Entelurus aequoreus
AACAGAGTGTTTTACTGTTTGTGCTATGGCGCCACCTTTTGGAAGAATTCGCTCAGTGCAAGGTGCTGCAGTGTTCTTCCATTGATTGTAATATTAATAACACAGAAATGACAATGAATTTTTCGATTTTCAGTAATAAACCATAAATACAACCATCAATTTTACAGAAAAAAGACAAAAAAAAAAGAGTCGCAAAGTTGCCAGAATTAATTTTTTCTAAGTATTTAAAATTGATTAGCAAACAAATTATTACAAAACAATTATAATAATAATAATAAAGTGCTACCATTATTGTATTTACTGTAATACACCATAAATACAACCATCGATTTTACAGCAAAAAATAGTCGCTCAGTCACCAGAATGTAATTTTTGTTTTATTTTAAATTGATAATCAAACAAAATTATTTTAAAAAACTAAAAAAACTAAAAAGTGGTACCATTTTTCTATTTACAGTTATACACCATAAATACAAGCATCGATTTTACAGCTAAAAAAAAAAAGTTGCTCAGTCACCAGAATTAATTCTTAGATTTTTTTTATTTTAAATTGGTTATCAAACACAATTATTTAAAAAAAATTCAAAACAAAAAAAGTGGTCCCTTTTTTCTTTTTACAGTAATACACCATAAATACAAGCATCGATTTTGCAGCCCCCCCCCAAAAAAGAGTTGCTCAGTCGCCAGAATTAATTCTTAAAATGTTTTTATTTTAAATTGATTATCAAACAAAATTATTTAAAAAAAAATAAAAAACAAAAAGTGTTCTAATTTTTCTATTTACAGTAATACACCATAAATACAAGCATCGATTTTACAGCCCCCCCCCCAAAAAAGACTTGCTCAGTCGCCAGAATTAATTCTTGAAATTATTTTATTTTAAATTGATTATCAAACAAAATTCTTTAAAAAAAAATTTAAAAAACAAAAACAAGGTTGTGCCATTTTTCTATTTACAGTAATACACCATAAATACAAGCATTGATTTTACAGCCAAAAAAAAGAGTTGCTCAGTCACCAGAATTAATTCTTAAATTGTTTTTATTTTAAATTGATTATCAAACAAAATTATTTAAAAAAAATTTAAAACAAAAAAAGTGGTACCATTTTTCTATTTACAGTAACACACCATAAATACAAGCATCGATTTTACAGCCAAAAAAAAAAAAGAGTTGCTCAGTCGCCAGAATTAATTCTTAAATTTTAAAAAAATTTTTAAATTGCTTATCAAACAAAACTGTTAAAAAAAATGTTAAAACAAAAAAAAGGTGTACCATTTTTCTTTTTACAGTAATACACCATAAATACTATCATTGATTTTACAGCAAAAATAAATAAATTGGTTGCTCAGTCGCCAGAATATATATATATATTTTTTAATTATTTTAAATCGATTATCAAACGCATTTTTTTTAAACAATTGAAAAAGAAACAAAAAAAGTGGTACCATTTTTCTATTTACAGTAACACACCATAAATACAAGCATCGATCTTACAGCCAAAAAAAAAAGAGTTGCTCAGTCGCCAGAATTAATTCTTAAATTTTTTATTTTTTTTTAAATTGCTTATCAAAAAAAATGTTAAAAAAAATGTTAAAACAAAAAAAAAGTGGTGCCATTTTTCTTTTTACAGTAATACACCATAAATACTATCATTGATTTTACAGCAAAAAAAAATAAATTGGTTGCTCAGTCGCCAGAATTAAAATTAAAAAAATATATATATTTTAAATCGATTATCAAACAAGTTTTTTTTAAACAATTGAAAAACAAACAAAAAAAGTGGTATAATTTTTCTATTGACAGTAATACACCATAAATACAAGCATCTATTTTACAGCCAATAAAAAAAGAGTTGCTCAGTCACCAGAAGTAATTCTTAAATGGCTTTTATTTTAAATTGATTATCAAACAAAATTATTTAAAAAAATGTTAAAACAAAAAAAGTGGTACCATTTTTCTATTTACAGTAACACACCATAAATACAAGCATCGATCTTACAGCCAAAAAAAAAAGAGTTGCTCAGTCGCCAGAATTAATTCTTAAATTTTTTATTTTTTTTAAAATTGCTTATCAAACAAAACTGTTAAAAAAAATGTTAAAACAAAAAAAAAATGGTGCCATTTTTCTATTTACAGTAATACACCATAAATAGTATCATTGATTTTACAGCAAAAATAAATAAATTGGTTGCTCAGTCGCCAGAATTAAAATTTTTAAAAAAAAAATATTTTAAATCGATTATCAGAAAAAAATTTTTTAAACAATTGAAAAACAAACAAAAAAAGTAGTATAATTTTTCTATTGACAGTAATACACCATAAATACAAGCATCTATTTAACAGCCCAAAAAAAAGAGTTGCTCAGTCACCAGAATTAATTCTTAAATTGTTTTTATTTTAAATTGATTATCAAACAAAATTATTTAAAAAAATGTTAAAACAAAAAAAGTGGTACCATTTTTCTATTTACAGTAACACACCATAAATACAAGCATCGATTTTACAGCCAAAAAAAAAAGAGTTGCTCAGTCCCCAGAATTAATTCTTAATTTTTTTTTTTTTTAAATTGCTTATCAAACAAAACTGTTAAAAAAAATGTTAAAACAAAAAAAGTGGTGCTATTTTTCTATTGACAGTAATACACAATAAATACTATCATTGATTTTACAGCAAAAAAAAATTAATTGGTTGCTCAGTCGCCAGAATTAATTGTCTTTTTTTTAAAAATAATTTTAAATCGATTATCAAACTAATTTTTTTTAAACAATTGAAAAAGAAACAAAAAAAGTGGTATAATTTTTCTATTGACAGTAATACACCATAAATACAAGCATGTATTTTACAGCCAAAAAAAAAAAGAGCTGCTCAGTCACCAGAATTAATTCTTAAATTGTTTTTATTTTAAATTGATTATCAAACAAAATTATTTAAAAAAAATTTAAAACAAAAAAAGTGGTACAATTTTTGTATTTACAGTAACACGCCATAAATACAAGCATCGATTTTACAGCCAAAAAAAAAAGAGTTGCTCAGTCCCCAGAATTAATTCTTAAATTTTTAATTTTTTTAAAAAATTGCTTATCAAACAAAACTGTTAAAAAAAATGTTAAAACAAAAAAAAGTGGTGCCATTTTTCTATTTACAGTAATACACCATAAATACTATCATTGATTTTACAGCAATAAAAAATTAATTGGTTGCTCAGTCGCCAGAATTAAAAAAAAAATTTAAAAATTATTTTAAATCGATTATCAAACAAATTTTTTTTAAACAATTGAAAAACAAACAAAAAAAGTGGTATCATTTTTCTATTGACAGTAATACACCATAAATACAAGCATCTATTTTACAGCCAAAAAAATAAAAGAGTTGCACAGTCACCAGAATTAATTCTTAAATTGTTTTTATTTTAAATTGATTATCAAACAAAATTATTTTAAAAAATGTTAAAACAAAAAAAGTGGTACCATTTTTCTATTTACAGTAACACACCATAAATACAAGCATCGATTTTACAGCCAAAAAAAAAAAGAGTTGCTCAGTCGCCAGAATTAATTCTTAAATTTTTTATTTTTTTTAAAATTGCTTATCAAACAAAACTGTTAAAAAAAATGTTAAAACAAAAAAAAAGTGGTGCCATTTTTCTATTTACAGTAATACACCATAAATACTATCATTGATTTTACAGCAAAAAAAAAAAAAATTGGTTGCTCAGTCGCCAGAATTAAAAAACATTTTTTAAATGACTTTAAATCGATTATCAAACAAATTTTTTTTAAACAATTGAAAAACAAACAAAAAAAGTGGTATAATTTTTCTATTGACAGTAATACACCATAAATACAAGCATCTATTTTACAGCCAAAAAATAAATTAAAAATGAGTAGCTCAGTCGTCAGAATTTTACTGTAAAAAACAGTGGTACCATTTTTCCCATTTACAGTAATACACCGTAAAAAAACACACCATAAATTCTACAATGAAATGATGGCGAGCGTCATAAAAAAACTAAAAAGTCACAACGACTGTTAAAGCTGAGCTTTGTGTCTTAAGTGTGAAATGTTAACAGCTCTAAAACGTGAGCTTCTTTTCAGGCAGCTGCTGTTAGCGCCCAGGTGCTAACACCCCCCTGCCCCTGATGCCGCCATTAGCACCCGGTGCTAATGTGTGCGTTCACACCTGCCATTAGCGGCGGGCAGCATGTGGCCAAGGCCCGTCGGGCGGAACTCACTTCGTGACATGGAAGCATTTTTCTTTTTTTTTTCTTTCATTTCAACTTTCATGAATTCTCTGATGAGGAAAAGCCCCCAACGATGCGGACCTCCCTGCACTTTATGTGTGTGTGTGTGTGTGTGTGTGTGTGTAAGAAGCAGTCATTAATACAGATCCACTTAAATCAGCACATCTGATGACTTTCATCTCAAGCAAAAATCGCCGACTCGTGTCGATTTGGACGCGGGCCATTCGAACGGGGAGCTCGGGGCTCGTTTGACCCGACATACTCTCTTAACGGATCCGTCAGTTGCATGTTAATTAACGAGCCCCCCCCCCACCCCCCGCTTTTTGCATACGCTAATATGAAACACGCTCTCATTAGCGTTAGCTCCAACCGCGCCCGTGCATTTAAAGGCCTACTGAAAGCCACTACTACCGACCACGCAGTCTGATAGTTTATATATCAATGATGAAATCTTAACATTATAACACATGCCAATACGGCCGGGTTAACTTATAAAGTGACATTTTAAATTTGCCGCTAAACTTCCGGTTCGAAACGCCTCTGAGGATGACGTATGCGCGTGACGTAGACCGGGGAACACGGGTATGCCTTCCACATTGAAGCCAATACGAAAAGCTCTGTTTTCATTTCATAATTCCACAGTATTCTGGACATCTGTGTTCGTGAATCTGTTTCAATCATGTTCATTGCATTATGGAGAAGGAAGCCGAGCAAGCAAAGAAGAAAGTTGTCGGTGCGAAATGGACGTATTTTTCGAACGTAGTCAGCAACAACAGTACACAGCCGGCGCTTCTTTGTTTACATTCCCGAAAGATGCAGTCAAGATGGAAGAACTCGGATAACAGAGACTCTAACCAGGAGGACTTTTGACTTGGATACACAGACGCCTGTAGAGAACTGGTACAACACAGACTCTTACCAGGATTACTTTGATTTGGATGACAAAGACGCAGACGTGCTACTGTGAGTATGCAGCTTTGGCTTTTTTTTGCGTATGTACGTAACTTTTTAAAAATATATAAGCTTTATGAACCTTGGGTTAGGTGAACGGTCTTTTGGGCTGAGTGATTGTGTGTGTTGATCAGGTGTTTGAATTGTATTGGCGTGTTCTATGGAGCTAGGAGCTAGTAGAGGAGCTAGGAGCTAGCGTAACAAACACGCAGGTGTTTTTATGCAGGATTAATTTGTGGCATGTTAAATATAAGCCTGGTTGTGTTGTGGCTAATAGAGTATATATATGTCTTGTGTTTATTTACTGTTGTAGTCATTCCCAGCTGAATATCAGGTCACCCCCGGCTCTCACAGCATCTTCCCTATCTGAATAGCTTCAACTCCCCACTAGTCCTTCACTTGCACTTTACTCATCCACAAATCTTTCATCCTCGCTCAAATTAATGGGGAAATTGTCGCTTTCTCGGTCCGAATCTCTCTCACTTCATGCGGCCATCATTGTAAACAATAGGGAACTTTGCGTATATGTTCAACTGACTACGTCACGCTACTTCCGGTAGGGGCAAGCCTTTTTTTTATCAGATACCAAAAGTTGCAATCTTTATCGTCGTTGTTCTATACTAAATCCTTTCAGCAAAAATATGGCAATATCGCGAAATGATCAAGTATGACACATAGAATAGATCTGCTATCCCCGTTTAAATAAAAAAAAATCATTTCAGTAGGCCTTTAATCCCGCGTTAATTCGTGCTGATTTGCACTTTGAATTCATGCATGAGGAAGTCACGCGGCAGGCACAGGACGGTGATACAACGTTGATTATACGTACATGTCCTTTAAAACTGACTTCAAAACAACGTTGCAAAATTGGGACAACGTTGGATGTCTAACGTTGGATCCACGTTGTTGTTTGGGAAAGTATTACATTTCAATGGTCAAATCAACGTCACAAGCCGACATTGATTAAACGTTGTCAAAAAGCATGTTGTTTCAACGTTGTATTTGTGTTGTAGAATATTGGTTGGGAAATGACCAAATTTCAATGGTCAAATCAACGTTGTCAAAAAGCATGTTATTTCAATGTTGTATTTGTGTTGTAGAATATTGGTTGGGAAATGACCACAATTCAATGGTCAAATCAACGTCAGAACCCAACATTGATTAAACGTCATCAAAAAGCATGTTGTTTCAACGTTGTATTTGTGTTGTAGAATATTGGTTGGGAAATGACCATATTTCAATGGTCAAATCATCGTTGTCAAAAAGCATGTTATTTCAATGTTGTATTTGTGTTGTAGAACATTGGTTGGGAAATGACCACAATTCAATGGTCAAATCAACGTCAGAACCCAACATTGATTAAACGTCACCAAAAAGCATGTTGTTTCAATGTTGTATTTGTGTTGTAGAATAATGGTTGGGAAATGACCCAAATTCAATGGTCAAATTAACGTTATCAAAAAGCATGTTGTTTTAATGTTGTTATTGTGTTGTTGAATATTGGTTGGGAAATTACCACAATTGAATGGTCAAATTAATGTTATCAAAAAGCATGTTGTTTTAATGTTGTTGTGTTGTTGAATTTTGGTTGGGAAATTACCACAATTCAATGGTCAAATCAACGTCAGAACCCAACATTGATTAAACGTCGTCAAAAAGCATGTTGTTTCAACGTTGTATTTGTGTTGTAGAATATTGGTTGGGAAATGACCATATTTCAATGGTCAAATCAACGTCGCAACCTGACATTGAATAAACGTCGTCAAAAAGCATGTTGTTTCAATGTTATATTAGTGTTGTTGAATATTGGTTGGGAAATGACCAAATTTCAATGGTCAAATCAACGTTGTCAAAAAGCATGTTATTTCAATGTTGTATTTGTGTTGTAGAATATTGGTTGGGAAATGACCACAATTCAATGGTCAAATCAACGTCAGAACCCAACATTGATTAAACGTCGTCAAAAAGCATGTTGTTTCAACGTTGTATTTGTGTTGTAGAATATTGGTTGGGAAATGACCAAATTTCAATGGTCAAATCATCGTTGTCAAAAAGCATGTTGTTTTAATGTTGTATTTGTGTTGTTGAATATTGGTTGGGAAATGACCAAATTTCAATGGTCAAATCAACATCACAACCTGACATTGAATAAATGCTTCAACGTAAGTAAAGTAAGGCTCCAATTATTATTATTTTTTAATAATATACTAATACACATTGGCTTTGCTGCTGACATTAGCATTAGCGATTATACATGGCGATTTCAACACCTTTAAATGTGTTATTAAAATTAAAAAAAAATTGTGGGTTTTTTGGTTGTATTTTATCTTCTATCTATACATTTTAGTGAGCAATATGTAGTATTTATTTCTATTTTTTGTTTTTTCATTACACTTCACTTCTATTACTGTATGTAAAAACCTGCACTGCAACTATGTCATTTCCTTATTGTCTGATTTAAAAAAAAAAAAAAGAGTATATCCTATCCTATCCTATCAAACAGCTGGTGTGTAGTAAGTACAACACTTACAGTATTAACACTTTTTAGGGCACAGCAAAAAAAACAAAAAAAACAGCATAAACTTTACACTACTGCCATCTAACGAATGAGGCTTAGAAATGTAATAATAAAACAAGATATCATAACTGGACATCAATTAATATTTATCGACACACACGAAAGTACCGAACATTGGTAGCTTTGAGTATTGGTATCGATTTCCAGGTACCGAGAATTGGTACACTGTTTGTGTGTGTTCTTGTTTTTCTACCCTTCTTGAGACCTTCGGTGAACAAGTGATGACATAAGTCATGGTCCCAATACGGAAAACCATTGCATCTAATAGAGAATGTCTCATTTGCACCCCCTGGTGGTGAAATCTATCAAATAGAGGGTGGTCCCAAAAACAAGTGCTTTTTCAAATGAACTGTGTGTCGCTTTTAAAAGTGCTCCCCCTCTGGTCAACATATGAAATAACAAGTGTGTGTACACATTTGAAGTGCTCCCCCTCTGGTCAACATATGAAATAACAAGTGTGTGTAAAAATTTGAAGTGCGCCCCCTCTGGTCAACATATGAAATAACAAGTGTGTGTACAAATTTGAAGTGCTCCCCCTCTGGTCAACATATGAAATAACAAGTGTGTGTAAAAATTTGAAGTGCTCCCCTTCTGGTCAACATATGAAATAACAAGTGTGTGTACAAATTTGAAGTGCTCCCCCTGTGGTCAACATATGAAATAACAAGTGTGTGTAAAAATTTGAAGTGCTCCCCTTCTGGTCAACATATGAAATAACAAGTGTGTGTAGAAATTTGAAGTGCTCCCCCTTTGGTCAACATATGAAATAACAAGTGTGTGTACAAATTTGAAGTTATCCCCCTCTGGTGAACATATGAAATAACAAGTGTGTGTAAAAATTTGAAGTGCGTCCCCTCTGGTCAACATATGAAATAACAAGTGTGTGTACAAATTTGAAGTGCTCCCCCTCTGGTCAACATATGAAACAACAAGTGTGTGTAAAAATTTGAAGTGCTCCCCTTCTGGTCAACATATGAAATAACAAGTGTGTGTACAAATTTGAAGTGCTCCCCCTCTGGTCAACATATGAAATAACAAGATTGTGTAAGAATTTGAAGTGCTCCCCCTCTGGTCAACATATGAAATAACAAGTGTGTGTAGAAATTTGAAGTGCTCCCCCTTTGGTCAACATATGAAATAACAAGTGTGTGTACAAATTTGAAGTGCTGCCCCTCTGGTGAACATATGAAATAACAAGTGTGTGTAAAAATTTGAAGTGCGTCCCCTCTGGTCAACATATGAAATAACAAGTGTGTGTACAAATTTGAAGTGCTCCCCCTCTGGTCAACATATGAAATAACAAGTGTGTGTAAAAATTTGAAGTGCTCCCCTTCTGGTCAACATATGAAATAACAAGTGTGTGTACAAATTTGAAGCGCTCCCCCTCTGGTCAACATATGAAATAACAAGTGTGTGTAAAAATTTGAAGCGCTCCCCTTCTGGTCAACATATGAAATAACAAGTGTGTGTACAAATTTGAAGTGCTCCCCCTCTGGTCAACATATGAAATAACAAGATTGTGTAAGAATTTGAAGTGCTCCCCCTCTGGTCAACATATGAAACAACAAGTGTGTGTAAAAATTTGAAGTGCTCTCCCTCTGGTCAACATATGAAATAACAAGTGTGTGTAAGAAATTTAAATGCGCACCCTTTGGCCAAAATTAATTTAAAAAATGTTTATTGTTAGAATAATTGTATCTAAGTTATCACAAAACTTTGTTTTACATTGTGTGCCCGGCGAGTAGACAAAAGCTGTCTTTGACCCTACCAAGCAAAAGGCTTGTAAAACTCCACTGTGTAGGATGGGAAGCAACATGAAGGTGTTCTGTTTCTTTGATGTATTGTAATCCACGGAAAGATTTTGTCTTGACCCGAGATCTACAAAGCGGAGAGGAAGCAGGGCCTGACTCCCCTCCAGGGACCTTTGCTTTGAACTGTTTTGTGACCGAGGGCAACGGCTGTTTACGACCTTGTCTTTGAACTGTTTTTTTGTAATCAAAGGCGATGGCTGTTTACGACCCCCCTCCCTTAGAAACAGCTGTTGCCATGTAATCAGGGAAAGTCCAAATAAAAGAGGAGGCGTACAATCTTTCGTCAGAGCGTGGTGTACAGGTGTACGCGTTTCTCCTCATTGAGCCAAATTTAATTCTGTCTCTGTTTAATTCCTTGCTTCTTGTCTTGTTTAATAGATGTCATCAGTGTTTGAGAGACATACCGTAATAACTTGAAGTAAATAATGAAGATCTAATGAGTTCCAATAGCAAAATGCTGCCTCTTCAAAGATCATTTTGATTATTGATTGACACTTCAAGTATGAGTTCAGTAAAAAAACAGTTTTTCTTCTCAAAGATTTCATTAAAAAAATAAAATTGAATGCACACTCTCTGCTCTTTTTTTTTTTGCATCATGTTTCACTTTGTTTTGTTTTTTTTCTTCCACGTTGATGAATTGTTGCTATTTGACTCACGCTGATGGAGTGCAACCAGGCCGCCGCCGCCGCTGTCGGATCGACCCGAAGCGAAGAAGAAAAACCTCGGCGTGGAAAGAAAAAGGATCCTTCCTGTGAAAACACGTGGAGGGAAAACAAACGTCAGCTTTTTTTTTGGATTTAACATAATTCCTCAACCTCGCACGCTTAGATTGGAGCACAAAACACTTTCTTTCTTTGCGCTAAACCGCCTTCAACGCTCGCAATAATATACGAAAATAATGGAAAGCCGCGAACGTCGACGCCCCTCTGAAGAACTGACATAACCCAAGTAGAAACTATTCATTTGCATGCTCACTTGTGACTGTTAGTTACCACCAAGATGTAGGGAGAGTGGACAGGTGTGTGTGTGTGTGTATCCAACACATATGACGAGTTAACTTTCAGTTTCGATCCCCGACAAGTCGAAGGGAGAATGGACGTGTGTGTGTGTGTGTGTATCCAACACATATGACGAGTCAACTTTCAGTTTCGATATCCGCCAAGACGAAAGGAGAGTGGACAGGTGTGTGTGTGTGTGTGTATCCAACACATATGACGAGTTAACTTTCAGTTTCGATCCCCGACAAGTCGAAGGGAGAGTGGACATGTGTGTGTGTGTGTGTATCCAACACATATGACGAGTTAACTTTCAGTTTCGATCCCCGACAAGTCGAAGGGAGAGTGGACATGTGTGTGTGTGTGTGTTTCCAACACATATGACAAGTCTACTTTCAGTTTCGATATCCGCCAAGACGAAAGGAGAGTGGACAGGTGTGTGTGTGTGTATCCAACACATATGACGAGTCAACTTTCAGTTTCGATATCCGCCAAGACGAAAGGAGAGTGGACGTGTGTGTGTGTGTGTGTGTGTGTGTGTGTGTGTGTGTGTGTGTGTGTGTGTGTGTGTGTGTGTGTGTGTGTGTGTGTGTGTATCCAACACATATGACAAGTCAACTTTCAGTTTCGATATCCGCCAAGACAAAGGGAGAGTGGACATGTGTGTGAGTGTGTGTGAATCCAACACATATGATGAGTCAACTTTCAGTTTCGATACCCGCCAAGACACAGGGAGAGTGGACATGTGTGTGTGTGTGAGTGTGTGTCTATACAACACATATGACGAGTCAACTTTCAGTTTCGATATCCGCCAAGACGAAAGGAGAGTGGACAGGTGTGTGTGTGTGTGTGTGTATCCAACACATATGACAAGTCTACTTTCAGTTTCGATATCCGCCAAGACGAAAGGAGAGTGGACAGGTGTGTGTGTGTGTATCCAACACATATGACGAGTTAACTTTCAGTTTCGATCCCCGACAAGTCGAAGGGAGAGTGGACATGTGTGTGTGTGTGTGTGTTTCCAACACATGACAAGTCAACTCTCAGTTTCGATATCCGCCAAGACAAAGGGAGAGTGGACATGTGTGTGAGTGTGTGTGAATCCAACACATATGACGAGTTAACTTTCAGTTTCGATATCCGCCAAGACGAAAGGAGAGTGGACAGGTGTGTGTGTGTGTATCCAACACATATGACGAGTCAACTTTCAGTTTCGATATCCGCCAAGACGAAAGGAGAGTGGACAGGTGTGTGTGTGTGTATCCAACACATATGACGAGTCAACTTTCAGTTTCGATATCCGCCAAGACGAAAGGAGAGTGGACGTGTGTGTGTGTGTATCCAACACATATGACAAGTCAACTTTCAGTTTCGATATCCGCCAAGTCGAAAGGAGAGTGGACAGGTGTGTGTGTGTGTATCCAACACATATGACGAGTTAACTTTCAGTTTCGATCCCCGACAAGTCGAAGGGAGAGTGGACATGTGTGTGTGTGTGTGTTTCCAACACATATGACAAGTCTACTTTCAGTTTCGATATCCGCCAAGACGAAAGGAGAGTGGACAGGTGTGTGTGTGTGTATCCAACACATATGACGAGTCAACTTTCAGTTTCGATATCCGCCAAGACGAAAGGAGAGTGGACGTGTGTGTGTGTGTGTGTGTGTGTGTGTGTGTGTGTGTGTGTGTGTGTGTGTGTGTGTGTGTGTGTGTGTGTGTGTGTGTGTGTGTGTGTGTGTATCCAACACATATGACAAGTCAACTTTCAGTTTCGATATCCGCCAAGACGAAAGGAGAGTGGACAGGTGTGTGTGTGTGTATCCAACACATATGACGAGTTAACTTTCAGTTTCGATCCCCGACAAGTCGAAGGGAGAGTGGACATGTGTGTGTGTGTGTGTATACAACACATATGACAAGTCTACTTTCAGTTTCGATATCCGCCAAGACGAAAGGAGAGTGGACAGGTGTGTGTGTGTGTATCCAACACATATGACGAGTCAACTTTCAGTTTCGATATCCGCCAAGACGAAAGGAGAGTGGACGTGTGTGTGTGTGTGTGTGTGTGTGTGTGTGTGTGTGTGTGTGTGTGTGTGTGTGTGTGTGTGTGTGTGTGTGTGTGTGTGTATCCAACACATATGACAAGTCAACTTTCAGTTTCGATATCCGCCAAGACAATGGGAGAGTGGACATGTGTGTGAGTGTGTGTGAATCCAACACATATGATGAGTCAACTTTCAGTTTCGATATCCGCCAAGACACAGGGAGAATGGACATGTGTGTGTGTGTGAGTGTGTGTCTATACAACACATATGACGAGTCAACTTTCAGTTTCGATATCCGCCAAGACGAAAGGAGAGTGGACGTGTGTGTGTGTGTGTGTGTGTGTGTGTGTGTGTGTGTGTGTGTGTGTGTGTGTGTGTGTGTGTGTGTGTGTGTGTGTGTGTATCCAACACATATGACAAGTCAACTTTCAGTTTCGATATCCGCCAAGACAAAGGGAGAGTGGACATGTGTGTGAGTGTGTGTGTATCCAACACATATGATGAGTCAACTTTCAGTTTCGATATCCGCCAAGACGAAAGGAGAGTGGACGTGTGTGTGTGTGTGTGTGTGTGTGTGTGTGTGTGTGTGTGTGTGTGTGTGTGTGTGTGTGTGTGTGTGTGTGTGTGTGTGTGTGTGTGTGTGTGTGTGTGTGTATCCAACACATATGACAAGTCAACTTTCAGTTTCGATATCCGCCAAGACAAAGGGAGAGTGGACATGTGTGTGAGTGTGTGTGTATCCAACACATATGATGAGTCAACTTTCAGTTTCGATACCCGCCAAGACACAGGGAGAGTGGACATGTGTGTGTGTGTGAGTGTGTGTCTATACAACACATATGACGAGTTAACTTTTAGTTTCGATCCTCGCCAAGTCGAAGGGAGAGTGGACAGGTGTGTGTCCAACACATACGCCAGGGTGTGGCCCCTCAGGGTGTGGCCCCTCAGTGTTTGCCCTTCAGTGTGTGGCCGCCAGTGTGTGGCCCCTCAGTGTGTGGCCGTCAGTGTGTGGCCCCTCAGTGTGTGGGCCTCCGTGTGTGGTCCCTCAGTATGGCCCTCAGTGTGTGGCCCTCAGTGTGTGGCCCGTCAGTGTGTGGCCCGTCAAGGTGTGGCCCTCAAGTGTGTGGCCCTTCAGTGTGTGGCCCCTCAGTGTGTGGCCCTCAGTGTGTGGCCCTCAGTGTGTGGCTCCTCAGTGTGTGGTCCCTCAGTGTGTGGCCCTCAGTGTGTGGCCCTCAGCTTGTGGCCCCTCAGTGTGTGGCCCCTCAATGTGTGGCCCCTCAATGTGTGGCTCCTCAGTGTGTGGCCCCTCAGGGTGTGCCCCTCAGTGTGTGGCCCCTCAGTGTGTGGCCCTCAGTGTGTGGCCCCTCAGTGTGTGGCCCATCATCGTGTGGCCCCTCAGTGTGTGGCCCTCAGTGTGTAGCCCCTCAGTGCGTGGCCCTCAGCTTGTGGCCCCTCAGTGTGTGGCCCCTTAGTGTGTGGCACCTCAATGTGTGGCCCCTCAGTGTGTGGCCCTCAGCTTGTGGCCCCTCAGTGTGTGGCCCCTCTGTGTGTGGCACCTCAATGTGTGGCACCTCAATGTGTGGCCTCTCAATGTGTGGCCCCTCAGTGTGTGGCCCCTCAGTGTGTGGGCCCTCAGTGTGTGGCCTTCAGTGTGTGGCCCCTCAGTGTGTGGCCCTCAATGTGTGGCCCTCAGTGTGTGGCCCCTCAGTGTGCCCTCAGTGTGTGGCCCCTCAGTGTGTGGCCCCTCAGTGTGTGGCCCCTCAGCGTGTGGCCCCTTAGCATGTGGCCCTCAGCTTGTGGCCCCTCAGTGTGTGGCCCCTCAGTGTGTGGCCGCTCAGTGTGTGGCCACTCAGTGTGTGGCCCTCAATGTGTGGCCCGTCAGTGTGTGGCCCTCAGTGTGTGGCCCCTCAGTGTGTGGCCCCCCAGTGTGTGACCCCTTAGCGTGCGGCCCCTGAGCGTGCGGCCCCTGAGTGTGCGGCCGCTGAGTGTGTGTCCCCTCAGTGTGCGGCCCCTGAGTGTGTGGCCCCTGAGTGTGTGGCCCCTCAGTGTGTGGCCCGTCAGTGTGTGGCCCGTCAGTGTGTGGCCCCTCAATGTGTGGCCCCTCAATGTGCGGCCCCTCAGTGTGCGGCCCCACAGTGTGTGGCCCATCATCGTGTGGCCGTCAGTGTGTGGCCCTTTCAGTGTGTGGGCCTCCGTGTGTGGTCCCTCAGTATGGCCTTCAGTGTGTGGCCCCTCAGTGTGTGGCCCTCAGTGTGTGGCCCATCATCGTGTGGCCCCTCAGTGTGGGGCCCTCTGTGTGTGGCCCCTCAGTGTGTGGCCGTCAGTGTGTGGCCCCTCAGTGTGTGGGCCTCCGTGTGTGGGCCCTCAGTATGGCCCTCAGTGTGTGGCCCCTCAGTGTGTGGCCCTCAGTGTGTGGCCCGTCAGGGTGTGGCCCGTCAAGGTGTGGCCCTCAAGTGTGTGGCCCTTCAGTGTGTGGCCCTCAGTGTGTGGCCCTCAGTGTGTGGCTCCTCAGTGTGTGGTCCCTCAGTGTGTGGCCCTCAGTGTGTGGCCCCTCAGTGTGTGGCCCTCAGCTTGTGGCCCCTCAGTGTGTGGCCCCTCAGTGTGTGGCCCCTCAATGTGTGGCCCCTCAATGTGTGGCCCCTCAGTGTGTGGCCCCTCAGGGTGTGCCCCTCAGTGTGTGGCCCTCAGTGTGTGGCCCCTCAGTGTGTGGCCCATCATCGTGTGGCCCCTCAGTGTGTGGCCCTCAGTGTGTGGCCCCTCAGTGTGTGGCCCTCAGCTTGTGGCCCCTCAGTGTGTGGCCCCTTAGTATGTGGCACCTCAATGTGTGGCCCCTCAGTGTGTGGCCCTCATCTTGTGGCCCCTCAGTGTGTGGCCCCTCAGTGTGTGTCCCTCAATGTGTGACCCCTCAGTGTGTGGCCCTTGGGGTGTGTGGCCCCTCAGTGTGTGGCCCCTCAGTGTGTGGCCCTCAGTGTGTGGCCCCTCAGTGTGTGGCCACTTAGCGTGCGGCCAATGAGTGTGCGGCCCCTGAGTGTGTGGCCCCTCAGTGTGTGGCCTCCTGCTTCTCAGGAAGAAGAGAATGTAGAAGTCCATCAATAAAAGTTTGTAAAAAGACAAAACATAAACAAGCAGAGTTGTTTATGTCGCTAACGAGTGTGGTGTTAATGATGTTTACGTACGCAGTCGAGGACTCGGCAGATTGTTGCTGACACGTCGGCTCTTCTTCCCCACTCATCAGTGCGAGTGTTTCTCTGGCTGCAAGGAAACGTCCATCCATCACAACCTTTGTGGGCCCCGGGGTCGCCTGTCATGGAGGCCCTACGTCAAAGTGAAGCCTTCCTGAAACATGTCCACCGGTACCGTGCAAGAAGAGCTAGCGTTAGTATGACATGCAAGTATTGTAGTAGTACTCATATTGTACACATAATATACTGCAAGTATTGTAGTAGTACTCATATTGTACACATAATATACTGTAAGTATTGTAGTAATACTCATATTGTACACATAATATACTGCAAGTATTGTAGTAATACTCATATTGTACACATAATATACTGCAAGTATTGTAGTAGTACTCATTTTGTACACATAATATACTGCAAGTATTGTAGTAGTACTCATATTGTACACATAATATACTGCAAGTATTGTAGTAATACTCATATTGTACACATAATATACTGTAAGTATTGTAGTAATACTCATATTGTACACATAATATACTGCAAGTATTGTAGTAATACTCATATTGTACACATAATATACTGTAAGTATTGTAGTAATACTCATATTGTACACATATTATACTGCAAGTATTGTAGTAGTACTCATATTGTACACATAATATACTGCAAGTATTGTAGTAATACTCATATTGTACACATAATATACTGCAAGTATTGTAGTAGTACTCATATTGTACACATAATATACTGCAAGTATTGTAGTAGTACTCATATTGTACACATAATATACTGCAAGTATTGTAGTAATACTCATATTGTACACATAATATACTGTAAGTATTGTAGTAATACTCATATTGTACACATAATATACTGCAAGTATTGTAGTAATACTCATATTGTACACATAATATACTGTAAGTATTGTAGTAGTACTCATATTGTACACATAATATACTGCAAGTATTGTAGTAGTACTCATATTGTACACATAATATACGGCAAGTATTATAGTAGTACTTATATTATACATGTAATATACTGTAAGTATTGTAGTAGTACTCATATTGTACACGTAATATACGGCAAGCTTTGTAGTAGTACACATAATATACGGCAAGTATTATAGTAGTACTTATATTATACATGTAATATACTGTAAGTATTGTAGTAGTACTCATATTGTACACATAATATACTGCAAGTATTGTAGTAGTACTCATATTGTACACATAATATACTGCAAGTATTGTAGTAGTACTCATATTGTACACATAATATACGGCAAGTATTATAGTAGTACTTATATTATACATGTAATATACTGTAAGTATTGTAGTAGTACTCATATTGTACACGTAATATACGGCAAGCTTTGTAGTAGTACTCATATTGTACACATAATATACTGCAAGTATTGTAGTAGTACTCATATTGTACACATAATATACGGCAAGTATTATAGTAGTACTTATATTATACATGTAATATACTGTAAGTATTGTAGTAGTACTCATATTGTACACGTAATATACGGCAAGCTTTGTAGTAGTACTCATATTGTACACATAATATACTGCAAGTATTGTAGTAGTACTCATATTGTACACACAATATACTGTAAGTATTGTAGTAGTACTCATATTGCACACATAACATACTGTAAGTATTGTAGTAGTACTCATATTGTACACATAATATACTGCAAGTATTGTAGTAATACTCATATTGTACACATAATATACAGTAAGTATTTTAGTAATACTCATATTGTACACATAATATACTGCAAGTATTGTAGTAGTACTTATATTATACATGTAATATACTGTAAGTACTGTAGTAGTACTCATACTGTACACATAAAATACTGCAAGTATTGTAGTAGTACTCATATTGTACACATAATATACTGTAAGTATTGTAGTAATACTCATATTGTACACATAATATACTGTAAGTATTGTAGTAGTACTCATATTGTACACATAATATACTGTAAGTATTGTAGTAATACTCATATTGTACACATAATATACTGCAAGTATTGTAGTAGTACTCATATTGTACACATAATATACTGCAAGTATTGTAGTAATACTCATATTGTACACATATTATACTGCAAGTATTGTAGTAGTACTCATATGGTACACATAATATACTGCAAGTATTGTAGTAGTACTCATATTGTACACATAATATACTGCAAGTATTGTAGTAGTACTTATATTATACATGTAATATACTGTAAGTACTGTAGTAGTACTCATACTGTACACATAAAATACTGCAAGTATTGTAGTAGTACTCATATTGTACACATAATATACTGCAAGTATTGTAGTAGTACTTATATTATACATGTAATATACTGTAAGTACTGTAGTAGTACTCATACTGTACACATAAAATACTGCAAGTATTGTAGTAGTACTTATATTATCAATCAATCAATCGATCAATGTTTACTTATATAGCCCTATATCACGAGTGTCTCAAAGGGCTGTACAAGCCACAACGACATCAAGAAAAAACTCAACCCAATGGGATGACAACCAGAAACCTGGGAGGGGAAAAACTGGGACATGGGAGGAGTTCGGGAAGCCATGGAAAACGACTTCCAGACGGCTTCGAAGCGATTCTGGACCACCATCCGCCGCCTCAGGAAGGTGAAGCAGTGCAATGTCCACACCGTGTATGGTGAGGATGGTGTTCTGCTGACCTCGACTGCGGATGTTGTGGATCGGTGGAGGGAATACTTCGAAGACCTCCTCAATCCTACCAACACGTCTTCCTATGAGGAAGCAGTGCCTGGGGAATCTGTGGTGGGCTCTCCTATTTCTGGGGTTGAGGTTGCCGAGGTAGTTAAAAAGCTCCTCGGTGGCAAGGCCCCCGGGGGTGGATGAGATCCGCCCGGAGTTCCTTAAGGCTCTGGATGCTGTGGGGCTGTCTTGGTTGACAAGACTCTGCAACATCGCGTGGACATCGGGGGCGTTACCTCTGGATTGGCAGACCGGTTGTGGTGGTTCCTCTCTTTAAGAAGGGGAACCGGAGGGTGTGTTCCAACTATCTTGGATCACACTCCTCAGCCTTCCCGGTAAGGTCTATTCAGGTGTACTGGAAAGGAGGCTACGTCGGATAGTCGAACCTCGGAGGCGTTACCTCTGGATTGGCAGACCGGTTGTGGTGGTTCCTCTCTTTAAGAAGGGGAACCGGAGGGTGTGTTCCAACTATCTTGGATCACACTCCTCAGCCTTCCCGGTAAGGTCTATTTAGGTGTACTGGAAAGGAGGCTACGTCGGATAGTCGAACCTCGGAGGCGTTACCTCTGGATTGGCAGACCGGTTGTGGTGGTTCCTCTCTTTAAGAAGGGGAACCGGAGGGTGTGTTCCAACTATCTTGGATCACACTCCTCAGCCTTCCCGGTAAGGTCTATTCAGGTGTACTGGAAAGGAGGCTACGTTGGATAGTCGAACCTCGGAGGCGTTACCTCTGGATTGGCAGACCGGTTGTGGTGGTTCCTCTCTTTAAGAAGGGGAACCGGAGGGTGTGTTCCAACTATCTTGGATCACACTCCTCAGCCTTCCCGGTAAGGTCTATTCAGGTGTACTGGAAAGGAGGCTATGTCGGATAGTCGAACCTCGGAGGCGTTACCTCTGGATTGGCAGAACGGTGTGGTGGTTCCTCTATTTAAGAAGGGGAACCGGAGTGTGTGTTCCAACTATCTTGGATCACACTCCTCAGCCTTCCCGGTAAGGTCTATTCAGGTGTACTGGAAAGGAGGCTACGTCGGATAGTCGAACCTCGGAGGCGTTACCTCTGGATTGGCAGAACGGTGTGGTGGTTCCTCTATTTAAGAAGGGGAACCGGAGGGTGTGTTCCAACTATCTTGGATCACACTCCTCAGCCTTCCCGGTAAGGTCTATTCAGGTGTACTGGAAAGGAGGCTACGTCGGATAGTCGAACCTCGGAGGCGTTACCTCTGGATTGGCAGACCGGTGTGGTGGTTCCTCTCTTTAAGAAGGGGAACCGGAGGGTGTGTTCCAACTATCTTGGATCACACTCCTCAGCCTTCCCGGTAAGGTCTATTCAGGTGTACTGGAAAGGAGGCTACGTCGGATAGTCGAACCTCGGAGGCGTTACCTCTGGATTGGCAGACCGGTGTGGTGGTTCCTCTCTTTAAGAAGGGGAACCGGAGGGTGTGTTCCAACTATCTTGGATCACACTCCTCAGCCTTCCCGGTAAGGTCTATTCAGGTGTACTGGAAAGGAGGCTACGTCGGATAGTCGAACCTCGGAGGCGTTACCTCTGGATTGGCAGACCGGTGTGGTGGTTCCTCTCTTTAAGAAGGGGAACCGGAGGGTGTGTTCCAACTATCTTGGATCACACTCCTCAGCCTTCCCGGTAAGGTCTATTCAGGTGTACTGGAAAGGAGGCTACGTCGGATAGTCGAACCTCGGAGGCGTTACCTCTGGATTGGCAGACCGGTGTGGTGGTTCCTCTCTTTAAGAAGGGGAACCGGAGGGTGTGTTCCAACTATCTTGGATCACACTCCTCAGCCTTCCCGGTAAGGTCTATTCAGGTGTACTGGAAAGGAGGCTACGTCGGATAGTCGAACCTCGGAGGCGTTACCTCTGGATTGGCAGACCGGTTGTGGTGGTTCCTCTCTTTAAGAAGGGGAACCGGAGGGTGTGTTCCAACTATCTTGGATCACACTCCTCAGCCTTCCCAGTAAGGTCTATTCAGGTGTACTGGAAAGGAGGCTACGTCGGATAGTCGAACCTCGGAGGCGTTACCTCTGGATTGGCAGACCGGTTGTGGTGGTTCCTCTCTTTAAGAAGGGGAACCGGAGGGTGTGTTCCAACTATCTTGGATCACACTCCTCAGCCTTCCCGGTAAGGTCTATTCAGGTGTACTGGAAAGGAGGCTACGTCGGATAGTCGAACCTCGGAGGCGTTACCTCTGGATTGGCAGACCGGTTGTGGTGGTTCCTCTCTTTAAGAAGGGGAACCGGAGGGTGTGTTCCAACTATCTTGGATCACACTCCTCAGCCTTCCCGGTAAGGTCTATTCAGGTGTACTGGAAAGGAGGCTACGTCGGATAGTCGAACCTCGGAGGCGTTACCTCTGGATTGGCAGACCGGTTGTGGTGGTTCCTCTCTTTAAGAAGGGGAACCGGAGGGTGTGTTCCAACTATCTTGGATCACACTCCTCAGCCTTCCCGGTAAGGTCTATTTAGGTGTACTGGAAAGGAGGCTACGTCGGATAGTTGAACCTCGGAGGCGTTACCTCTGGATTGGCAGACCGGTTGTGGTGGTTCCTCTCTTTAAGAAGGGGAACCGGAGGGTGTGTTCCAACTATCTTGGATCACACTCCTCAGCCTTCCCGGTAAGGTCTATTCAGGTGTACTGGAAAGGAGGCTACGTTGGATAGTCGAACCTCGGAGGCGTTACCTCTGGATTGGCAGACCGGTTGTGGTGGTTCCTCTCTTTAAGAAGGGGAACCGGAGGGTGTGTTCCAACTATCTTGGATCACACTCCTCAGCCTTCCCGGTAAGGTCTATTCAGGTGTACTGGAAAGGAGGCTACGTCGGATAGTCGAACCTCGGAGGCGTTACCTCTGGATTGGCAGACCGGTTGTGGTGGTTCCTCTCTTTAAGAAGGGGAACCGGAGGGTGTGATCCAACTATCTTGGATCACACTCCTCAGCCTTCCCGGTAAGGTCTATTCAGGTGTACTGGAAAGGAGGCTACGTCGGATAGTCGAACCTCGGAGGCGTTACCTCTGGATTGGCAGAACGGTGTGGTGGTTCCTCTATTTAAGAAGGGGAACCGGAGTGTGTGTTCCAACTATCTTGGATCACACTCCTCAGCCTTCCCGGTAAGGTCTATTCAGGTGTACTGGAAAGGAGGCTACGTCGGATAGTCGAACCTCGGAGGCGTTACCTCTGGATTGGCAGAACGGTGTGGTGGTTCCTCTATTTAAGAAGGGGAACCGGAGGGTGTGTTCCAACTATCTTGGATCACACTCCTCAGCCTTCCCGGTAAGGTCTATTCAGGTGTACTGGAAAGGAGGCTACGTCGGATAGTCGAACCTCGGAGGCGTTACCTCTGGATTGGCAGACCGGTGTGGTGGTTCCTCTCTTTAAGAAGGGGAACCGGAGGGTGTGTTCCAACTATCTTGGATCACACTCCTCAGCCTTCCCGGTAAGGTCTATTCAGGTGTACTGGAAAGGAGGCTACGTCGGATAGTCGAACCTCGGAGGCGTTACCTCTGGATTGGCAGACCGGTGTGGTGGTTCCTCTCTTTAAGAAGGGGAACCGGAGGGTGTGTTCCAACTATCTTGGATCACACTCCTCAGCCTTCCCGGTAAGGTCTATTCAGGTGTACTGGAAAGGAGGCTACGTCGGATAGTCGAACCTCGGAGGCGTTACCTCTGGATTGGCAGACCGGTGTGGTGGTTCCTCTCTTTAAGAAGGGGAACCGGAGGGTGTGTTCCAACTATCTTGGATCACACTCCTCAGCCTTCCCGGTAAGGTCTATTCAGGTGTACTGGAAAGGAGGCTACGTCGGATAGTCGAACCTCGGAGGCGTTACCTCTGGATTGGCAGACCGGTTGTGGTGGTTCCTCTCTTTAAGAAGGGGAACCGGAGGGTGTGTTCCAACTATCTTGGATCACACTCCTCAGCCTTCCCGGTAAGGTCTATTCAGGTGTACTGGAAAGGAGGCTACGTCGGATAGTCGAACCTCGGAGGCGTTACCTCTGGATTGGCAGACCGGTGTGGTGGTTCCTCTCTTTAAGAAGGGGAACCGGAGGGTGTGTTCCAACTATCTTGGATCACACTCCTCAGCCTTCCCGGTAAGGTCTATTCAGGTGTACTGGAAAGGAGGCTATGTCGGATAGTCGAACCTCGGAGGCGTTACCTCTGGATTGGCAGACCGGTTGTGGTGGTTCCTCTCTTTAAGAAGGGGAACCGGAGGGTGTGTTCCAACTATCTTGGATCACACTCCTCAGCCTTCCCGGTAAGGTCTATTCAGGTGTACTGGAAAGGAGGCTACGTCGGATAGTCGAACCTCGGATTCAGGAGGAACAGTGTGGTTTTCGTCCTGGTCGTGGAACTGTGGACCAGCTCTATACTCTCAGCAGGGTCCTTGAGGGTGCATGGGAGTTTGCCCAACCAGTCTACATGTGTTTTGTGGACTTGGAGAAGGCATTCGACCGTGTCCCTCGGGAAGTCCTGTGGGGAGTGCTCAGAGAGTATGGGGTAACGGACTGTCTGATTGGGGCGGTCCGCTCCCTGTATGATCAGTGTCAGAGCTTGGTCCGCATTGCCGGCAGTAAGTCGGACCCGTTTCCAGTGAGGGTTGGACTCCGCCAAGGCTGCCCTTTGTCACCGATTCTGTTCATAACTTTTATGGACAGAATTTCTAGGCGCAGTCAAGGCGTTGAGGGGATCTGGTTTGGTGGCTGCAGGATTAGGTCTCTGCTTTTTGCAGATGATGTGGTCCTGATGGCTTCATCTGGCCAAGATCTTCAGCTCTCACTGGATCGGTTCGCAGCCGAGTGTGAAGCGACCGGGATGGGAATCAGCCACCTCCAAGTCCGAGTCCATGGTTCTCGCCCGGGAAAGGGTGGAGTGCAGTTGGGGAGGAGATCTTGCCCCAAGTGAAGGAGTTCAAGTACCTCAGGAGTCTTGTTCACGAGTGAGGGAAGAGTGGATGGTGAGATCGACAGGCGGATCGGTGCGGCGTCTTCAGTAATGCGGGCGCCGTATCGATCCGTTGTGGTGAAGAAGGAGCTGAGCCGGAAGGCAAAGCTCTCAATTTACCGGTCGATCTACGTTCCCATCCTCACCTATGGTCATGAGCTTTGGGTCATGACCGAAAGGACAAGATCACGGGTACAAGCGGCCGAAATTAGCTTCCTCCGCCGGGTGGCGGGGCTCTCCCTTAGAGATAGGGTGAGAAGCTCTGCCATCCGGGGGGGGGCTCAAACTAAAGCCGCTGCTCCTCCACATGGAGAGGAGCCAGATGAGGTGGTTCGGGCATCTGGTCAGGATGCCACCCGAACGCTTCCCTAGGGAGGTGTTTAGGGCACGTCCGACCGGTAGGAGGCCACGGGGAAGACCCAGGACGCATTTTAACATCATGCTAGGTAAGCAACACTACCATAGCTCTGTGCGCTACATGCTAACATTACATTTTAATCCGCCAGCCTGTCCCAATACGTTTGTTTGCATAGTAAAAATGACTTCCTGTTTCCTGTACCTTCACAATAAAGTCTAGTGTGGGTTTCCGTGCGGGTGAAATAGTCAACGCGCTTGTTATTTGGCCACGTCAGGATCTTGGCGTGCCGCTTGTCGTACAAGGCGGGAAGGTCATCGGGTGTCTACCGCCCCGTAAAATAAAGCGGGGGCTTGTCAGGAATCCGTTTGCTGCGAGCCGAGTCCGCACGCCGCCGTGTCTCGGGAGAATTTCCACGAGACAAAACTGCTCATTGGACGCGACAAGTCTTCTCGCCGCGCCGGCCCGATGACGGCTGACAGCCTCGCACCTCATCAACTATTTAGGCAGAGTGTGTGTGTGTGTGTGTGTGTGTGTGTGTGTGTGTGTGTGTGTGTGTGCAAGGTAGCAGATAATTGCAGTGCATTCTCACATCACTGCCTGTTGTGTGTGCAGCAATGCATTGTGGGTCATTTAGTCTCAACTTTAAACGCTGAGGGCCACAGACTGACAAACTAAAAAAAAAAAAGGGTGCGGGGACCATTCTGGTAGTTTTCTACTTCAAAGAAAATGCACTCTCGGTCGAAATTTCATGTGGAAGCTGAAGAGCCAGGGGTCGAACTGAGATGCTAACAGTTAGCACGCTGGCCAGACAGAGTCAAGTAACAGAAAATATGAGCGAAACAAGTTAGCATGCTAATAGTGTCGTACTAACATTTTGCTAACAATAGCCCGCTTACAGTTAGCACTGTGTTTACTAACAACAGGACATCATGGCGGTGCTGAAGTCGAGTTTCTTAACACGGAGATATTCTCACTACTTTTCCTTTGTCGAGCACAAAGAAAAGAACATTTTAGTTCAATGTAAGTTGTGTCTTGGATCAAAGATCCCATCTACTGCCCAAAACAGCAATTCAAATCTGCTGAAACAGCTACAAAAGCAACATGCTTCGACGAAGCTAGTAAAGAGAGACACACTTCACCTAAGGATTTTAACGGAGGGACTGCTAGCCAGGACAACATTGATAGAGCCATTGCAGCGTATGTGCTAGAAGACATGCAGGCTATTTCTACAGTGGAGTCACCCGCTTTCAGGCAGCTAATTAGCATGATATCGGGCGTCAAACGGCAAATGGCACGGAGAACATTTTCCACGTACCTGGTCACGGTGGACAGTGAGTACATAAACATGGAAAGCGAGCTAAAGAAGACACTCCAAACTCTGCCTCTGCTCATCATTCATCACTGAAGGTACACACACTCTGTCAATTCTCTTATATACTCTTTCATTCTAGACTTCTAGAGTGTTTGATTATCACATCACTCTAAATGTATAGACTATAAAGTTCACAAAAGAGGGATGCTAGTGGGCCAGGCCAATCTTTCCTTATCTCTACACTAAAACTGGGGAAATGCGTAGTGTTGTGGGCTTCAGTACAGTGTTGATCTCATGAAGACATGATTTTATTTCACAATTCCTTGAGAGAAAAAAAGGCCTGGTTAGGCGTGTGTATAGCAGTATGTGTGCGGTATATAGTGACATGACATATAACCATGTCATGTGTGCCTTCCTTGGGTGAAGCCAGGTTTACTGCGATGTTGTGACATGTTATTATGTTGTTTGTTACTTATGTGTACTATACGTATGTTAGCATGTGTTATATGTGTACTATACGTATGTTAGCATGTGTTATATGTGTATTATACGTATGTTAGTGTGTGTTATATGTGTACTATACGTATGTTAGCGTGTGTTATATGTGTACTATATGTATGTTAGCATGTGTTATATGTGTACTATACGTATGTTAGCATGTGTTATATGTGTACTATACTTATGTTAGCATGTGTTATATGTGTACTATACGTATGTTAGCATCTGTTATATGTGTACTATACGTATGTTAGCGTGTGTTATATATGTACTATACGTATGTTAGCATCTGTTATATGTGTACTATACGTATGTTAGCGTGTGTTATATATGTACTATACGTATGTTAGCGTGTGTTATATGTGTACTATACGTATGTTAGCGTGTGTTATATGTGTACTATACGTATGTTAGCATGTGTCATATGTGTACTATACGTATGTTAGCATGTGTACTATACGTATGTTAGCATGTGTTATATGTGTACTATACGTATGTTAGCGTGTGTTATATATGTACTATACGTATGTTAGCGTGTGTTATATGTGTACTATACGTATGTTAGCGTGTGTTATATGTGTACTATACGTATGTTAGCATGTGTTATATGTGTACTATATGTATGTTAGCATGTGTTATATGTGCACTATACGTATGTTAGCATGTGTTATATGTGTACCATACGTATGTTAGCGTGTGTTATATGTGTACTATACGTATGTTAGCGTGTGTTATATGTGTACCATACGTATGTTAGCATGTGTTATATGTGTACTATACGTATGTTAGCATGTGTTATATGGGTACTATACGTATGTTAGCATGTGTTATATGTGTACTATACGTATGTTAGCGTGTGTTATATGTGTACTATACGTATGTTAGCGTGTGTTATATGTGTACTATACGTATGTTAGCGTGTGTTATATGTGTACCATACGTATGTTAGCATGTGTTATATGTGTACTATACGTATGTTAGCATGTATTATATGGGTACTATACGTATGTTAGCATGTGTTATATGTGTACTATACGTATGTTAGCGTGTGTTATATGTGTACTATACGTATGTTAGCATGTGTTATATGTGTACTATACGTATGTTAGCATGTGTTGTATGTGTACTATACGTATGTTAGCATGTGTACTATACGTATGTTAGCATCTGTTATATGTGTACTATACGTATGTTAGCGTGTGTTATATGTGTACTATACGTATGTTAGCGTGTGTTATATGTGTACTATACGTATGTTAGCGTGTGTTATATGTGTACTATACGTATGTTAGCATGTGTTATATGTGTACTATACGTATGTTAGCATGTGTTATATGTGTACTATACGTATGTTAGCGTGTGTTATATGTGTACTATACTTATGTTAGCATGTGTTATATGTGTACTATACGTATGTTAGCGTGTGTTATATGTGTACTATACGTATGTTAGCATGTGTTATATGTGTACTATACGTATGTTAGCATGTGTTATATGGGTACTGTACGTATGTTAGCATGTGTTATATGTGTACTATACGTATGTTAGCATCTGTTATATGTGTATTATACGTATGTTAGCAAGTGTTATGTGTACTATACGTATGTTAGCATGTGTTGTATGTGTACTATACGTATGTTAGCATGTGTTATATGTGTACTATACGTATGTTAGCATGTGTACTATACGTATGTTAGCATGTGTTGTATGTGTACTATACATATGTTAGCGTGTGTTAGAAGGTACCAGTAGGTGGCGCCACCAATGTCTGGGGTTTCCTACCCTGTCGTCATGTGACAGCGCAGTAGAAAAATG
>NC_084748.1:12357459-12389959 GCF_033978785.1 Entelurus aequoreus
GTGTATGTGTGTGTGTACGTATATGTGTGTGTGTGTGTGTATGTATGTGTGTGTATGTCTTTGGGGGTGTAAGTGTATGTGTGTGTATGTATATGTGTGTGAATGTGTATGTGTATGTGTGTGAATGTGTATGTGTGTGTGTATGTAAATGTGTGTGTGTGTATGTATGTGTGTGTATGTCTTTGGGGGTGTAAGTGTATGTGTGTGTATGTATATGTGTGTGAATGTGTATGTGTGTGTGTGTGTGTGAATGTGTATGTGTGTGTGTATGTATATGTGTGTGCGTGTATGTATGTGTGTGTATGTCTTTGGGGGTGTAAGTGTATGTGTGTGTATGTATATGTGTGTGAATGTGAATGTGTAAGTGTGTGAATGTGTATGTGTGTGTGTATGTATATGTGTGTGTGTGTATGTATTTGTGTGTATGTCTTTGGGGGTGTAAGTGTATGTGTGTGTATGTATATGTGTGTGAATGTGAATGTGTATGTGTGTGAATGTGTATGTGTGTGTATGTATATGTGTGTGTGTATGTATGTGTGCGTGCGTGTATGTATATGTGTGTGTAAGTGTACGTGTGTATGTACAGTATATGTGTGTGTATGTACATGTGTCCCGACGGGATCACCACCTTATCGTGGTGGGGCACTTTGCGCGTCTCCATGACCCCTAGAGCTATGTCCGCTGGAGTCTTGTACTCCTGGCAGGGTTACCCATGCCGAACAGGTCGAAGGGTAGAGTCCAGACTAAGAGTGATCCCGAAGACCTCAACGGTAGAACAGGCAGAAGATGGTAGCAGTGAGAAGCACCACAATGGCTGTAAAAGTGGACGAAGGCTAAGGGAGCACACCCTGACAGAAAAGCAAGCTGGTGGCAGCAAGCTTTGAGGCGGTTTCCCAAAAACCTGGATTCCGGCAGCTTCCTGCAGTTGTAAGAAGATGCCGGTCGTCTAGGGTCTCCCTTGCCACTGGAACGATCTTCTTACAATCAAGGTAGTGGCGTTGGGAAAAGCGCACCCCTCATGCCACTCTAAAAACCATCATTGCGCAGGTATCTTCTTTACCTGAGTCTCCGACCTCAAAAGTCTGACGGCGATGGAGCGTCCAGTAACGGGGGCAGGTTTGAATGAGCTGGAAGCTCTTAGCTGGAACTCTGCACGTCAGCGGCACAGGACAACGGTCGTTAGCAGCTGGGATTGAGTGGCAGCTCTTTCCGGCAGACTCCTGTGCGTCTGAGCAGCCCCTATTTAGGGACCGCACTGCTCACCCCAATTGGGGAAAGGCCTAGAAAAGGTGGCCTAAAGATTGCCCACTCAACACAGTACCCGGGCAGGAAACCGCACCTGTCGGGACATTCCATTACGCGGTCGAAATACAAAGATTCTACCATTTAGAATTGCAGCATGGAACATAAGGACACTCCTGGATGCCAGTCCGGACAGACCACTTGTTGCCAGCGAGCTAAAGCGCTACAATGTGGATGTGGCAGCACTCAGTGAGACCCGATTCCTCGAGGAAGGCTCACTCAATGAAGTAGGAGAGGGTTATACGTTCTTTTGGAAAGGATACCCCATGGGCGGACCACACCTTCACGGAGTTGGTTTTGCAATCAAGAACAGCCTTCTGCTCAAGCTCACAGAATCACCAGTGGGTGTCAGTGAAAGGCTCATGATTCTTCGCATCCCCCTTGCAAAATGCAGACATGTCACTTTGGTAAGTGCCTATGCACCAACTCTGCCATCCAATGATGAAGAGAAGGACTGCTTCTACCAGGCACTCGATGACATCCTCAGTCACATCCCGAGGAGTGACAAAATCATGTTGCTTGGTGATTTCAATGCAAGAGTCGGAAAGAACACGCAAAACTGGAATGGTGCGATCGGCGCCCACGGCATTGGAAAAGTCAACCCCAATGGCATGAGACTCCTTAGTCTCTGTGCGGAACCCGATCTTACCATCACAAACACCATCTTCCAACAAAAGAACAAATATAAGGCATCCTGGATGCATCCCAGGTCCAAACACTGGCACCTGATCGACTATGCGATCGTGAGGAGGGCTGACCTCAAGGACGTGCTCATTACAAGAGCTATGCGAGGGGCAGACTGCTGGACCAACCACCGCATGATTCTGACAAAGGTCAGAATGCACGTTCGGCCCCTAACACGTCACGGTGCACCAAAGAGGAAAACACTCAACTGTGCCAGACTCTCCAGCAGCGACACCCGTGACAACTTCCATCGCTCCCTAGCTGAGAAGCTGGCAGACATTGAGCCGCTGATCACCTCAGAGTCTGGGATGGATGAGAAGTGGACCTCTCTATCCACCATCCTCTTTGACACTGCAGCCCAAGCCATTGGTTTTAAAACCAAGAAACACCAGGATTGGTTTGACCAGAATGCTGGAGAGATCTCCACCCTCCTGTACAGAATGCACAAGGCACACAGAGCCACCCTGAACAACCCACAATCCCAATTCCATAAAAAGCAATGGCAAGCCCTTCGTTCTGAGGCCCAAACAACTCTCAGAAAACTGCAAGATGAGTGGTGGATCTCAAAGGCCAATGAAATCCAGTCTCACGCTGATAGAAACGATATGCACAGTTTCTATGATGCAGTGAAAACCATCTACGGCCCCAGAAACTGCTCCCTGGCACCTGTTAGATCTGCTGATGGAGCATCTTTAATCAAGGATCAGGCTATGATAGTGGAGCGGTGGGCTGAGCATTTTAACACCGTGCTCAACCAGCCCACCCCAGTGGACCCAACTGTCCTTGCAGAGCTCCCTGAACATCCTAGCTTGCCAGATCTCGACCTCCCCCCAACCTTCAAAGAAATACTGCGTGCAGTCAAAACCCTGAAAAACAATAAATCCCCTGGACCTGACAGCATCCCGGCTGAACTTCTCAAGGAAGGAGGCTACCTCTGTACACGGACACTGTATCTCTACATTTCAGAGGTGTGGAGACGAGAGTGTGTCCCGCAACAGTGGAAAGATGCCAACATTGTGACCATCTACAAGAACAAAGGAGACAAATCCATCTGCTCCAATAGTAGGGGTATCTCTCTGTTGGCCATTGCTGGAAAGGTCCTTACCAAGGTCATGCTCCGCAGACTCATCCCCGCAATATCAGAACGGGTCACCCCAGAGTCGCAGTGTGGTTTTCGGAAGGACAGGGGGACAGTTGACATGATCTTTGTGACACGTCAGCTCCAAGAGAAATGCCGGGAGCAGCACAAGGACTTGTTCATTGCCTTTGTCGACCTTTCAAAGGCATTTGACACAGTGAACAGGGACTTACTGTGGCAAGTCCTGAAGAGATTTGGGTGTCCACCCAAGTTTCTCACCATCCTTGCACAGTTCCATTCTGGGATGATGGCCCGAGTGGTAGTTGGAAGACACAGCTCAGAGCCCTTTGGTGTGAAAACTGGAGTGAAGCAGGGCTGTGTGCTGGCTCCAGTTCTCTTCAACATCTTCCTCGTCTGTGTCACAACACTGCTACGTAGGGAGATGGAGGAGCAGGCTGGAGTTACCATAGACTTCAGGCTTGATGGTAACCTGTTTAACATCAGGAGGCTACAGGCAACTACCAAGCTGACCTCAGAAACCATCATTGAACTGCAATACGCCGATGACTGTGCCCTGGTTGCCCATACACCACAGGCTCTGCAAAACATCCTCTCGGCAGCTGTAACTGCATATACCAAAATGGGACTGACGATCAACACCCAGAAGACAGAGGTACTCTGTCAGTCCAGTGCTGACCTCCCACAATACCCCACAATAACCCTCACAGCAGCAGGGCAACAGCTGCTCACGGTGCCCACCTTCAAATACCTGGGGAGCATAATGTCTGACACCTGCTCAATGGATGACGAGATCCAGAACCGCCTCAAGCAAGCATCAGCATCTTTTGGTCATCTAAGGAGAAGGGTTTTTCAGAATAGCAACCTCAAACTCCACACCAAAGTGCTGGTCTACAGAGCAGTATGCATCACTGCATTACTGTACGGATGTGAGGCATGGACTATCTACAGCCGCCATCTGAGAAGCCTGGAGACCTTCCATGTAAGATGTCTGCAGAAGATCCTTGGCATCACATGGAAGGACAGAGTGCCGCACACAGAAGTGCTGGAGAGGGCAGGCAGCTGCAGCGTGGAGTCCATCATGACCCAACATCAACTCAGGTGGTTGGGGCATGTCATCCGAATGCCCAGCCATAGACTCCCACGCAGAATCCTCTATGGTCAGTTACACCTTGGCCAACGCAGTGCTGGTGGGCAGAAGAAGCGGTTCAAAGACCAAATGAAGACCACACTGAAGAGATGCCACATCAACCCCTCTTCACTGGAGGAACTTGCTTCCTGCCGAGACCTCTGGCGCTCCCACTCCTCACAGGGAGTGGATTATATAGAGGAACAGCGCACACAACACCGTGCAGCAAAGCGTGCGAAGAGGCATGCTCGCCAAGCCACCCCTGCTCCCCCCAGCACCTCCTTCACATGCCCGGTCTGTAACCGCATCTGTGGATCCAGGATCGGACTGTTCAAACATCAGCAGACTCACAAATAAAAGAAGATGGTCATCATCGCATCGATGGACAACCATAAGTAAGTAAGCATATGTGTGTATGTATGTGTGTGTGTATGTATATATGTGTGTAAGTGTATGTGTGTATGTACAGTATATGTGTGTGTGTGTGTGTGTAAGTGGATGTGTGTGTATGTACATGTGTGTATGTATATACAGTATGTGTGTATGTATGTGTGTGTGTATGTATATATGTGTGTAAGTGTATGTGTGTATGTACAGTATATGTGTGTGTGTGTAAGTGTATGTGTGTGTATGTATGTGTGTGTATGTATATGTGTGTGTAAGTGTATGTGTGTGTGTATGTAAATGTTTGTATGTATGTGTGTGTATGTACATGCGTGTATGTATGTGTATGTGTGTTTATGTGTGTGTATGTATATGTGTGTGTAAGTGTATGTGTGTGTATGTATATGCGTGTGTAAGTGTATGTGTGTGTATGTATATGCGTGTGTAAGTGTATGTGTGTGTATGTATATGCGTGTGTAAGTGTATGTGTGTGTATGTATATGTGTGTGTAAGTGTATGTGTGTGTATGTATATGCGTGTGTAAGTGTATGTGTGTGTATGTATATGCATGTATGTGTGTGTAAGTGTATGTGTGTGTATGTCTATGTGTGTGTAAGTGTATGTGTGTGTATGTATATGTATGTATATGTGTGTGTAAGTGTATGTGTGTGTATGTATATGCGTGTGTAAGTGTATGTGTGTGTATGTATATGTATGTATATGTGTGTGTAAGTGTATGTGTGTGTATGTATATGCGTGTGTAAGTGTATGTGTGTGTATGTATATGTATGTATATGCGTGTGTAAGTGTATGTGTGTGTATGTATATGCATGTATGTGTGTGTAAGTGTATGTGTGTGTATGTCTATGTGTGTGTAAGTGTATGTGTGTGTATGTATATGTATGTATATGTGTGTGTAAGTGTATGTGTGTGTATGTATATGCGTGTGTAAGTGTATGTGTGTGTATGTATATGTATGTATATGCGTGTGTAAGTGTGTGTATGTATATGCATGTATGTGTGTGTAAGTGTATGTGTGTGTATGTCTATGTGTGTGTAAGTGTATGTGTGTATGTATATGTATGTGTAAGTGTATGTGTGTGTATGTCTATGTGTGTGTATGTATGTGTGTGTATGTCTATGTGTGTGTATGTCTATGTGTGTGTATATATATGTGTGTGTAAGTGTATGTGTGTGTATGTCTATGCGTGTGTAAGTGTATGTGTGTGTATGTATATGCATGTATGTGTGTGTAAGTGTATGTGTGTGTATGTCTATGTGTGTGTATGTATGTGTGTGTATGTCTATGTGTGTGTATGTCTATGTGTGTGTATATATATGTGTGTGTAAGTGTATGTGTGTGTATGTCTATGTGTGTGTAAGTGTATGAGTGTGTATGTATATGTGTGTGTAAGTGTATGTGTGTGTGTATGTATATGTATATGTCTGTGATCACACTTCCTGGAACACACACGCACACACATAACAATGTATGTATAAGTGTGTGTATGTACATGTGTGTATGTATGTGTGCGTGTATTTATATATGTGTGTATGTATATGTGTGTGTGTGTAAGTGTATGTGTGTGTGTATGTGTGTGTATGTATATGTATGTGTGTGATCACACTTCCTGGAAAACACACACACACACACACACACACACACACACACACAAACACACACACACACACACACACACACACACACACACACACTCACACCCCAGCTGGGATGCAAGTACACGAAGACAGGAAGTGTGTGAGTCAGGTGTGTCCTATTACTTCCCGCCTCGTGTCCTTTCCTAGGAAGACACCTGGGTGGTGTCCCCTAGTGGTGAGTCCATTACGTCATCAGAGTAACAACTGATGGAGTTTCCTCATGTTTATTATGGGATATCATCACAGTGTGTAGTTGCCAACATGGATATTGAACCATTGAGTTGTCAGTAAGTTCCCTAACATGTTCCTACATGACTTTCCCCACATGGCTCTGAACTTTATCTTACTTTAACCACCAAACTTCCCAAAGTTCCTCCAGTTTAGTTCCTAGTATATTTCCCAATATAATTCCAGTTTAGTTCACAAACTTCCCAACATGGTTCCCAAAGTTCCTCCAGTTTAGTTCCTAGTATATTTCCCAATATAATTCCAGTTTAGTTCCCAAACTTCCCAACATGGTTCCCAAAGTTCCTCCAGTTTAGTTCCTAGTATATTTCCCAATATAATTCCAGTTTAGTTCCCAAACTTCCCAACATGGTTCCCAAAGTTCCTCCAGTTTAGTTCCTAGTATATTTCCCAATATAATTCCAGTTTCGTTCCCAAGCTTCCCAACATGGTTCTTAACTTTATCCTTGTTCAGTTCCTAAACATCCCAACATGGATCCTAACCTTCTCCCCAATTACACTGGAAACTATTCCAGTGTCTTTTCCAACATTCTTCTAGTTTAGTTCCCAAACCTTCCAACATGGTTCGCAACTTAATCCTAGTTTAGTTCCCAAGCTTCCCAACATTGTTCTCAAAATTCCCCTAGTTTAATTCCTTGTATCTTTCCCAACATAATTATAGTTTAATTCCCAAAATGGTTCCCCAAATTCTCCTAGTTTAGTTCCATGCCAACACGGTTCCAGAACATTCTTAGTTTTTTTCTTAAGATTATCAACATGGTTCTCAACATTATCCTAGTTCAGTTCCCAAACTTCCCAACATTGTTCCTAACATTATCCTCGTTCAATCCCAAACTACCCAACATGGATCCCAATCTTCTACCCACTTAGTTTCCAGTGTTCTTTCCAACATTCTTCTAATTTAGTTCCCAAACTTTCCAATATGGTTCCCAAAATTCTTCTACTTTAGTTCCTAGTATCCTTGCCAACATGGTTCCCAACATTACGCTATGTAGTTCCCAAGATTCCTAACATTCTCCTAGTTTAGTTTCTAGTATCCTTCCCAACATAATCCTAGTTTAGTTCCCAAGATTCTCAAAAAGGTTTCTTAACATAATCCTAGTTTAGTTCCCAGGCTTCCCAACATGGTTCCCAAAATGCTCCTAGTTTAAGTCCTTGTATCCTTTCCAATATGGTCATAGTTCCCAGTATCCTTGCCAACACGGTTCCAAAACATTCCTAGTTTAGTTCTCAAACTTCCCAATAATATCCTAGTTCAGTTACCATGGTTCCCAACATGGTTCCCACCATTCTTTTAGTTTTGTTCCTAATATTCTCAACATGGTTCCCAACAGGCGCCCTGAGATTAGCAGCCTCTCGGCTGCTCTATTTGTTAGTAAAACTACCCTTTTAACCACTCTTTAAACTGAAAAAACAGGATGGAGAAGAACATTAGAGAAATAAACAAAACGCTGGAGAGTTTGGCGAGAGAAGTCCGCGAAATATCGACCAAACAAAACCAACTCGTGGACCTCTTAACCGAGGTGCAGGGGCTCAGGAAAAAGATTGAAGAGAGCTCCCTAACGATAAAAACACTACAAACAAAGGTGGACAGTCTGGAGAAGCTCGAAAAGATAGTCCATGAACAGGAGAAAAGAGTCCAGGACCTGGAGCTTTTTACAAGGAAGGAAGATGTGATAATCAGCGGAATTGATGTGAAACCGAGGTCTTATGCTGCAGCTGCCGCGGCGGGGAACAATGGGGAACCCAGCGAGGAAGAACAGCTATCGCTGGAATCCCAGGTTGCTAACTTCCTGAACAGCATGAACATTAATTTCGACAAGAACAACATCTCAGCTTGTCACCTTCTTCCGAGAAAGGACCGAACGCTCAAACCCGCCATCATCATGAGGTTCGTGAATCGCAAACATAAAACGAACCTGCTAAGGCAGGGAAAGTTGCTCAAAGGAACCAACGTGTACATCAATGAACATCTCACATCAAAGAACGCCGAAATAGCCAAAGAGGCACGCATACTGCGAAAGGACGACAAGATCAAAGCTACGTGGACCAGAGATTGCAAGGTGCTCATTAAGTTGAATGGTGAAGCAGAGAAGGTGATCATGATACGCGAGTTAAAAGACCTCGACCCTTATAAATGACTATGTCTCCGTCTGTCTGGTTTGCCTGGGCTCAGTGGTGTGACTGTGAGCAGAAGAGGGGATTAGCACTGCTACTTTCAATCTCTCCCTTTTTACCATCTCCCAATATTTTGGTGTTTCTAGCATGGATCCTCTCTGAACAAGACGGTAGGCTAACTTTATTTTTTACAAAGCCCCATGGACACGAGCTGCACGAATGCTTTCACACTGGTTCCTCTGTGTCAATAACTTTTTTGAACGTTTTTTTAGTAGGCCTATGCGTTTTTTGCCAAGCTGAGTCACAGATTTTTGTGAACTGTTTTTGGGACACATTTCTCTCCACACCTCACTGGTGCGTGATCTGTCGGCCGTTTAACATACTGAGTCATGCAGGTCCGATGCTCTTTTCTGGACTGGAACATATTTTGTACTGGACGCTGGAACTGTTTTGGACTTGTTATTTTTACTCATTTATGCTGCTATTTTTGCGTTTGTGTGTCTGGAGTGAGTGTGTATATACCGGTATGAATGTGGCTGTGCTGTGTGAGTATGCGTGTGTAATGTGCACCGTGGAGTTATGCTCCTCGTATGGAAATATGAACACTAACGTCAATCTACACAGGAGATGTCATTCGGTGGTCGTGAGGGTGTGGAAGAATCCGATAGGGTATACCGTGGACGGTGCGGGATTGGGGACTTATGGGCATGGACATGGACACTGGATCCAAGTAATCAGGCTAAGGGGGGACCGCAGCCTGGGAAGGTATGAGTGGCACAACTACAGTACATCCATGTTAACCACCATGATGCCATCCTACAACCACAAATACTATGCCTATACTATATCAATCATTATATTTATATACTATACTATGACGTCATGCTATTTCTATATGACAACTATGATCATGTTTAGCTTTGGGAATATAACATCAGCATATTTATTATGTCATGAGTTTAGCATTGGGAATATAACATCAGCATATTTATTATGTCATGAGTATATTTATTATATTATGAGCATATCAATTATTCTATTACTGTGCACTGGCAATATAACATCAACCCATAATGGCTGAGACAACTGAAAATCATCCGTCAGGATCTGAATATATAGATTACAAATTGCATGACTTTGAATGTCAAGTTGACCCAGATAAACATCTGTTCAACTCAATTAATTCCTTGTGTGATTACTATACAGAGGAACAGCTTAATGATAGTGTTAGTCTAGACAATAACTTTTCTCTAATACACTTCAACTGTAGAAGCGCATATGCAAATTTTAATAAAATCAAAGAGTATCTGAGTAACTTGAAAAGTAAATTCAAAATAATAGCTCTGACAGAAACATGGATAGATGAGGAGAGAGGTATCGACTTCTCCATCGATAATTATGAGCTGCATCACAGTAATAGAATAAATAAAAGGGGAGGGGGCGTGGCCCTGCTTGTCCACCGTGACTTGAAATGCAAAGCAGTAGAACGTATGACGATGGTTATTGATGATTTGCTTGAATGTATAACTGTGGAGATTGAGATGGAAAGGAAGAGAAATGTCATCGTTACGTGTGTATATAGGGCACCGAGGTCCAGAGTAGATGAATTTAATGATAAACTTGAAGAAATACTGTGCCATCTAAATGAAAAGAAAACATATGTCATGTGTGGGGATCTAAATATTGATTTGCTGAGCGCTACTAGAAATACATCAACAAGCGAATATCTAGAGATACTGTATAGTAAAGGATTATATCCGTTGATCACCAAACCAAGTCGAATAACAACAACGTGCGCCACACTGATTGATCATATCTTTATAAATGTTGTAGAAAAAAACAAAATCAAGAGTGGATTGGTAGTTAATGATATCAGCGACCATCTACCTGTATTTTTTACTTATGAGTGCCAAATCAATGAGGGGGACTGTCAAGTCAACAGGAAGAGAGAAGAAACAGCCCACAAATATGTAAGGAAAAGATTAAGAACCGAAGCGACAATTGACATGTTTAGAAGCGACCTTCTTGAAAGGGATTGGATGGAGGTATATGTAGGAGAGGTAAATGATGCATATGAAGCTTTTTTAAATATATATTTATCACTGTATGAAAAACATTGCCCAAATATGCTATATAAACAAAAGGACAATTACAGTGAAACTCCTTGGATCACAAGGGGACTACAGAATGCATGTAAAAAGAAAAATAGACTTTACAAGGTATTTTTAAAATCTAGGACAAATGCAGCAGAAATTAAATATAAGGTTTATAAAAACAGGTTGACAACAATAATGAGACAAGCCAAAAAAGACTATTATAGTAACTTGTTAGAAAAAAATAAAGCCAATATCAAAGGAACATGGAACATATTGAAAAAGGTGATGGGAAGCACACCGGGACCTATCAGCCCGCCAAACCACTTTGTAAAAGAAGAAAAGATAATAAAAAATATGGACGAAGTGGCAAATGAGTTTAACTCATTTTTTGTAAACGTAGGTCCAAAACTAGCAGAAAATATAGAAAAACATGATGATGGGTCATTTCAGAATGGGTTGGGAGGTGGAGGCAGAGTACTTAAGTCAATGTTTTTGGGAGAAGTCAGTGAAAATGAAATTATAACAATTGTAAATAAATTAAAGAACAAAACATCAACAGACGATGATGGGTTAGATATGATAATTGTAAAAAAGACAATTGACTGCATCATTGAGCCTCTCTGCTATATCTTCAATCTCTCTTTCAATACAGGGACCTTCCCAGATAGAATGAAGGTAGCAAAGGTTATTCCACTCTTTAAAGATGGGGATAAGCACATGTTTACTAATTACAGACCGGTATCACTTCTGTCCCAATTCTCTAAGGTGCTTGAAAAAATATTTGTACAAAAATTAGACCATTTTATTGAAAAAAACAAGTTGTTGAGCGAGAGCCAGTATGGATTTCGTTCAAACAGATCTACTGCCTCTGCTGTGATGAACATAATTGAGGACATAACAACAGCCACCGATAGTAAGAAATACACAGTAGGGGTGTTTATAGACCTTAAGAAAGCGTTTGACACAATCGATCACTCTATCCTTTTATCCAAATTACATTCATACGGTGTGAGAGGAATAGTTTTAGATTGGTTAAATAGCTACTTGAATAACAGACAACAATATGTACAATATGCTGCTAATACATCTGAAAATATGAGTATTAAGTGTGGAATTCCACAAGGGTCTGTTCTGGGACCGAAACTATTTATTTTATACATAAATGATATCTGTGATGTGTCAAAATTACTCAATTTTGTATTATTTGCTGACGATACCAACTTTTACAGCTCTGGACATGACTTAAATGAATTACTAAAGAGTATGGAACAGGAAATGGTCAAACTCAAAAAATGGTTTGACGTTAACAAATTATCATTGAATTTGAAAAAAACTAAGTTCATGATTTTTAGTAAGAGAAAAAAGCCTGAAAATATTGTACTGTCAATAGCTGGAACAAGCATTGAAAAAGTCTCTGAGATTAGATTTTTGGGAGTGATTTTAGATGATAATATTAGTTGGAAATCGCATATCTCACATGTTAGAAAAAAGATGGCTAAAAGTATATTTATATTAAATAAGGTAAAAGATGTATTAGATTATAAAGCAATGCGTACACTGTATTGTGCACTTGTACTGCCTTATATCAATTATTGTGTGGAAATATGGGGTAGTACATATAAGAGTAACACAAAGCCACTGTACCTCCTTCAGAAGAGAGCGATCAGAATCATACACAAAACAGGTTATAGAGAGCACACAAATGGATTATTTATTAGCTCAGGACTTTACAAATTTTATGAACTAGTTGAGCAGCAGACATTATTGGTTATGTTCAGGGCTAGTAGTCAAGAGCTACCAACAAATCTACAAAAAAATTTCACTTTAATAGAAAAAGAAGGAAGAAGGAAAGGGCACTTTAAGCATCAGCTTGCACGAACAACATCAAAACAAATGTGTACATCAGTGGTGGGAGTAAAACTCTGGAACTCTCTCCATAATGAAATAAAGCAATGTAAAAACACATTTCAATTAAAAAAAGTCTTTAAAAACAGAACTATGATGTTATATGAGCACTGACAAAAGGGACGCAAAGGGAAAAATAAGGGAATAAAAATAAAAAATAAAAATAATAATAAACACACAAAAAAAACAACGCTTACATTATCCTACATGACTGTAGGTATTGTATAGTCTAGCTTTCCTTTCATTTTTTTTTCTTTTTTTTTTTTCTTTATCGACATGCACTATGGATCCTTGGTTGAATGATCACATTGTTCTTAGCTTTGTTTGGTTTGAATGATACCTTGTTATGATAGCCTTGTTCTATTCAGTTTTGTTTGGTTTGAATGATTACCTTATTCTTTTTCAGTTTGTTTGGTTTGGATGATTGCCTTGTTCTTTTTCAGTTTGTTTGGTTTGAGTGATTGCCTTATTTTTTCAGTTTTTGTTTTGTTTGTTTATTTTTTGTTCAACTTATCTTGCTTGTTTATTCTTTTCATTGATTGTTTGTTCTATTAATTTCTATGAGTGTGTGCACTGGGTAGGGGTACAAACTTGTAGTTTTTAGGCAACAATAACTTTTCTTGTCAACTGGGTCATACATGTCCTGTAGCCTTTTTTACTACTCTAGAGTCTACGCCCCTGGTGGGTGGGTGCGTGTGGGTGTGGGTGCCTGTGTGTGCATATGTGATATATTGTTTTGTATTGATTTGTTGCATTGGATGTTCTAATGCACTACCGGCAAAGAGATACCAAGAAAATGTTTCTTTTGTGCGAAGGGGCAGGAAATATAAGATTTTCTTCATCCTGTTCCTTTTCGACATGGCTGTGTATTGAATGCAGTAAGGTATGTGAGATTGTTGAAATGTTGTTGAAATGTACACATCCAAGTACGAAATAAATAAATAATTGAATTGAATTGAACATTATCCTAGTTTAGTTCTCAAACTTCCCAACATTATCCTAGTTTAGTTCTCAAACTTCCCAACATGGTTCCCAACATCATTTTAGTTTTGTTCAAAAGATTCCCAACATGGTTCCCAAAATTATCCTAATTCAGTTTTCAGACTTCCCAATATGGTTCCCAACATTCTGTTAGCTTTGTTCTGAAGGTTCCCAACATTACCCTAGCTTAGTTCTCAACCTTACCAACATTATCCTAGTTCAGTTCCCAAGCTTCTCAACATGGTTTCCAACATTACTTTAGTTTTTTTCTTAAGATTACCAACATGGTTTACCACATTGTCCTAGTTCAGTTCTCAAACGTCCCAACACGGCTCCCAACATTTTCTTAGTTTAATTCTTAACCTTCCCAACATTATCTTAGTTTAGTTCTCAACCTTACCAACATGGTTCCCAACATTATCCTAGTTCAGTTCCCAAACTTCCCAATATGGTTACCGACATTCTTCTATTTTTGTTCTTAAGATTCAAAACATGGTTCCCAAAATTATCCTAGTTTAGTTCTCAAACTTCCCAACACGGTTCCCAACATTTTCTTAGTTTAATTTTTAACTTTCCCAACACGTTTCCCAACATTATCCTAGTTTAGTTCTCAACCTTACCAACACGGTTCCCAACATTATCCTAGTTTAGTTCTCAACCTTACCAACATGGTTCCCAACATTATCCTAGTTTAGTTTCCAAACTTCCCAACATGGTTACCGACATTCTTCTATTTTTGTTCCTAAGATTCAAAACATGGTTCCCAAAATTATCCTAGTTTAGTTCTCAAACTTCCCAAGACGGTTCCCAACATTTTCTTAGTTTAATTCTTAAACGTCCCAACATGGTTCCCAACATTATTTTAGTTTTGTTCCTAAGGTTCCCAACATGGTTCCCGACATTCTTCTAGTTTTGTTCATAAGATTCAAAACATGGTTCCCAAAATTATCCTAGTATAGTTCTCAAACTTCCCAACATGGTTCATGACATTATCCTAGTTAAGTTCCCAAGGTTCCCAACATTCTTTTAATTTTGTTCCTAATGTTCCCAACATGGTTCCCGACATTATCCTAGTTCAGTTCCCATGGTTCCCAACATTCTTTTAGTTTTTTTCCTAAGGTTCCCAACATTCTTCTAGTTTTGTTCCTAAGATTCAAAACATGGTTCCCAAAATTATCCTAGTTTAGTTCTCAAACTTCCCAAGACGGTTCCCAACATTTTCTTAGTTTAATTCTTAAACGTCCCAACATGGTTCCCAACATTATTTTAGTTTTGTTCCTAAGGTTCCCAACATGGTTCCCGACATTCTTCTAGATTTGTTCCTAAGATTCAAAACATGGTTCCCAAAATTATCCTAGTTTAGTTCTCAAACTTCCCAACATGGTTCACGACATTATCCTAGTTAAGTTCCCATGGTTCCCAACATTATTTTAGTTTTGTTCCTAAGGTTCCCAACATGGTTCCCGACATTCTTTAGTTTTGTCCCTAAGATTCAAAACATGGTTCCCAAAATTATCCTGGATTAGTTCTCACTCTTTCCAACATGGTTCACAACATTATCCTAGTTAAGTTCCCATGGTTCCCAACATTCTTTTAATTTTGTCCCTAATGTTTCCAACATTATCCTAGTTCAGTTCCCAACATTATTTTAGTTTTGTTCCTAAGGTTCCCAACATGGTTCCCAACATTCTTCTAGTTTTGTTCCTAAGATTCAAAATGTGGTTCCCAAAATTATACTAGTTTAGTTCTCAAACTTCCCAACATGGTTCACGACATTATCCTAGTTAAGTTCCCACGGTTCCCAACATTCTTTTAGTTTTGTTCCTAATGTTCCCAACATGGTTCCCGACACTATCCTTGTTGAGTCCCCATGGTTCCCAACATTATTTTAGTTTTGTTCCTAAGGTTCCCAACATGGTTCCTGACACTATCCTAGTTCAGTGCCAATGGTTCCCAACATTCTTTTAGTTTGGTTCCTAAGGTTCCCAACATGGTTCTCAACATTATCCTAGTTCAGTTGCCATGGTTCCCAACATTATTTTAGTTTTGTTCCTAAGGTTCCCAACATGGTTCTCGACATTATCCTAGTTCAGTTCCCATGGTTCCCAACATTCTTTTAGTTTGGTTCCTAAGGTTCCCAACATGGTTCTCAACATGATCCTAGTTCAGTTGCCATGGTTCCCAACATTATTTTAGTTTTGTTCCTAAGGTTCCCAACATGGTTCTCGACATTATCCTAGTTCAGTTCCCATGGTTCCCAACATTATTTTAGTTTGGTTCCTAAGGTTCCCAACATGGTTCCTGACACTATCCTAGTTCAGTTCCCATGGTTTCCAACATTCTTTTAGTTTTGTTCCTAAGGTTCCCAACATGGTTCTCAACATTATCCTAGTTCAGTTGCCATGGTTCCCAACATTATTTTAGTTTTGTTCCTAAGGTTCCCAACATGGTTCTCAACATTATCCTAGTTCAGTTCCCATGGTTCCCAACATTCTTTTAGTTTTGTTCCTAAGGTTCCCAACATGGTTCCCGACACTATCCTAGTTCAGTCCCCATGGTTCCCAACATTATTTTAGTTTTGTTCCTAAGGTTCCCAACATGGTTCCCGACATTCTTTAGTTTTGTCCCTAAGATTCAAAACATGGTTCCCAAAATTATCCTAGATTAATTCTCAAACTTCCCAACATGGTTCACAACATTATCCTAGTTAAGTTCCCATGGTTCCCAACATTCTTTTAATTTTGTCCCTAATGTTCCCAGCATGGTTCCCAACATTATACTAGTTCAGTTCCCAACATTCTTTTAGTTTTGTTCCTAAGGTTCCCAACATGGTTCCCAACATTCTTCTAGTTGTGTTCCTAAGATTCAAAATGTGGTTCCAAAATTATACTAGTTTAGTTCTCAAACTTCCCAACATGGTTCACGACATTATCCTAGTTAAGTTCCCATGGTTCCCAACATTCTTTTAGTTTTGTTCCTAATGTTCCCAACATGGTTCCAGACACTATCCTTGTTCAGTCCCCATGGTTCCCAACATTATTTTAGTTTTGTTCCTAAGGTTCCCAACATGGTTCCTGACACTATCCTAGTTCAGTGCCAATGGTTCCCAACATTCTTTTAGTTTTGTTAGTAAAGTTCCCAACATGGTTCCCGTCATTATCCTAGTTCAGTTCCCATGGTTCCCAACATTCTTTTAGTTTGGTTCCTAAGGTTCCCAACATGGTTCTCAACATTATCCTAGTTCAGTTGCCATGGTTCCCAACATTATTTTAGTTTTGTTCCTAAGGTTCCCAACATGGTTCTCGACATTATCCTGGTTCAGTTCCCATGGTTCCCAACATTCTTTTAGTTTGGTTCCTAAGGTTCCCAACATGGTTCTCAACATGATCCTAGTTCAGTTGCCATGGTTCCCAACATTATTTTAGTTTTGTTCCTAAGGTTCCCAACATGGTTCTCGACATTATCCTAGTTCAGTTCCCATGGTTCCCAAAATTACTTTAGTTTGGTTCCTGACACTATCCTAGTTCAGTTCCCATGGTTTCCAACATTCTTTTAGTTTTGTTCCTAAGGTTCCCAACATGGTTCTCAACATTATCCTAGTTCAGTTGCCATGGTTCCCAACATTATTTTAGTTTTGTTCCTAAGGTTCCCAACATGGTTCTCAACATTATCCTAGTTCAGTTCCCATGGTTCCCAACATTCTTTTAGTTTTGTTCCTAAGGTTCCCAACATGGTTCCCGACACTATCCTAGTTCAGTCCCCATGGTTCCCAACATTATTTTAGTTTTGTTCCTAAGGTTCCCAACATGGTTCCCGACATTCTTTAGTTTTGTCCCTAAGATTCAAAACATGGTTCCCAAAATTATCCTAGATTAATTCTCAAACTTCCCAACATGGTTCACAACATTATCCTAGTTAAGTTCCCATGGTTCCCAACATTCTTTTAATTTTGTCCCTAATGTTCCCAGCATGGTTCCCAACATTATACTAGTTCAGTTCCCAACATTCTTTTAGTTTTGTTCCTAAGGTTCCCAACATGGTTCCCAACATTCTTCTAGTTGTGTTCCTAAGATTCAAAATGTGGTTCCAAAATTATACTAGTTTAGTTCTCAAACTTCCCAACATGGTTCACGACATTATCCTAGTTAAGTTCCCATGGTTCCCAACATTCTTTTAGTTTTGTTCCTAATGTTCCCAACATGGTTCCAGACACTATCCTTGTTCAGTCCCCATGGTTCCCAACATTATTTTAGTTTTGTTCCTAAGGTTCCCAACATGGTTCCTGACACTATCCTAGTTCAGTGCCAATGGTTCCCAACATTCTTTTAGTTTTGTTAGTAAAGTTCCCAACATGGTTCCCGTCATTATCCTAGTTCAGTTCCCATGGTTCCCAACATTCTTTTAGTTTGGTTCCTAAGGTTCCCAACATGGTTCTCAACATTATCCTAGTTCAGTTGCCATGGTTCCCAACATTATTTTAGTTTTGTTCCTAAGGTTCCCAACATGGTTCTCGACATTATCCTGGTTCAGTTCCCATGGTTCCCAACATTCTTTTAGTTTGGTTCCTAAGGTTCCCAACATGGTTCTCAACATGATCCTAGTTCAGTTGCCATGGTTCCCAACATTATTTTAGTTTTGTTCCTAAGGTTCCCAACATGGTTCTCGACATTATCCTAGTTCAGTTCCCATGGTTCCCAAAATTACTTTAGTTTGGTTCCTAAGGTTCCCAACATGGTTCCTGACACTATCCTAGTTCAGTTCCCATGGTTTCCAACATTCTTTTAATTTTGTTCCTAAGGTTCCCAACATGGTTCTCAACATTATCCTAGTTCAGTTGCCATGGTTCCCAACATTATTTTAGTTTTGTTCCTAAGGTTCCCAACAATTGTTCTCAACATTATCCTAGTTCAGTCCCCATGGTTCCCAACATTCTTTTAGTTTTGTTCCTAAGGTTCCCAACATGGTTCCCGACATTATCCTAGTTCAGTTCCCAACATTCTTTTAGTTTGGTTCCTAAGGTTCCCAACATGGTTCCCAACATTATTTTAGTTTTGTTCCTAAGGTTCCCAACATGGTTCCCATCATTATCTTAATTCAGTTCCCATGGTTCCAAACATTCTTCTAGTTTTGTTCCTAACATTCAAAACATGGTTCCCAAAATTATCCTAGTTTCGTTCTAAAACTTCCCAACATGGTTCAAGACATTATCCTAGTTCAGTTCCCAACATTCTTTTAGTTTGGTTCCTAAGGTTCCCAACATGGTTCCCAACATTATTTTAGTTTTGTTCCTAAGGTTCCCAACATGGTTCCCATCATTATCTTAATTCAGTTCCCATGGTTCCAAACATTCTTCTAGTTTTGTTCCTAACATTCAAAACATGGTTCCCAAAATTATCCTAGTTTCGTTCTAAAACTTCCCAACATGGTTCAAGACATTATCCTAGTTCAGTTCCCATGGTTCCCAACATTCTTTTAGTTTTGTTCCTAAGGTTCCCGACATTATCCTAGTTCAGTTCCCAACATTCTTTTAGTTTGGTTCCTAAGGTTCCCAACATGGTTCCCAACATTATTTTTGTTTTGTTCCTAAAGTTCCCAACATGGTTCCCGACACTATCCTAGTTCAGAGCCCATGGTTCCCAACATTATTTTAGTTTTGTTCCTGAGGTTCCCAACATGGTTCCCGACATTATCCTAGTTAAGTTCCCATGGTTCCCAACATTCTTTTAATTGTGTTCCTAATGTTCCCAACATGGTTCCCAACATTATCCTAATTCAGTTCCCATGGTTCCCAACATTCTTCTAGTTTTTTTCCTACGATTCAAAACATGGTTCCCGGCATTATCCTAGTTTAGTTCTCAAACTTCCCAAGACGGTTCCCAACATTTTCTTAGTTTAATTCTTAAACGTCCCAACATGGTTCCCAACATTATTTTAGTTTTGTTCCTAAGGTTCCCAACATGGTTCCCGACATTCTTCTAGATTTGTTCCTAAGATTCAAAACATGGTTCCCAAAATTATCCTAGTTTAGTTCTCAAACTTCCCAACATGGTTCACGACATTATCCTAGTTAAGTTCCCATGGTTCCCAACATTCTTTTAATTTTGTTCCTAATGTTCCCAACTTGGTTCCCGACATTATCCTAGTTCAGTTCCCATGGTTCCCAACATTATTTTAGTTTTGTTCCTAAGGTTCCCAACATGGTTCCCGACATTCTTTAGTTTTGTCCCTAAGATTCAAAACATGGTTCCCAAAATCATCCTGGATTAGTTCTCACTCTTTCCAACATGGTTCACAACATTATCCTAGTTAAGTTCCCATGGTTCCCAACATTCTTTTAATTTTGTCCCTAATGTTTCCAACATTATCCTAGTTCAGTTCCCAACATTATTTTAGTTTTGTTCCTAAGGTTCCCAACATGGTTCCCAACATTCTTCTAGTTTTGTTCCTAAGATTCAAAATGTGGTTCCCAAAATTATACTAGTTTAGTTCTCAAACTTCCCAACATGGTTCACGACATTATCCTAGTTAAGTTCCCACGGTTCCCAACATTCTTTTAGTTTTGTTCCTAATGTTCCCAACATGGTTCCCGACACTATCCTTGTTGAGTCCCCATGGTTCCCAACATTATTTTAGTTTTGTTCCTAAGGTTCCCAACATGGTTCCTGACACTATCCTAGTTCAGTGCCAATGGTTCCCAACATTCTTTTAGTTTGGTTCCTAAGGTTCCCAACATGGTTCTCAACATTATCCTAGTTCAGTTGCCATGGTTCCCAACATTATTTTAGTTTTGTTCCTAAGGTTCCCAACATGGTTCTCGACATTATCCTAGTTCAGTTCCCATGGTTCCCAACATTCTTTTAGTTTGGTTCCTAAGGTTCCCAACATGGTTCTCAACATGATCCTAGTTCAGTTGCCATGGTTCCCAACATTATTTTAGTTTTGTTCCTAAGGTTCCCAACATGGTTCTCGACATTATCCTAGTTCAGTTCCCATGGTTCCCAACATTATTTTAGTTTGGTTCCTAAGGTTCCCAACATGGTTCCTGACACTATCCTAGTTCAGTTCCCATGGTTTCCAACATTCTTTTAGTTTTGTTCCTAAGGTTCCCAACATGGTTCTCAACATTATCCTAGTTCAGTTGCCATGGTTCCCAACATTATTTTAGTTTTGTTCCTAAGGTTCCCAACATGGTTCTCAACATTATCCTAGTTCAGTTCCCATGGTTCCCAACATTCTTTTAGTTTTGTTCCTAAGGTTCCCAACATGGTTCCCGACACTATCCTAGTTCAGTCCCCATGGTTCCCAACATTATTTTAGTTTTGTTCCTAAGGTTCCCAACATGGTTCCCGACATTCTTTAGTTTTGTCCCTAAGATTCAAAACATGGTTCCCAAAATTATCCTAGATTAATTCTCAAACTTCCCAACATGGTTCACAACATTATCCTAGTTAAGTTCCCATGGTTCCCAACATTCTTTTAATTTTGTCCCTAATGTTCCCAGCATGGTTCCCAACATTATACTAGTTCAGTTCCCAACATTCTTTTAGTTTTGTTCCTAAGGTTCCCAACATGGTTCCCAACATTCTTCTAGTTGTGTTCCTAAGATTCAAAATGTGGTTCCAAAATTATACTAGTTTAGTTCTCAAACTTCCCAACATGGTTCACGACATTATCCTAGTTAAGTTCCCATGGTTCCCAACATTCTTTTAGTTTTGTTCCTAATGTTCCCAACATGGTTCCAGACACTATCCTTGTTCAGTCCCCATGGTTCCCAACATTATTTTAGTTTTGTTCCTAAGGTTCCCAACATGGTTCCTGACACTATCCTAGTTCAGTGCCAATGGTTCCCAACATTCTTTTAGTTTTGTTAGTAAAGTTCCCAACATGGTTCCCGTCATTATCCTAGTTCAGTTCCCATGGTTCCCAACATTCTTTTAGTTTGGTTCCTAAGGTTCCCAACATGGTTCTCAACATTATCCTAGTTCAGTTGCCATGGTTCCCAACATTATTTTAGTTTTGTTCCTAAGGTTCCCAACATGGTTCTCGACATTATCCTAGTTCAGTTCCCATGGTTCCCAACATTCTTTTAGTTTGGTTCCTAAGGTTCCCAACATGGTTCTCAACATGATCCTAGTTCAGTTGCCATGGTTCCCAACATTATTTTAGTTTTGTTCCTAAGGTTCCCAACATGGTTCTCGACATTATCCTAGTTCAGTTCCCATGGTTCCCAAAATTACTTTAGTTTGGTTCCTAAGGTTCCCAACATGGTTCCTGACACTATCCTAGTTCAGTTCCCATGGTTTCCAACATTCTTTTAATTTTGTTCCTAAGGTTCCCAACATGGTTCTCAACATTATCCTAGTTCAGTTGCCATGGTTCCCAACATTATTTTAGTTTTGTTCCTAAGGTTCCCAACAATTGTTCTCAACATTATCCTAGTTCAGTCCCCATGGTTCCCAACATTCTTTTAATTTTGTTCCTAATGTTCCCAATGTGGGTCCCAACATTATCCTAGTTCAGTTCCCATGGTTCACAACATTCTTTTAGTTTTGTTCCTAAGGTTCCCAACATTATCCTAGTTCAGTTCCCATGGTTCACAACATTCTTTTAATTTTGTTCCTAATGTTTCCAACATTATCCTAGTTCAGTTCCCATGGTTTCCAACATTCTTTTAGTTTGGTTCCTAAGGTTCCCAACATGGTTCCCGACACTATCGTAGTTCAGTCCCCATGGTTCCCAACATTCTTTTAGTTTTGTTCCTAAGGTTCCCGACATTATCCTAGTTCAGTTCCCAACATTCTTTTAGTTTTGTTCCTATGGTTCCCAACATTATTTTAGTTTTGTTCCTAAGGTTCCCAACATGGTTCCCGACACTATCCTAGTTCAGAGCCCATGGTTCCCAACATTATTTTAGTTTTGTTCCTAAGGTTCCCAACATGGTTCCCGACATTATCCTAGTTAAGTTCCCATGGTTCCCAACATTCTTTTAATTGTGTTCCCAATGTTCCCAACATTATCCTAATTCAGTTCCCATGGTTCCCAACATTCTTTTAGTTTTGTTCCTAAGGTTCCCAACATTCTTCTAGTTTTGTTCCTACGATTCAAAACATGGTTCCCGGCATTATCCTAGTTTAGTCCTCAAACTTCCCAACATGGTTCCCGGCATTATCCTAGTTAAGTTCCCATGGTTCCCAAAATTATTTAAATTCTGTTCCCAACCTGGTTCCCAACATTCTTTTAATTTTGTTCCTAATGTTCCCAACATGGTTCCCAACATTATCCTAGTTAAGTTCCCATGGTTCCCAACATTCTTTTAATATTGTTCCTAATGTTCCCAACATGGTTCCCAACATTCTTTTAATTTTGTTCCTAATGTTCCCAACATGGTTCCTAACATAATCCTAGTTAAGTTCCCATGAATACCAACATTCTTTTAATTTTGTTCCCAATGTTCCCAACATGGTTCCCAACATTACCCTAGTTAAGTTCCAATGGTTCCCAACATTCTTTTAATTTTGTTCCTAATGTTCCCAATGTGGTTCCCAACATTATCCTAGTTCAGTTCCCATGGTTCACAACATTCTTTTAGTTTTGTTCCTAAGGTTCCCAACATTATCCTAGTTCAGTTCCCATGGTTCACAACATTCTTTTAATTTTGTTCCTAATGTTTCCAACATTATCCTAGTTCAGTTCCCATGGTTCCCAACATTCTTTTAGTTTTGTTCCTAAGGTTCCCAACATGGTTCCCGACACTATCCTAGTTCAGTCCCCATGGTTCCCAACATTCTTTTAGTTTTGTTCCTAAGGTTCCCGACATTATCCTAGTTCAGTTCCCAACATTCTTTTAGTTTGGTTCCTAAGGTTCCCAACATGGTTCCCAACATTATTTTAGTTTTGTTCCTAAGGTTCCCAACATGGTTCCCGACACTATCCTAGTTCAGAGCCCATGGTTCCCAACATTATTTTAGTTTTGTTCCTAAGGTTCCCAACATGGTTCCCATCATTATCTTAGTTCAGTTCCCATGGTTCAAAACATTCTTCTAGTTTTGTTCCTAACATTCAAAACATGGTTCCCAAAATTATCCTAGTTTCGTTCTAAAACTTCCCAACATGGTTCAAGACATTATCCTAGTTCAGTTCCCATGGTTCCCAACATTCTTTTAGTTTTGTTCCTAAGGTTCCCAACATGGTTCCAGACACTATCCTAGTTCAGTCCCCATGGTTCCCAACATTCTTTTAGTTTTGTTCCTAAGGTTCCCGACATTATCCTAGTTCAGTTCCCAACATTCTTTTAGTTTGGTTCCTAAGGTTCCCAACATGGTTCCCAACATTATTTTAGTTTTGTTCCTAAGGTTCCCAACATGGTTCCCGACACTATCCTAGTTCAGAGCCCATGGTTCCCAACATTATTTTAGTTTTGTTCCTAAGGTTCCCAACATGGTTCCCATCATTATCTTAGTTCAGTTCCCATGGTTCAAAACATTCTTCTAGTTTTGTTCCTAACATTCAAAACATGGTTCCCAAAATTATCCTAGTTTCGTTCTAAAACTTCCCAACATGGTTCAAGACATTATCCTAGTTCAGTTCCCATGGTTCCTAACATTCTTTTAGTTTTGTTCCTAAGGTTCCCAACATGGTTCCAGACACTATCCTAGTTCAGTCCCCATGGTTCCCAACATTCTTTTGGTTTTGTTCCTAAGGCTCCCGACATTATCCTAGTTCAGTTCCCAACATTCTTTTAGTTTGGTTCCTAAGGTTCCCAACATGGTTCCCAACATTATTTTAGTTTTGTTCCTAAGGTTCCCAACATGGTTCCCGACACTATCCTAGTTCAGAGCCCATGGTTCCCAACGTTATTTTAGTTTTGTTCCTAAGGTTCCCAACATGGTTCCCGACATTATCCTAGTTAAGTTCCCATGGTTCCCAACATTCTTTTAATTGTGTTCCTAATGTTCCCAACATGGTTCCCAACATTATCCTAATTCAGTTCCCATGGTTCCCAACATTCTTTTAGTTTTGTTCCTAAGGTTCCCAACATTCTTCTAGTTTTGTTCCTACGATTCAAAACATGGTTCCCGGCATTATCCTAGTTTAGTCCTCAAACTTCCCAACATGGTTCCCGGCATTATCCTAGTTAAGTTCCCATGGTTCCCAAAATTATTTACATTTTGTTCCCAACATTCTTTTAATTTTGTTCCTAATGTTCCCAACATGGTTCCCAACATTATCCTAGTTAAGTTCCCATGGTTCCCAACATTCTTTTAATATTGTTCCTAATGTTCCCAACATGGTTCCCAACATTCTTTTAATTTTGTTCCTAATGTTCCCAACATGGTTCCTAACATAATCCTAGTTAAGTTCCCATGAATACCAACATTCTTTTAATTTTGTTCCCAATGTTCCCAACATGGTTCCCAACATTACCCTAGTTAAGTTCCAATGGTTCCCAACATTCTTTTAATTTTGTTCCTAATGTTCCCAATGTGGTTCCCAACATTATCCTAGTTCAGTTCCCATGGTTCACAACATTCTTTTAGTTTTGTTCCTAAGGTTCCCAACATTATCCTAGTTCAGTTCCCATGGTTCACAACATTCTTTTAATTTTGTTCCTAATGTTTCCAACATTATCCTAGTTCAGTTCCCATGGTTCCCAACATTCTTTTAGTTTTGTTCCTAAGGTTCCCAACATGGTTCCCGACACTATCCTAGTTCAGTCCCCATGGTTCCCAACATTCTTTTAGTTTTGTTCCTAAGGTTCCCGACATTATCCTAGTTCAGTTCCCAACATTCTTTTAGTTTGGTTCCTAAGGTTCCCAACATGGTTCCCAACATTATTTTAGTTTTGTTCCTAAGGTTCCCAACATGGTTCCCGACACTATCCTAGTTCAGAGCCCATGGTTCCCAACATTATTTTAGTTTTGTTCCTAAGGTTCCCAACATGGTTCCCATCATTATCTTAGTTCAGTTCCCATGGTTCAAAACATTCTTCTAGTTTTGTTCCTAACATTCAAAACATGGTTCCCAAAATTATCCTAGTTTCGTTCTAAAACTTCCCAACATGGTTCAAGACATTATCCTAGTTCAGTTCCCATGGTTCCCAACATTCTTTTAGTTTTGTTCCTAAGGTTCCCAACATGGTTCCAGACACTATCCTAGTTCAGTCCCCATGGTTCCCAACATTCTTTTAGTTTTGTTCCTAAGGTTCCCGACATTATCCTAGTTCAGTTCCCAACATTCTTTTAGTTTGGTTCCTAAGGTTCCCAACATGGTTCCCAACATTATTTTAGTTTTGTTCCTAAGGTTCCCAACATGGTTCCCGACACTATCCTAGTTCAGAGCCCATGGTTCCCAACATTATTTTAGTTTTGTTCCTAAGGTTCCCAACATGGTTCCCATCATTATCTTAGTTCAGTTCCCATGGTTCAAAACATTCTTCTAGTTTTGTTCCTAACATTCAAAACATGGTTCCCAAAATTATCCTAGTTTCGTTCTAAAACTTCCCAACATGGTTCAAGACATTATCCTAGTTCAGTTCCCATGGTTCCTAACATTCTTTTAGTTTTGTTCCTAAGGTTCCCAACATGGTTCCAGACACTATCCTAGTTCATTCCCCATGGTTCCCAACATTCTTTTGGTTTTGTTCCTAAGGCTCCCGACATTATCCTAGTTCAGTTCCCAACATTCTTTTAGTTTGGTTCCTAAGGTTCCCAACATGGTTCCCAACATTATTTTAGTTTTGTTCCTAAGGTTCCCAACATGGTTCCCGACACTATCCTAGTTCAGAGCCCATGGTTCCCAACGTTATTTTAGTTTTGTTCCTAAGGTTCCCAACATGGTTCCCGACATTATCCTAGTTAAGTTCCCATGGTTCCCAACATTCTTTTAATTGTGTTCCTAATGTTCCCAACATGGTTCCCAACATTATCCTAATTCAGTTCCCATGGTTCCCAACATTCTTTTAGTTTTGTTCCTAAGGTTCCCAACATTCTTCTAGTTTTGTTCCTACGATTCAAAACATGGTTCCCGGCATTATCCTAGTTTAGTCCTCAAACTTCCCAACATGGTTCCCGGCATTATCCTAGTTAAGTTCCCATGGTTCCCAAAATTATTTACATTTTGTTCCCAACATTCTTTTAATTTTGTTCCTAATGTTCCCAACATGGTTCCCAACATTATCCTAGTTAAGTTCCCATGGTTCCCAACATTCTTTTAATATTGTTCCTAATGTTCCCAACATGGTTCCCAACATTCTTTTAATTTTGTTCCTAATGTTCCCAACATGGTTCCTAACATAATCCTAGTTAAGTTTCCATGAATACCAACATTCTTTTAATTTTGTTCCCAATGTTCACAACATGGTTCCCAACATTATCCTAGTTAAGTTCCAATGGTTCCCAACATTCTTTTAATTTTGTTCCTAATGTTCCCAATGTGGTTCCCAACATTATCCTAGTTCAGTTCCCATGGTTCACAACATTCTTTTAGTTTTGTTCCTAAGGTTCCCAACATTATCCTAGTTCAGTTCCCATGGTTCACAACATTCTTTTAATTTTGTTCCTAATGTTTCCAACATTATCCTAGTTCAGTTCCCATGGTTTCCAACATTCTTTTAGTTTGGTTCCTAAGGTTCCCAACATGGTTCCCGACACTATCCTAGTTCAGTCCCCATGGTTCCCAACATTCTTTTAGTTTTGTTCCTAAGGTTCCCGACATTATCCTAGTTCAGTTCCCAACATTCTTTTAGTTTGGTTCCTAAGGTTCCCAACATTATTTTAGTTTTGTTCCTAAGGTTCCCAACATGGTTCCCGACACTATCCTAGTTCAGAGCCCAAGGTTCCCAACATTATTTTAGTTTTGTTCCTAAGGTTCCCAACATGGTTCCCGACATTATCCTAGTTAAGTTCCCATGGTTCCCAACATTCTTTTAATTGTGTTCCTAATGTTCCCAACATGGTTCCCAACATTATCCTAATTCAGTTCCCATGGTTCCCAACATTCTTTTAGTTTTGTTCCTAAGGTTCCCAACATTCTTCTAGTTTTGTTCCTACGATTCAAAACATGGTTCCCGGCATTATCCTAGTTTAGTCCTCAAACTTCCCAACATGGTTCCCGGCATTATCCTAGTTAAGTTCCCATGGTTCCCAAAATTATTCAAATTCTGTTCCCAACATGGTTCCCAACATTCTTTTAATTTTGTTCCTAATGTTCCCAACATGGTTCCCAACATTATCCTAGTTAAGTTCCCATGGTTCCCAACATTCTTTTAATTTTGTTCCTAATGTTCCCAACATGGTTCCCAACATTATCCTTGTTAAGTTCCCATGGTTCCCAACATTCTTTTAATATTGTTCCTAATGTTCCCAACATGGTTCCCAACATTCTTTTAATTTTGTTCCTAATGTTCCCAACATGGTTCCTAACATAATCCTAGTTAAGTTCCCATGAATACCAACATTCTTTTAATTTTGTTCCTAATGTTCCCAATGTGGTTCCCAACATTATCCTAGTTCAGTTCCCATGGTTCACAACATTCTTTTAATTTTGTTCCTAATGTTCCCAACATTATCCTAGTTCAGTTCCCATGGTTCACAACATTCTTTTAATTTTGTTCCTAATGTTTCCAACATTATCCTAGTTCAGTTCCCATGGTTTCCAACATTCTTTTAGTTTGGTTCCTAAGGTTCCCAACATGGTTGCCAACATAGGTCCTGGTGTAGGTCCTGGTGTAGTTTTACAGTGTTTGGCAGCATTTTGCAAGGTTAGTTCCCAGCATTGTGTCATTTCCAGTGTGTTCCCCTGTACGGTTCCCAGTACGTCTCTGAGTGTACTTCAGTTCCCATGAAGTCTGTCATTGTCGTCACCTGGATGTTTCCTATCCTGGATCCAAGCCGCGGTTGTTCCCAGAGACCAGCAAGCTACAGTCGCATCATCAAACAGAAGGACCTACAAAAGCCTCACAGATAGTAGAAATAAAAATCATAATAATGAGAATAAAGATGACACAGCGGGAATAATGAACGTGAAAAAAGACAGTCGGAATAAGGAAAGTTACGGAAGACGATACAGTTGGAATGATATAGGTGAAGGAAGATGACGCAGTCCGAATAATAAACGTGATGAAGACCATAAAGTCCGAATAATGGACGTAAACAAAGATGAAAAGTGTAATAATGAACATGACAAGAGACGATACAGTGAACTAATGAATGTGGAAAAAGACGATACAGTTGGAATAATGAACATGATGGAAGATGATACAGTCGGAATCATGAAAAATATGAAGACCATAAAATCGGAATAATGGATAAATGAATAATAAATAAATAAATGAATAAAAAGATGATAGGTGGAATAGTTAACATGACAGAAGACGATACAGTCGGAATATGAACGTGATGAAGACGGTACAGTCAAATTAATTAACGTAATGTAGACGATACAGTCGGAATATGAATGTGACGAAAGACGATACAGTCAGACTAATGAACGTGATGGAAGACAATAGTCAGAATATTTAACCTGATAAAGATGATACAGTCGGATTTAATGAACGTGATGGAGGACGATACAGTCGGAACACAAAACGTGAAAAAAAGAGGACACAGTCGGATTAATGAACATGACAGAAGACGATACAGTCGGACTAATGAACATGACAGAAGACGATACAGTCGGAACACAAAACGTGAAAAAAGAGGATACAGTCGGACTACTGAACATGACAGAAGACGATACAGTCAGAACACAAAACGTGAAAAAAGAGGATAGAGTCGGACTAATGAACGTGACAGAGGACGATATAGTCAGAATAATTAACCTGATGAAGATGATACAGTTGGAATAATGACCATGACACAAGACGATACAGTCGGAATAACACATTTAAAAAAAGAGGATGCAGTCGGACTGATAAAAGTGATGGAAGATGATACAGTCAGAAAAACTAACCTGATGAAGATGCTACAGTGGAAATAATGAACGTGATAGAGGACGATACAGTCAGAACAACAAACGTGAAAAAAGACGATACAGTCAGACTAATGAACGTGACGCAGGACAATACAGACAAAATAATTAACCTGATGAAGATGATACAGTTGGAATAATGACCATGACAGAAGACGATACAGTCGGAATAACAAATTTGAAAAAGGAGGATACAGTCGGACCAATAAACGTGATGGAAGACGATATAGTCAAAATAATTAACCTGATGAAGATGATACAGTTGGAATAATGAACGTGATAGAGGACGATACAGTCGGAATAACAAACGTGAAAAAAGACGATACAGTCGGACTAATAAACGTGATGCAAGGCGATATAGCCAGAATAATTAACCTGATGAAGATGATACAGTTGGAATAATGACCATGACAGAAGACGATACAGTCGGAACAACAAATGTATAAAAAGACGATACAGTTGGACTAATAAACGTGATGCAAGACGATATAGTCAGAATAATTAACCTGATGAAGATGATACAGTTGGAATAATGACCATGACACAAGACGATACAGTCGGAACAACAAATGTATAAAAAGACGATACAGTCGGACTAATAAACGTGATGCAAGACGATATAGTCAGAATAATTAACCTGATGAAGATGATACAGTTGGACTAATAAACGTGACAGTGGGAATAACAAAGGTGAAAAAAGACGATACAGTCGGACTAATAAACGTGATGCAAGACGATACAGTCGGAATAATTAACCTGATGAAGACGATACAGTGGGAACAATGAACCTGACAGTGGGAATAACAAAGGTGAAAAAAGACGATACAGTCGGACTAATAAACGTGATGCAAGACGATACAGTCGGAATAATTAACCTGATGAAGACGATACAGTGGGAACAATGAACCTGACAGTGGGAATAACAAAGGTGAAAAAAGACGATACAGTCGGACTAATAAAAGTGATGCAAGACGATACAGTCGGAATAATTAACCTGATGAAGACGATACAGTGGGAACAATGAACCTGACAGTGGGAATAACAAAGGTGAAAAAAGACGATACAGTCGGACTAATAAATGTGATGCAAGACGATACAGTCGGAATAATTAACCTGATGAAGACGATACAGTGGGAACAATGAACCTGACAGTGGGAATAACAAAGGTGAAAAAAGACGATACAGTCGGACTAATAAACGTAATGCAAGACGATACAGTCGGAATAATTAACCTGATGAAGACGATACAGTGGGAGTAATGAACCTGACAGTGGGAATAACAAAGGTGAAAAAAGACGATACAGTCGGACTAATAAATGTGATGCAAGACAATACAGTCGGAATAATTAACCTGATGAAGACGATACAGTGGGAATAATTAACCTGACAGTGGGAATAACAAAGGTGAAAAAAGACGATACAGTCGGACTAATAAACGTGATGCAAGACGATAAAGTCGGAATAATTAACCTGATGAAGACGATACAGTGGGAACAATGAACCTGACAGTGGGAATAACAAAGGTGAAAAAAGACGATACAGTCGGACTAATAAATGTGATGCAAGACGATACAGTCGGAATAATTAACCTGATGAAGACGATACAGTGGGAACAATGAACCAGACAGTGGGAATAACAAAGGTGAAAAAAGACGATACAGTCGGACTAATAAATGTGATGCAAGACGATACAGTCGGAATAATTAACCTGATGAAGACGATACAGTGGGAATAATGAACCTGACAGTGGGAATAACAAAGGTGAAAAAAGACGATACAGTCGGACTAATAAACGTAATGCAAGACGATACAGTCGGAATAATTAACCTGATGAAGACGATACAGTGGGAATAATTAACCTGATGAAGACGATACAGTGGGAATAATGAACCTGACAGTGGGAATAACAAAGGTGAAAAAAGACGATACAGTCGGACTAATAAACGTGATGCAAGACGATACAGTCGGAATAATTAACCTGATGAAGACGATACAGTGGGAACAATGGACATGACAGTGGGAATAACAAAGGTGAAAAAAGACGATACAGTCGGACTAATAAATGTGATGCAAGACGATACAGTCGGAATAATTAACCTGATGAAGACGATACAGTGGGAACAATGAACCTGACAGTGGGAATAACAAAGGTGAAAAAAGACGATACAGTCGGACTAATAAACGTGATGCAAGACGATAAAGTCGGAATAATTAACCTGATGAAGACGATACAGTGGGAACAATGAACCTGACAGTGGGAATAACAAAGGTGAAAAAAGACGATACAGTCGGACTAATAAACGTGATGCAAGACGATACAGTCGGAATAATTAACCTGATGAAGACGATACAGTGGGAATAATGAACCTGACAGTGGGAATAACAAAGGTGAAAAAAGACGATACAGTCGGACTAATAAACGTGATGCAAGACGATACAGTCGGAATAATTAACCTGATGAAGACGATACAGTGGGAATAATGAACCTGACAGTGGGAATAACAAAGGTGAAAAAAGACGATACAGTTGTACTAATAAATGTTATGCAAGACGATACAGTGGGAATAATTAACCTGATGAAGACGATACAGTGGGAATAATGAACCTGACAGTGGGAATAACAAAGGTGAAAAAAGACGATACAGTCGGACTAATAAACGTGATGCAAGACGATACAGTCGGAATAATTAACCTGATGAAGACGATACAGTGGGAATAATTAACCTGACAGTGGGAATAACAAAGGTGAAAAAAGACGATACAGTCGGACTAATAAACGTGATGCAAGACGATACAGTCGGAATAATTAACCTGATGAAGACGATACAGTGGGAACAATGAACCTGACAGTGGGAATAACACAGGTGAAAAAAGACGATACAGTCGGACTAATAAATGTGATGCAAGACGATACAGTCGGAATAATTAACCTGA
>NC_084748.1:12394959-12402459 GCF_033978785.1 Entelurus aequoreus
AAAACTTTTTTGCAATGTGTTGCTGCCATTAAATTCTAAGTTACTTAAAATTTGCAAAAAAAAAAAAAATTCAGTTTCTCAGTGTGAACATGAAATATCTTGTCTTTGCAGTCTATTCAATAGAATATAAGTGTCAATAACGAGACCACTACTACATTGCTTCAATATTGGAGGAGCAGGTCCTGTCACGTGTTTAGGGTCCGTCCTTGATGATGGCCCCCTGGCAGTTGAGCCTTTTTGGCTCCCCCTACTCCACTTTAGGGGGCGGGTCTTAGAGCGGTCGACCAATCGTGGTCCACTTTGGCGACGCAAATTAAACGTTTTACCGCCAACATGAAAATGTGCCATTTTCTTTCATTTTGTAAAAAAAAAACTGCGATTTTAATCAGGAAGCAGCAATATTCGCTTAAGTCATTTTTAGTCTGTTTAAAGTTGAAAAAGTCATAAATAACCAGGGATGGGTACCTTACACATTTGAACCGATACTGTACCGATTCCCGCTACCTGGGATTCCATACCGATACCAATTTTTGGTCCTTTTGCGTGTGTTAATAAATGTGAATGTTTTTTGATGACACAATTACATTTTTTTTTATTGAGCTGATTATGATAACTGCCATCCAGTTGTCGTATTTTCTTTCATCACATTTCTGAGTCTCATTTGCAAGTATTACAATAAGTTGCAATTACAGTTGCAAGTCCAAGAGATGGCATTTAGTGTACAGTTTAATTCTAATTCAACCAATTCTCAAACCTCTTCACCGGCTTCCTGTTCCACTCAGGATTGAATACAAAGTCTCCCTACTAACCCACCAGCGCCTCCATGGGAATGCCCCCCTCTACCTCAAAGAACTGCTCACCCCCAAATCCTCCACACGACACCTCCGCTCCGGACAGGCTAACCAAAGCTACAAACTTTCTGCTCCGCCGCTCCCAGTCTGTGGAACGCTCTCCCTGACCACCTGAGGGCACTACAGACTGTGGATGCTTTTAAAAAAAAGGTGTTAGAATAATTGTTTCTAAATTATCACAAAAGCTTTGTATTACATCGAGTTCCTGGCAAGGGGGGTGGGAGCTGTCTTCGGGGCCTACCAGGAGGAAGGCTCGTAAAACTCCACTGTGACTTCGAAGCGGACAGATGGCAGGATCTGCCCAATTTCCAGACGAACTCTTTTTGAAGTATTTTATGGAACTCTTTTTGAACTATTTTACGACCTCTTCTTTTGAACTGTTCGGTAACCAAAGGCAGCGCTGTTTACGACCCACTTCCCTCTGGAAGCAGCTGTGGTCAGGTGGGGGGGGGGGAGAAAGTTAAATAAAGAAGGAGTGCAATCTTTCGGCAGAGCGTGCTGAGATACCGTACAAGGGCGTGTCCAGACGTGTCTCCTCAATTGAGTCCAAATTGAATTTTGTCTCTGTTTAATTTCTTTGCCTCTTGTCTTGTTTAATAGATGTCATCAGTGTTTGAACCTGACAAACGGCTTAAAAACCCTTCTTTTTAAAAAAGCCTTTTTTTTTCTCTTTTTTTTTTAGATATATGCGTACTAGTTCTAGCTATTAGGCTGTTCTAGTTTTTATTGTTATTTATTTTTATTATCTTTTTATTTTTTTTAATACACTGTAGCACTTTGAGGTTGTTTACTCAATGTAAAGTGCTTTTTACAAATAAAATGTATTATTATTATTATTATTGTTTATGCTCTGCTTTAATTGCGCCCTAAAAAGTGTCAATACTGTAAGTATTGTACTTATTACGCACCAGCTGTTTGGAACATGCCTCTTCGTTGTAGTTTTCATTAACAAATTTGAAATTGCTAGTGCTAACTTAGTAACATGTCAATAGCAAGCTAGCGCATTCTTGGAAAAGCGGAGCCTTGTTTTTTTTTGCGTTGGAGCGTTTTTTTGAGTCCGTTTCTTATGGATAATGGAAACGCGCACGCCAGGTACATGAACATGGCGCCTGGTAAGACTGGTGGGATTCGATCTGGGCCACAAAATAAAAATTAAAAAAAATACAGAATATGTTGTTGTTCACATGTGAAGAGTTATGCTAACATAGCACTATGTTCCGTCACCTGACGCTGACCCTCAGTTTGGACACAGCTTGTCATGACCCGGGTCCTGGTTTGTGTTACCCATCCCTAGCAATATGTTTATCGTTGGGGATTAGCTGTCTACTGCTAGCGTACATGTTAGCATCCGACAAAGCCAGTTTTTCCAAAGTAATTCTGCCGATCATGAGAGACAAGAACACCTTTTCTCCTTTCCGTGCGTTTTAAGTAGTAAAAACCTGCTAGCAAGAGGCAGCTAACAACACCGCTAATTGGGATAGGATCTATTTAGCCTCTAAAAACATTTTTTTGTACACTCTAAGTGTTTTGAACTATTTAGAAGGCACAGAAAAGACAACGTGCTCACATAAGGATTGTAAAGAATGTCAATCAATCCAAGTTTACTTATATAGCCCGAAATCAGGAGTGTCTCAAAGGGCTGCACAAGCCACGACGACATCCTCGGCTCAGATCCCACATCAGGGCGTTAATTAATAACTAACTAATTACGACTACGCCACGTTAAAAACCAAACTGCCATGCAAGTCACGGACATGAGAGAGAAAAGTGGAAATGATGAGATAAGAAAGCCAACGACTAGATTAAAAGTTATAATTATGATATGGAAGGTCAAAGAAAGTGGAAATGATGAGATAAAAAGTCCAGATTATGAGATAAAAACATGTTTGACTTTTTGTCTCATAATCACGATTTTGTAACTCATATATTCAACTTTATCTCATAATTATTCCTTTTCATCTCATAATTATGAGATTTTTAATCTCACAATTATGACTTTCTTATCTCATTATTTAAACTTTTGATCTCATATTTAAGATTTTCTCTCATAAATTTGACTTGTTTCACTTTTTATCTCATCATTTCGTTTTTTAGTCTCATATTTGAGTTTTTATCTCATTATTTTGACATTTTATCCAATAGTTATGACTTTATGACTTAAATGATGACATCATTTTGGCTTTCTTCTCTCATAATTTTGTCTTTATGTTGAACAACTATGACTTTGTATCTCATAATTTCGATTTTTAATCTCATATTTGAGTTTTTATCTCATTATTTTGACATTTTATCCAATAGTTATGACTTTATGACTTAAATGACGACATCATTTTGGCTTTCTTCTCTCATAATTTTGTCTTTATGTTGAACAACTATGACTTTTTATCTCATAATTTCGTTTTTTAGTCTCATATTTGAGTTTTTATCTCATTATTTTGACATTTTATCCAATAGTTATGACTTTATGACTTAAATGACGACATCATTTTGGCTTTCTTCTCTCATAATTTTGTCTTTATGTTGAACAACTATGACTTTTTATCTCATAATTTCGATTTTTAATCTCATATTTGAGTTTTTATCTCATTATTTTGACATTTTATCCAATAGTTATGACTTTATGACTTAAATGATGACATCATTTTGGCTTTCTTCTCTCATAATTTTGTCTTTATGTTGAACAACTATGACTTTTTATCTCATAATTTCGATTTTCAATCTCATATTTGAGTTTTTATCTCATTATTTTGACATTTTATCCAATAGTTATGACTTTATGACTTAAATGACGACATCATTTTGGCTTTCTTCGCTCATAATTTTGTCTTTATGTTGAACAACTATGACTTTTTATCTCATAATTTCGTTTTTTAATCTCACATTTGGCTTTTTATCCCATAATTTCGACTCTCTTCGCTTACAATTTCGATTTTCTTCTCTCATAATTTAGACTTTACATTGAATAATTATGATTTTTTCATCTCGTAATTTCGACATTTTTATCCAATTATGACTTTGTGTCTCATAATTTCGACATTCTTTCCTTATAATTTCGACTTTATATCGAATAATTATGACTTTTTATCTCATAATTTTGATTTTTAATTTCATAACTATGACTTTTTTGTCCCACAATTTCGACTTTCTTCTCTCATAATTTACTTTTTTTTTTCTCCCATAATTATGCCTTTACATCTCATAATTTCGACATTTTATTCCCCCCCATAAATATAACTTACATTTAGGGTTTTGTTTTGGTTTGTGGCGGAATCGTACTCCCAAAGTTTGACCCCCAGGAGAGACTTAAAGGCCTGGGGGACCCAAAGAGAAGTAACGTGTAGCGAGGGCCACACTGGAGTGACTTGGTAACCGTACGTCTGTTGTTAAAGCCTGGTCAGTTATTGAGTTCCTTAGTTCCACCACACTACACATGTTCAAATGTGAAGAGTTATGCCGACATAGCATTAGGTTCCGTCACCTGACGCTGACCCTCAGTTTGGACACAGCTCGTCATGACCCGGGTCCTGGTTTGTGTTTAGTTCTAGTTCTTCTGACTTTATGGCTATGTTTCACTTCCCACTGCTCCTTGGTTTACTTTTTGGTTGCTAGTAGCGCCATTCACTCGGTCTGGGAGTTTGCTCTTCCTTTGCCTGGTTTAAAGACCGTCTTGATGTTCGCCCTTGGCAACTGTTTATGTTTAGGCGAGCATCTAAAGTTTTAGTCGTTTTTGCCCTGTTCAAAGCCTCATTGAGAACAGAAGGCCACGAGAACGTAACAGAACGATCCAGCCAACCGAGCGTTCCTCTCGGACGAGCGTAAACAAAGGAGCAGTAGGAAGCGAAACAAGCTACTGTATTTTTTGGAGTATAAGTCGCACCGGCCGGAAATATATATAAGTCGCACTGAAGTATGAATCGCATTTTTGGGGGAAATGTATTTGATAAAACCCAACACCAAGAATAGACATTTGAAAGGCAGTTTAAAATAAATAAAGAATAGTGAACAACAGGCTGAATAAGTGTACGTTATATGAGGCATAAATAACCAACTGAGAACGTGCCTGGTATGTTAACGTAACATATTATGGTAAGAGTCATTCAAATAACTATAACATATAGAACATGCTATAAGTTTACCAAACAATCTGTCACTCCTAATCGCTAAATCCTCATGAAATCTTATACGTCTCTTACGTGAATAGGCTAAATATTATTTGATATTTTCCGGTAATGTGTTAATAATTTCACACATAAGTCGTTCCTGAGTATAAGTCGCACAAACTATGAAAAAAACTGCGACTTATAGACTTTTGTCTCCTAATATCGACTTCCTTCTCTCCTAATTTCGACATTTTATTCAATAATTATGACTTTTTGTCTCATTTCTACATTCATTTTATCCAATTATTTGTCTCATAAGTTTAACTTTATACTGAGTAATTATGACTTTTTATCTCATCATTTCGATTTCCATTCTCATAATTATAATTTTTTTTATCTAAAAAATTCAACCTTCTTTGCTCATAATTTAAATTTTTTATCCCAATAGTATGACTTTTCATCTCATAATTTTGACGTTTTATCCAATTATTAGGACTTTTTGTCTCATAATTTCGACTCTCTTCTCTTATAATTTCGACTTCATATTGAATAATTATGATTTTTTAAATCTGATAATTATGACTTTTTATCTTATAATTTTCACATTTTATCCAATAATTATGACTTTTTGTCTCATCATTTCGACATTCATTTTATCCAATTATTAAGACTTTTTGTCTCATCATTTTGACTTTATACTGAGTAATTGTGACTTTTTATCTTATCATTTCGATTTCCATTCTCATAATTATGATTTTTTTATCTAAAAAAATTCAACCTTCTTTGCTCATAATTAAAACATGTTATCCCATAATTATGACTTTTCATCTCATAATTTTGAAGTTTTATCCAATTATTAGGACTTTTTGTCTCATAATTTCGACTCTCTTCTCTTATAATTTCGACTTCATATTGAATAATTATGATTTCTTTAATCTGATAATTATGACTTTTTATCTTATAATTTTCACATTTTATCCAATAATTATGATTTTTTTGTCTCATTTCGACATTCATTTTATCCAATTATTAAGACTTTTTGTCTCATAATTTTGACTTTATACTGAGTAATTGTGACTTTTTATCTCATCATTTTGATTTCCATTCTCATAATTATGATTTTTTATCTAAAAAATTCAACCTTCTTTGCTCATAATTTAAATTTTTAATCCCATAATTATGACTTTTCATCTCATAATTTTGACATTTTATCCAATTATTAGGACTTTTTGTCTCATAATTTCGACTCTCTTCTCTTATAATTTCGACTTCATATTGAATAATTATGATTTTTTAAATCTGATAATTATGACTTTTTATCTTATAATTTTCACATTTTATTCAATAATTATGACTTTTTGTCTCATCATTTCGATATTAATTTTATCCAATTATTAAGACTTTTTGTCTCATCATTTTGACTTTATACTGAGTAATTGTGACTTTTTATCTCATCATTTCGATTTCCATTCTCATAATTGTGATATTTTTTTATCTCAAAAACTCAACCTTCTTTGCTCATAGTTTCGATTTTTTATCCCATAATTATGACTTTTCATCTCATAATTTTGACATTTTATCCAATTATTAGGACTTTTTGTCTCATAATTTCGACTCTCTTCTCTTATAATTTCGACTTCATATTGAATAATTATGATTTTTTAAAATCTGATAATTATGACTTTTTATCTTATATTTTCACATTCTATCCAATAATTATGACTTTTTGTCTCATCATTTCGATATTCATTTTATCCAATTATTAAGACTTTTTGTCTCATAATTTTGACTTTATACTGAGTAATTGTGACTTTTTATCTCATCATTTCGATTTCCATTCTCATAATTATGATTTTTTATCTAAAAAAATTCAACCTTCTTTGCTCATTATTTAAAAATACTTATCCCATAATTATGACTTTTCATCTCATAATTTTGACGTTTTATCCAATTAGGACTTTTTGTCTCAGAATTTCGACTCTCTTCTCTTATAATTTCGACTTCATATTGAATAATTATGATTTTTTAAATCTGATAATTATGACTTTTTATCTTATAATTTTCACATTTTATCTAATAATTATGACTTTTTGTCTCATCATTTCGACATTTATTTTATCCAATTATTAAGACTTTTTGTCTCATAATTTTGACTTTATACTGAGTAATTGTGACTTTTTATCTCATCATTTCGATTTCCATTCTCATAATTATGATTTTTTTATCTAAAAAATCAACCTTCTTTGCTCATAATTAAAATATGTAATCCCATAATTATGACTTTTCATCTCATAATTTTGAAGTTTTATCCAATTAGGACTTTTTGTCTCATAATTTCGACTCTCTTCTCTTATCATTTCGACTTCATATTGAATAATTATGTTTTTTTAATATCTGATAATTATGACTTTTTATCTTATAATTTTCACATTTTATCCAATAATTATGAATTTTTGTCTCATCATTTCGACATTCATTTTAACCAATTAAGACTTTTTGTCTCATAATTTTGACTTTATACTGAGTAATTGTGACTTTTTTATCTCATC
>NC_084748.1:12407459-12419959 GCF_033978785.1 Entelurus aequoreus
TTTACATCAAATTATGCTGACAATTTCATGAAATAAACATTTGCGAGCCAAATTCATCAGTTCAAAATGTCAGTTTGTCAGAATAATATTTTTTTGAATTCAATATGTTTAAAATTCAGTTTAAAACAATTCAGTGTATGAAAAATTCAGTGTACAAGAATTGTGTATAAAAAAATCAGTTTCAAAAAATTTTGTGTAAAAAATTGAGTGTAAACAAATTCAGTGTAAAAAAAATTCAATGTACAAAAATTCAGTATAAAAAATCTGTTTAAAAAAATGTAGTGTAAAAAAATTGACTGCAAAAAAATCCAGTGTGAAAAAAATTCAGTGTATAAAAAATCTGTTGAAAAAATTCAGTGTAGTGTAGAAGTATTCACTGTAAAAAATTCAGTGTACAAAAAATTGGTATGAAAAAAATCTGTTTAAAAAAATTCAGTGTAAAAAAATCAGTGTAGAAAAATTCAGTGTAAAAAATTCAGTGTACAAAAGTGCTGTATAAAAAAATTATGTTTGAAAAAATTCAGTGAAAAAGATTTAGTGTAGAAAAATTAATTGTAAAAAATTCAGTGTACAAAAATCTGTTTGAAAAATTCAGTGTAAAGAATTTAGTGTAGAAAAATTCAGTGTAAAAAAAATTCAGTGTAGAAAAATGCAGTGTACAAAAATTATATCTAAAAAAATCTGTTTAAAATTTTCAGTGTACTGTAGAAGTATTCACTGAAAAAATTCAGTGTACAAAAATTTGGTATGAAAAGAATCTGTTAAAAAAATTCAGTGTAAAAAAATCAGTGTAGAAAAATTCAGTGTAAAAAATTCAGTGTTCAAAAATGCTGTATAAAAAAAATCTGTTTAAATAAATTCAGTGAAAACAATTTAGTGTAGAAAAATTATTTGTAAAAAATTCAGTGTAGAAAAATTATTTGTAAAAAATTCAGTATCCAAAAATTCATTGTACAAAAATCTATTTGAAAAATTCAGTGTAAAGAATTTAGTGTAGAAAAAATCAGTGTAGAAAAATTTGGTGTAAAAAATTCAGTGTAAAAAAAATTCAGTGTAGAAAAACTCAGTGTGGAAACATTTTTTATTAAAAAAAAAAAAAGTATAAAAAATAGTTCTGAAATATTTGTTGCTTCAAAACTCAAGACCCACTTCTGCTAAATTATGGCTAATGCAATCGATCCTGTGTCAGAACCAGCCAATGGGGTGTCACATTTAAAGTCACGTGACACAGGTCTTGTCTTACTCAGGAGTGAAAAAGGCAGTTTATTCTGAGACAGGATCGATTGCTTCAGTCTTAATTGACCGTGAGTTTTAAAGCAACAAATATTTCCGCACTAAATTGTTATACACAACATTTTCAGACGCCGAATTTTTACAGACTGAATTTTAAAGCACAGTATTTTGACAAACTGATTTTTTCATTGAAATTAGCAGTAAAGAAAAACACAATTAAAAAAATCAGTTTACAAAATTCCAATGCAAAAAAATTCAGTTACATAAATTCAGTGTAAAAAAAAACAACTTTAGTAATAAGAGACAAACTAACCTCCATATGTGTGTCAAAGGAAGACATTATTCCCATATTGGCCCACTGGTAAAAAAAAAACAATATGTATCAAACTGAATTTTTACCTACTGAATTTTTGCACAGTGAATTTTTTATACTGACTTTTTACACACTAAATATTTTTACATTGAAATTTTACCCACTGAATTTTTAAAATACTGCATTTCAACAAACTGAATTTTACATACTGACTTTTCACAGTGACATTTTTTTATACAGAATTTCTACACTTAATCTTTTTACACTGAAATTTCACACACTGAATTTTTTTAAATATTGAATTTTGATAAAACAGAATTTTTAAAAACACACATTTTGCACATTTTTTTTTCGATTAAAGTGTCATCACAATTTGAAAAAAACAACTTTGACTAATTTTAAAGACAACAAATATGTTACCTTCTTTCAGTGTGAAAGAAAACTTTGGTAATAAAGACACAAATTGACTGAATTTTTACATACTGAATTTTAACAAACTGAATTTTTACATGCTGAATTTTCACAGTTAATTTTCTATACTGAAATTTACACACTGAATCTTTACACACTGAATTTTAAAACACTGCATTTTAACAAACTGAATTTTTACATACAGAATTTTCGCACAGTGAATATTTTATACTGACTTTTTACACACTAAATTTATTTACATTGAAATTTTACACACTGAATTTTAAAACATTCAAATTTTACCCACTGAATTTTAAAACACTGCATTTTAACAAACTGAATTTTTACATAAATAAGCGGTAGAAAATGGATGGATGGATGGAATTTTCGCACAGTGAATTTTTTATCCTGACTTTTTACACACTAAATCTTTTTACATTGAAATTTTACCCACTGAATTTTAAAACACTACATTTTAACAAACTGAATTTTTACATACAGAATTTTTGCACAGGGTATTTTTTATACTGACTTTTTACACACTAAATCTTTCTACATTGAAATTTTGCCCACTGAATTTTAAAACACTACATTTTAACAAAATGAATTTTTACATACGGAATTTTCGCTCAGTGAATTTTTTATCCTGACTTTTTACACACTAAATCTTTTTACATTGAAATGTTACCCACTGAATTTTAAAACACATTTTACACACTGACCTTTCACAGTGACATTTTTTTATACAGAATTTCTACACTTAATCTTTTTACACTGAAATTTTACACACTGATTTTTTTAAATATAGAATTTTGATAAAACTGAATTTTTTAAAAACACACAATTTGCTCAAATTTTTTTTGCCCTAAATCTTTTTACATTGAAATTTTACACACTGAATTTTAAAACATTCAAATTTTACCCACTGAATTTTTACAAACTGAATTTTCGCACAGTGAATTTTTTATACTGACTTTTTACACACTAAATCTTTTTACATTGACATTTTACCCACTGAATTTTAAATCATATTTTACATTCTGACTTTTCACAGTGAAATTTTTTTATACAGAATTTCTACACTTAATCTTTTTACACTGAAATTTTAAACACTGATTTTTTTTTAAAACATTGAATTTTTATAAAAATGAATTTTTAAAAAACACACATTTTGCTCAATTTTTTTTTGCTGTAAATCATTTTACATTGAAATTTTACCCACTGAATTTTAAAACGCATTTTACATACTGACTTTTCACAGTGACATTTTTTTTATACAGGATTTCTACACTTAATCTTTTTACACTGAAATTTTACACACAGAATTTTTTAAATATAGAATTTTGATAAAACTGAATTTTTTAAAAACACACATTTTGCTCAAATTTTTTTTGCCCTAAATCTTTTTACATTGAAATTTTACACACTGAATTTTAAAACGTTCAAATTTTACCCACTGAATTTTTACATACTGAATTTTCGCACAGTGAATTTTTTATACTGACTTTTTACACACTAAATCTTTTTACATTGAAATTTTACCCACTGAATTTTAAAACATATTTTACATTCTGACTTTTCACAGTGAAATTTTTTTATACAGAATTTCTACACTTAATCTTTTTACACTGAAATTTTACACTGAATTTTTTTAAAACATTGAATTTTGATAAAAATGAATTTTTTAAAAACACACATTTTGCTCAAATTTTTTTTGCTCTAAATCATTTTACATTGAAATTTTACCCACTGAATTTTAAAACGCATTTTACATACTGACTTTTCACAGTGACATTTTTTTTATACAGAATTTCTACACTTAATCTTTTTACACTGAAATTTTACACACTGAATTTTTTAAATATAGAATTTTGATAAAACTGAATTTTTTCAAAACACACATTTTGCTCAAATTTTTTTTGCCCTAAATCTTTTTACATTGAAATTTTACACACTGAATTTTAAAACGTTCAAATTTTACCCACTGAATTTTTACATACTGAATTTTCGCACAGTGAATTTTTTATACTGACTTTTTACACACTAAATCTTTTTAAATTGACATTTTACCCACTGAATTTTAAATCATATTTTAAATTCTGACTTTTCACAGTGAAATTTTTTTATACAGAATTTCTACACTTAATCTTTTTACACTGAAATTTTAAACACTGATTTTTTTTTAAAACATTGAATTTTGATAAAAATGAATTTTAAAAAAACACACATTTTGCTAAATTTTTTTTTGCTGTAAATCATTTTACATTGAAATTTTACCCACTGAATTTTAAAACGCATTTTACACACTGACTTTTCACAGTGACATATTTTTATACAGAATTTCTACACTAAATCTTTTTACACTGAAATTTTACACACTGAATTTTTTAAATATAGAATTTTGATAAAACTGAATTTTTTAAAAACACACATTTTGCTTACATTTTTTTTGCTCTAAATCTTTTTACATTGGAATTTTACCCACTGAATTTTAAAACACATTTTACATACTGACCTTTCACAGTGACATTTTTTTATACAGAATTTCTACACTTAATCTTTTTACACTGAAATTTTACACACTGAATTTTTTAAATATAGAATTTTGATAAAACTGAATTTTTAAAAAACACACATTTTGCTCAAATTTTTTTTGCCCTAAATCTTTTTACACTGAAATTTTACACACTGAATTTTTTAAATATAGAATTTTGATAAAACTGAATTTTTTAAAAACACACATTTTGCTCAAATTTTTTTTGCTCTAAATCTTTTTACATTGGAATTTTACCCACTGAATTTTAAAACGCATTTTACATACTGACTTTTCACAGTGACATTTTTTTATACAGAATTTCTACACTTAATCTTTTTACACTGAAATTTTACACACTGAATTTTTTAAATATAGAATTTTGATAAAACTGATTTTTTAAAAAACACACATTTTGCTTAAATTTTTTTTGCTCTAAATCTTTTTTCATTGAAATTTTACACACTGAATTTTAAAACATTCAAATTTTACCCACTGAATTTTTACATACTGAATTTTCGCACAGTGAATTTTTTATACTGACTTTTTACACACTAAATCTTTTTACATTGACATTTTACCCACTGAATTTTAAAACATATTTTACAGACTGACTTTTCACAGTGACATTTTTTTATACAGAATTTCTACACTTAATCTTTTTACACTGAAATTTTACACACTGAATTTTTTTAAAACATTGAATTTTGATAAAAATGAATTTTTAAAAAACACACATTTTGCTAAAAAATTTTTTCGATTAAAGTGTCATCCCAATGTAAAAAAATTAACTTTGACTAATTTTAAAGACAAAAAAATATGTTACCTACATTCAGTGTGAAAAAAAGCTTTGGTAATAAAGACACAAATGAAGCTCCATTTTGGCGCCACCTGTTGGTTGGCATGCATAAATGTATAGACGCCGCATATAAGACGACCCTTCTCCTATTACCCTATCTCCTATTAAAACATGGTGTGATGACATTTGGGGGCGATGGTGCAGCGTGCCAAGCCCCCGTAGCGGGCGGTACCTGCTGTGCGTGTAGGTGCTGTACTTCTTGTCCTTCATGGAGTGCAGGTCGGCCTCGGCGCTGTGACTGTGGTGCAGCAAGGTGGCGCTCAGCTGCAGGATGGGCGTGTCCGCTTTGTGCGAGTACGTGCTGTCGGGGGGGAACAGGTCGGGGGGGTACGTGAGCTCGTCGCTGCCCCCCTGGCTGTCTCGCTGGTACGGGGGCGCCGACTGGAGGCTGGCCTGGTCCGAGTCGATGGAGTAGATCTTGGAGGCTCCGCCTCCTCCTCCGCCTCCCCGCTTCCTCAGCTGATTGATGGGCTTGAACCCGCCCCTCGGCGCCATGGAGTCGGAATCTTTGTGCGACGGCGGCCGACTGGAGCACTCCGAGATGTCAGAGTGCGGCGGCTCTTCGGGAAGGTAGCGCTGGCTCTTCATGGATGCGGGCCCCAGCGTCGCAGTCGGGCTCAGGCCGGCACCCGGCGCCGGCGTCGCCGCCACCGCCGCCGCGCCGGGTTGGGTCTTCAGCGTCTCCACGCTTTTCTTCCACAGAGCACGAGGCTTGGACGGCGGGCCGGCGGGCCCGGCGAGGTGGGTCTTGCCGTTGTCGTTGGTGATGGACAGCTGCGGCTTGCTGGGGCTGGCCTGGTGGGCGGGGCCTTTCGGGTGGGCGGGGAAGGGCGCCGCGTTGTTCAGAAGGTTCTTGTGGCGCCCGGTTAAGGACAGGAAACCCCGCGGACCGCTGGCGTTGCTATAGAGACCGGGACCCTTTTGAGGCAGATGGAGCGAGTTACCTAGGAGACGAGGAGAGAAGCACCTCAGGCGAACATGTTTGCACGAAGCCCACTTTGCTGGTACATCATTGTGTGTGTGTGTGTGTGTGTGTGTGTGTGTGTGTGTGTGTGTGTGTGTGTGTGTGTGTGTGTGTGTGTGTGTGTGTGTGTGTGTGTGTGTGCCATCCCATGTCCTTCTGATGGCGAGGCGCCCACCATGCACGTGGAGCGTGTGAGAAAGACGCTACAACACCACAGTCAAGAACATTTCGGGGTTTTCCCACATTTCCATCGTCCAAAGTTGTAATCCACTTTTTACACAGGTGTGGTAACAGGCTTCGCTACACATCTGACTTTTGTAGTTATTTTTATTATATTTTTTTTTAAAAGATATCTTTCATTTCCAAAACTATTAGGGCTCCCATCAATTTTGGACTATATAATAGGTCCCAAAAATTGCGTGTTTTTTCTTGACCCGGTATTAAGCACTGTATAACAGATAAACCACAGTAACTTTGACTATATATATATATATATATATATATATATATATATATATATATATATATATATATATATATATATATATATATATATTAGGGCTGCAATTAACGATTAATTTGATAATCGATTAATCTGTCGATTATTACTTCAATTAATCGATTAACAATCGGATAAAAGAGACAAACTACATTTCTATCCTTTCCAGTATTTTATAGAAAAAAAACAGCATACTGGCACCATACTTATTTTGATTATTGTTTCTCAGCTGTTTGTACATGTTGCAGTTTATAAATAAATGTTTATAAAAAAAATAAAATAATAATAATAATAATAATATTTGCATCTGCGCATGCGCATAGCATAGATCCAACGAATCGATGACTAAATTAATCGACAACTATTTTTATAATCGATTTTAATCGATTAGTTGTTGCAGCCCTAATATATATATATATATATATATATATATATATATATATATATATATATATATATATATATATATATATATATATATATATATATATATATATATATATATATATGTATATATACATATATATATATATCAGGGCTGCAAAATCGATTAATCTGTCGATTATTACTTCGATTAATCGATTAATAATCGGATAAAAGACACAAACTACATTTCTATCCTTTCCAGTATTTTATAGAAAAAACCCAGCATACTGGCACCATACTTATTTTGATTATTGTTTCTCAGCTGTTTGTACATGTTGCAGTTTATAAATAAAGGTTTATAAATAAAATAAAATAATAATAATAATATTTGCCTCTGCGCATGCGCATAGCATAGATCCAACGAATCGATGACTAAATTAATCGACAACTATTTTTATAATCGATTTTAATCGATTTAATCGATTAGTTGTTGCAGCAATTAACGATTAATTTGATAATCGATTAATCTGTCGATTATTACTTCGATTAATCAATTAATAATCGGATAAAAGAGACAAACTACATTTCTATCCTTTCCAGTATTTTATAGAAAAAAAACCAGCATTCTGGCACCATACTTATTTTGATTATTGTTTCTCAGCTGTTTGTAAATGTTGCAGTTTATAAATAAAGGTTTATAAAAAAATAAAATAATAATAATAATATTTGCCTCTGCGCATGCGCATAGTATACATCCAACGAATCGATGACTAAATTAATCGACAACTATTTTTATAATCGATTTTAATCGATGTAATCGATTAGTTGTTGCAGCCCTAATATATATATTAGGGCTGCACTACAGCTATATATATATACATATATATATATATATATATATATATATATATATATATATATATATATATATATATATATATATATATATATATATATATATATATATATATATATATTAGGGCTGCAATTAACGATTAATTTGCTAATCGATTAATCTGTCGATTATTACTTCGATTAATCGATTGATAATCGGATAAAAGAGACAAACTACATTTCTATCCTTTCCAGTATTTTATAGAAAAAAAAACAGCATACTGGCACCATACTTATTTTGATTATTGTTTCTCAGCTGTTTGTACATGTTGCAGTTTATAAATAAAGGTTTATAAAAAAATAAATAAAATAATAATAATAATATTTGCCTCTGTGCATGCGCATAGCATAGATCCAACGAATCGATGACTAAATTAATCGACAACTATTTTTATAATCGATTTTAATCGATTTAATCGATTAGTTGTTGCAGCCCTAATATATATATATATATATATATATATATATATATATATATATATATATATATATATATATATATATATATATATATATATATATATATATATATATATATATATATATTTATATATATATATATACGTTAGGTCAAGAAAGAACACAGAGGCTAATTCATCCCTATTAGCCTGTTTCGCAGGTTTCCCTGCTCTTCACGGGTGTTTATCACATTTTACAAAATCCCCTGAAGAGCAGGGCAACCTGCGAAACAGGCTTGTAGGGATGAAATAGCCTCCGTGATGTCACGTTATCCATGTGGAAAAATGCATTTTTAGACAATATGATTTGCCTGAGCAGGACAGATTTAAAAGAAAAATTATTACATTTTTTTTACTTGGGACTTTCCGCGGGCCGTAGTTTGGGGACCCCTGTCTTAATACTCGCACGTTTTGTAGATGGATGTCCGCTGCTATATATCTGCAATATATATAAAAATCACGTCCACATCACAGACATGCTGACAACTGTATATATATATATATATATATATATATATATATATATATATATATATATATATATATATATATATATATATATATATATATATATATATATATATATATATATATATATATATATATATATATATATATATATCCATTCATACTGTAAGGACCAGCTAATATTTTATGTTTGTGTGCTTTGGATTTGATGTCAGTTTTTCCGATGTTTACAAAGACACCGTCCGTGCCTGAAAGGTGATTGGTGGAGAATGAGGAAGTGTTGTTGTCTGAGACCAAAGTTTTTTGATTGATTGATTGAAGCTTTTATTAGTAGATTGCACAGTACAGTACATATTCCGTACAATTGACCACTAAATGGTAACACCCCAATAAGTTTTTCAAATGTTCAAGTCGGGGTCCACGTAAATCAATTCATGGTACAGTCTTTGCACGGGAGGTAAAACCTGTTGGAATTGTGCCCTTTGTTATCGTAACATGGTCTCTAATCATTTGACAAGCTTGATCCTGTTGAACTAAGTAGGTTAGATTATGATTATTGAATACAAATACAAGGAAGAGTAGGATTATTAATTCAGTGTTAATATCTGAGTAAAGCTTAAGAACCCCTGCTTTAAAGTGTTAATTAAAACTGTCATATGGGACCTTTCGTGGAGATTTGAAGTGTGTCCTAGAACATGTGTGTGTGTGTGTCTGTGTGTGTGTGTACCTTTGCCTGACATCATGTCCATGATGCTGGGCTGCACCACCACCGTGTTGCGTTTGGGCGAGGACAAGGCCATGGACTTTGCCGACTTGAGCAGGTGCAGCATGTTGGCCTGAGGACTGAAGTCCAGCTCCGGGGATTTCTTCTTCATGTCGATGTGAACGCCGTGGATGCAGCTCCAGATGCCCTGAGGAGGAACCACAGCCCCCACGGTGAGACGCCCGCTCCGCAAAGAAAGTGCGCCGGTCTTTGACCTCGTTTTTTCAGTTTTTTTGGGGTGTTTTTTTTGGAGCAACTTGTGGATGATGTCATTTGTGCGATGATGTCATCGCTGCCTCTGAGTGCAAGGAGATGTTCCTCCTGGAGCCACTTAACCTCCAGAGTGTCAGAGCGAGAGCAGACGCACATTGCACGCTTTTTGTAAAACACTTGATGTGCCAAATGTTGCTCGTCTGGAATAAAAGCTCTGCTGCACACACACACACACACACACACACACACACACACACATGAATAATGAAACATCATTTGTGTGTGTGTGTGTGTGATGATGCACCCCGCCCACGCACACGTGACCATCTTTTTTCTTTAAAGACGTGTGGTCCTTTCTGCAGCCCGCAACAAGAAACACATCAGAGCCTCAGCTGGACTCTGAACGGTCATCAGCTTTCCTCGTTAATCTCGCACCTCTATGAGCTCACACACACATATAGTGGTTATCATTTGGTATGGGGACCAAGTTTTTGATCATCACTTGAGGGGACCACCCTTTCTACAGGTTGTGGAGGCATTAAAAAAAAAATGGTGTAAAATGGCCACTGCCCTGTTAGCTCATACACGTCTTTAAATCTGTGGATTGATTGAAGTAATGTGCTGATCATTCTTACTGGGGACCCTGGGGAAAAAGAGTTAATATGGTTCATGGGGACCAAATTTAAATCATTTTGCATAATTCACACAAATTTGTACGTGACTACTGAGGACCATTTAAAAAAAAAAAAAAAAAGTTGAAATGAAATATGACATGATGCTCAGAATACAGCACTACAGCTGTCCTCTTATAGGAAGTTTCACCACTTAAATGTTCAAGCAAATCCTGCATCTTCTGTGACATTACTGAAAACTGCTATTGAGCAGTCATGAAGTTGTCTGCAACTCCAACTACCATATATAGAAGGATGGAAAATTCTGAATGTGAATCATACTTTAAGGCAGGGGTCACCAACCTTTTTGAAAGCAAGAGCTACTTCTTGGGTACTGATTAATGCGAAGGGCTACCAGTTTGATACACACTTAAATAAATTGCCAGAAATAGCCAATTTGCTCAATTTACCTTTTAACTCTATGTTATTATTAATAATTAATGATATTTACACTTAATTGAACGGTTTAAAAGAGGAGAAAACACAAAAAAAATGACAATTAAATTTTGAAACATAGTTTATCTTCAATTTCGACTCTTTAAAATTCAAAATTCAACCGAAAAAAAAGAAGAGAGAAACCAGCTAATTCAAATCTTTTTGAAAAAATAAAAAAAATAATTTATGGAACATCGTTAGTAATTTTTCCTGATTAAGATTAATTTTAAAATTTTGATGACATGTTTTAAATAGGTTAAAATCCAATCTTCACTTTGTTAGAATATATAACAAATAGGACAAAGCTATATTTCTAACAAAGACAAATCATTATTTGTTCTAGATTTTCCAGAACAAAAATTTTAAAAGAAATTCAAAAGACTTTGAAATAAGATTTAAATTTGATTCTACAGATTTTCTAGTTTTGCCAGAATAATTTTTTTGAATTTTAATTATAACAAGTTTGAAGAAATATTTCACAAATATTCTCCGTCGAAAAAACAGAAGCTAAAATGAACAATTAAATTAAAATGTATATATTATTCTTTACAATAAAAAAAAAATGTACTTGAACATTGATTTAAATTGTCAGGAAAGAAGAGGAAGGAATTTAAAAGGTATATTTGTTTAAAAATCCTAAAATCATTTTTAAGGTTGTATTTTTTTTCTCTAAAATTGTCTTTCTGAAAGTTATAAGAAGCAAAGTAAAAAAATAAATTAATTTATTTAAACAAGTGAAGACCAAGCCTTAAAAATATTTTCTTGGATTTTGAGTTTTGTCTTTCTTAGAATTAAAAATGTCGGGCAAAGCAAGACCAGCTTGCTAGTAAATAAATACAATTTAAAAAATAGAGGCAGCTCACTGGTAAGTGCTGCTATTTGAGCTATTTTTAGAACAGGCCAGCGGGCTACTCATCTGGTCCTTACGGGCTACCTGGTGCCCGCGGGCACCGTGTTGGTGACCCCTGCTTTAAGGTAATAAAGTTTTATAATCATGCTGTATGGAAATGTCATCTTAAGGAACACTAAACCAGATTTTGTTTTTGGAAAAAATATATTAGTTTGAACTAAGGATGAATCACAGTACTATTAATGCCAGGATAACAAATGTTTCACTTTTTCAAGAAAATTAATTTTCTCTTTTACCAATATTTGAAACACGTAAACAAAGTCACCCAAATTTCCCTGTTGTGGGATCAATAAAGGATTATCTTATCTTACCTTAAACCACAGAAATAAAATACAAACTCAATTAAACTTTTATTTTTACTTTTTATTAGAGATGTCCAATAATATCGGCCGATAAATGCTTTAAAATGTAATATCGGAAATTATCGGTATCGTTTTTTTAATTATCGGTATTGTTTTTTGTTGTTGTTTTTTTTTTAAATTAAATCAACATAAAAAACACAATATACAC
>NC_084748.1:12424959-12452459 GCF_033978785.1 Entelurus aequoreus
ATGCAAAGCATGTTTTCCCTTTCCCAAAATTCCTGTTTTTCCTGGAATTTTCTCCCCATTGACAATGAATGGGCATTATACAATCTACTGCATATACCACATTTCTCATCCGATTTGAACCGTTCCAACATCCACACACTCTTCTCACCTGGGAAAACTAACATTTTCCAAGTAAAAAAAAAAATTCCAGGAATGTTTTCCAAAACCCTACTTTCACCTCTTTCTGGAAAGTTTTCACAGCCCACATTTTCCAACCGTTTTTGACCATTCCTCCATTAAAACATTTCTCTTGGTTGGTACAACAAATGCTCCTATTTTTTTTTTTGTACAAATTCCCGGTTTTCCCGTAATTTCAGGAATTCCAAAATACCATTCTCAATTCAAACTGTTACTATGTAAACATTTTTCAACATATTCCAAAAATTCCAACACCAACCCATTCATATCATCTCTGACAATTGTGCTAGTATCAATGTTTTCCAAAATTCCCGGTTTTCCCCAAAATATCAAATTTCCAGGAAATTCCCATTCAAAAGAATGGACGTATTTATGTTCTACAATGCCCTAGATTCCTTAAAATTTTGCACCATTTTAAACCAGATTCCGACCTTTCAACCATCCACCCACACTACTCTTCCGATATAACAAATGCAAAGCATGTTTTCCCTTTCCCAAAATTCCTGTTTTTCCTGGAACTTTCTCCCCATTGACAATGAATGGGCATTATACAATCTACTGCATATACCACATTTCTCATCCGATTTGAACCGTTCCAACATCCACACCCTCTTGTCACCTCGGAAAACTACCATTTTCCAGGTAAAAAAAAAATTCCAGGAATGTTTTCCAAATCCCTGTTTTCACCTCTTTCTGGAAAGTATTTATAGTCCACATTTTCCAACCGTTTCTGACCATTCCACCATCAAAACATTTCTCTTGGTTGGTACAACAAATGCTCCTATTTTTTTCTTGTACAAATTCCCGGTTTTCCCGAAATTTCAGGAATTCCAAAATACCATTCTCAATTCAAACTGTTACTACGTCAACATTTTTCAACTGATTCGAAAAATTCCAACACCAACCAATTGATATCATTTAGGACAATTGTGCTAGTATCAATTTTTTTAAAAAATCCTGATTTCCCCCAAAATCTCACATTTCCAGGAAAAGAATGGATAGTTTTACAATGCCCTAAATTCTCAAAATGTTGCGCCATTTTTAAACCCGATTCCGACCTTTCAACCATCCACCCACACTACTCTTCCGATATAACAAATGCAAAGCATGTTTTCCCTTTCCCAAAATTCCTGTTTTTCCTGGAATTTTCTCCCCATTGACAATGAATGGGCATTATACAATCTACTGCATATACCACATTTCTCATCCGATTTGAACCGTTCCAACATCCACACCCTCTTCTCACCTCGGAAAACTACCATTTTCCAAGTAAAAAAAAAAATTCCAGGAATGTTTTCCAAATCCCTACTTTCACCTCTTTCTGGAAAGTTTTCACAGCCCACATTTTCCAACCGTTTTTGACCATTCCTCCATTAAAACATTTCTCTTGGTTGGTACAACAAATGCTCCTATTTTTTTTTTGTACAAATTCCCGGTTTTCCCGTAATTTCTGGAATTCCAAAATACCATTCTAAATTCAAACTGTTACTATGTAAACATTTGTCAACATATTCCAAAAATTCCAACACCAACCCATTCATATCATCTCTGACAATTGTGCTAGTATCAATGTTTTCCAAAATTCCCGGTTTTCCCCAAAATATCAAATTTCCAGGAAATTCCCATTCAAAAGAATGGAAGTACTTATAGTTCTACAATGCCCTAGATTCTCAAAATTTTGCACCATTTTAAACCAGATTCCGACCTTTCAACCATCCACCCACACTACTCTTCCGATATAACAAATGCAAAGCATTTTTTCCCTTTCCCCAAATTCCTGTTTTTCCTGGAATTTTCTCCCCATTGACAATGAATGGGTATTATACAATCTACTGCATATACCACATTTCTCATCCGATTTGAACCGTTCCAACATCCACACACTCTTCTCACCTGGGAAAACTACCATTTTCCAAGTAAAAAAAAAAATTCCAGGAATGTTTTCCAAATCCCTACTTTCATCTCTTTCTGGAAAGTTTTCACAGCCCACATTTTCCAACCGTTTTTGACCATTCCTCCATTAAAACATTTCTCTTGGTTGGTACAACAAATGCTCCTATTTCTTTTTTGTACAAATTCCCGGTTTTCCCGAAATTTCAGGAATTCCAAAATACCATTCTCAATTCAAACTGTTACTAAGTTAACATTTTTCAGCTGATTCGAAAAATTCCAACACCAACCAATTGATATCATTTAGGACAATTGTGCTAGTATCAATGTTTTTTTAAATTCCTGATTTTCCCCAAAATCTCACATTTCCAGGAAAAGAATGGATAGCTTTACAATGCCCTAAATTCTCAAAATGTTGCGCCATTTTTAAACCCGATTCTGACCTTTCAACCATCCACCCACACTACTCTTCCGATATAACAAATGCAAAGCATGTTTTCCCTTTCCCAAAATTCCTGTTTTTCCTGGAATTTTCTCCCCATTGACAATGAATGGGTATTATACAATCTACTGCATATACCACATTTCTCATCCGATTTGAACCGTTCCAACATCTACACACTCTTCTCACCTGGGAAAACTACCATTTTCCAAGTAAAAAAAAAAATTCCAGGAATGTTTTCCAAATCCCTACTTTCACCTCTTTCTGGAAAGTTTTCACAGCCCACATTTTCCAACCGTTTTTGACCATTCCTCCATTAAAACATTTCTCTTGGTTGGTACAACAAATGCTCCTATTTTTTTTTTTTGTACAAATTCCCGGTTTTCCCGTAATTTCAGGAATTCCAAAATACCATTCTCAATTCAAACTGTTACTATGTAAACATTTTTCAACATATTCCAAAAATTCCAACACCAACCCATTCATATCATCTCTGACAATTGTGCTAGTATCAATGTTTTCCAAAATTCCCGGTTTTCCCCAAAATATCAAATTTCCAGGAAATTCCCATTCAAAAGAATGGACGTATTTATGTTCTACAATGCCCTAGATTCTCAAAATTTTGCACCATTTTAAACCACATTCCGACCTTTCAACCATCCACCCACACTACTCTTCCGATATAACAAATGCAAAGCATGTTTTCCCTTTCCCAAAATTCCTGTTTTTCCTGGAATTTTCTCCCCATTGACAATGAATTGGCATTATACAATCTACTGCATATACCACATTTCTCATCCGATTTGAACCGTTCCAACATCCACACCCTCTTCTCACCTCGGAAAACTACCATTTTCCAAGTAAAAAAAAAATTCCAGGAATGTTTTCCAAATCCCTGTTTTCACCTCTTTCTGGAAAGTTTTCATAGTCCACATTTTCCAACCGTTTCTGACCATTCCACCATCAAAACATTTCTCTTGGTTGGTACAACAAATGCTCCTATTTCTTTTTTGTACAAATTCCCGGTTTTCCCGAAATTTCAGGAATTCCAAAATACCATTCTCAATTCAAACTGTTACTACGTCAACATTTTTCAGCTGATTCGAAAAATTCCAACACCAACCAATTGATATCATTTAGGACAATTGTGCTAGTATCAATGTTTTTTTTAATTCCTGATTTTCCCCAAAATCTCCCATTTCCAGGAAAAGAATGGATAGTTTTACAATGCCCTAAATTCTCAAAATGTTGCGCCATTTTTAAACCCGATTCTGACCTTTCAACCATCCACCCAAACTACTCTTCCGATACAACAAATGCAAAGCATGTTTTCCCTTTCCCAAAATTCCTGTTTTTCCTGGAATTTTCTCCCCATTGACAATGAATGGGCATTATACAATCTACTGCATATACCACATTTCTCATCCGATTTGAACCGTTCCAACATCCACACCCTCTTGTCACCTCGGAAAACTACCATTTTCCAGGTAAAAAATTTTTTCCAGGAATGTTTTCCAAATCCCTGTTTTCACCTCTTTCTGGAAAGTATTTATAGTCCACATTTTCCGACCGTTTCTGACCATTCCACCATCAAAACATTTCTCTTGGTTGGTACAACAAATGCTCCTATTTTTTTCTTGTACAAATTCCCGGTTTTCCCGAAATTTCAGGAATTCCAAAATACCATTCTCAATTCAAACTGTTACTACGTCAACATTTTTCAACTGATTCGAAAAATTCCAACACCAACCAATTGATATCATTTAGGACAATTGTGCTAGTATCAATGTTTTTTTTAAATCCTGATTTTCCCCAAAATCTCACATTTCCAGGAAAAGAATGGATAGTTTTACAATGCTCTAAATTCTCAAAATGTTGCACCATTTTTAAACCCGATTCTGACCTTTCAACCATCCACCCACACTACTCTTAGACAAATGCAAAGCATGTTTTCCCTTTCCCAAAATTCCTGTTTTTCCTGGAATTTTCTCCCCATTGACAATGAATGGGTATTATACAATCTACTGCATACACCACATTTCTCACCTGATTTGAACCGTTCCAACATCCACACACTCCACTCACCTCGGACAATCAAACTACCATTTTCCAAGTTAAAAAACAATTCCAGGAATGTTTTCCAAATCCCTGTTTTCACCTCTTTCTGGAAAGTTTTCACAGTCCACATTTTTCAACCGTTTTTGACCATTCCTCCACCAAAACATTTCTGTTGGTTGTTACAACAAAGGCTCCTATTTCTTTTTTGTACACATTCCCGGTTTTCCCGAAATTTCAGGAATTCCAAAACACCCATTTTCAATTCAAGCCGTTACTACGTCAACATTTTTCAACCGATTCGAAAAATTCCAACACCAACCCATTGATATCATCTAGAACAGGGGTCACCAACGCGGTGCCCGCGGGCACCAGGTAGCCCGTAAGGACCAGCTGGCCTGTTCTAAAAATAGCTCAAATAGCAGCACTTACCAGTGAGCTGCCTCTATTTTTTAAATTGTATTTATTTACTAGCAAGCTGGTCTTGCTTTGCCCGACATTTTTAATTCTAAGAAAGACAAAACTCAAATAGAATTTGAAAATCCAAGAAAATATTTTAAAGACTTGGTCTTCACTTGTTTAAATAAATAAATAATTTTTTTTACTTTGCTTCTTATAACTTTCAGAAAGACAATTTTAGCGAAAAAATACAACCTTAAAAATGATTTTAGGATTTTTAAACACATATACCTTTTAAATTCCTTCCTCTTCTTTCCTGACAATTTAAATCAATGTTCAAGTATTTTTTATTTTTTATTGTAAAGAATAATAAATACATTTTAATTTAATTGTTCATTTTAGCTTCTGTTTTTTCGACGGAGAATATTTGTGAAATATTTCTTCAAACTTATTATGATTAAAATTCAAAAACATTATTCTGGCAAATCTAGAAAATCTGTAGAATCAAATTTAAATCTTATTTCAAAGTCTTTTGAATTTCTTTTAAAAATGTTGTTCTGGAAAATCTAGAAGAAATAATGATTTGTCTTTGTTAGAAATATAGCTTCGTCCAATTTGTTATATATTCTAACAAAGTGTAGATTGGATTTTAACCTATTTAAAACATGTCATCAAAATTCTAAAATTAATCTTAATTAGGAAAAATTACTAATGATGTTCCATAAATTATTTTTTTAATTTTTTCAAAAAGATTCGAATTAGCTAGTTTTTCTCTTCTTTTTTTCGGTTGAATTTTGAATTTTATAGAGTCGAAATTGAAGATAAACTATGTTTCAAAATTTAATTGTAATTTTTTTCCGTGTTTTCTCTTTTAAACCGTTCAATTAAGTGTAAATATCATTCATTATTAATAATAACAGAGTTAAAAGGTAAATTGAGCAAATTGGCTATTTCTGGCAATTTATTTAAGTGTGTATCAAACTGGTAGCCCTTCGCATTAATCAGTACCCAAGAAGTAGCTCTTGCTTTCAAAAAGGTTGGTGACCCCTTATCTAGGACAATTGTGCTAGTATAAATTCCTGGTTTTCCCCAAAATCTCACATTTCCAGGAAAATAATTGATGTATTCATAATTCTACAATGCCCTAAATTCTCAAAATGTTGCGCCATAATATTAATAAATTATTGTTATTATACGATAGAATAATATATTACTATAATGTATGCAATAACATATTATGATATTATGATATGGGGACGGCGTGGCGCGGTTGGGGAGAGTGGCCGTGCCAGCAACCTGAGGGTTCCTGGTTCGATCCCCACCTTCTACCAACCTAGTCACGTCCGTTGTGTCCTTGAGCAAGACACTTCACCCTTGCTCCTGATGGGTCGTGGTAAGCGCCTTGCATGGCAGCTCCCGCCATCAGTGTGTGAATGTGTGTGTGAATGGGTGAATGTGGAAATAGTGAGTACCTTGAAGGTAGAAAAGCGCTACACAAGTTCAACCCATAATACTTTATTATAATAATGATAATGAGTCTTTTTAAAATAATACTCACTTCTTTGAATCATCATGTCGTAAGGGCATTTGGCAGCCATTGTGATTCTAAGTGTTATTTTAGAAAGCAAAGCAGATATTAAGAGGTATTTTTTTCGCTTATCCCCTTTCTGTGCTGCAGCAAACCATTTGATTAGCCTAATTCGCAATCCTTTTAAGCTTTTGTTTGCTTTTGCCCGAAAGAAAAAAAAAAGAAAGCAAAGCAGGCCCGAAATAAGAATATTGAAGATAATATTTGCAGTGGCGAGCAGAAGAGATCCACGCTCAAATCATATCTACAAGATTCTTCAGAAAACGGATTTTCTCTCGCCGATAACATTTCTCATTTTCTCTCTTTTGTGCAATGGACCTTTGTTCGCAGGTTGTTGTCATTATTCTGAGCATTAATTCAAAGTGTGTGTGTGTGTGTGTGTGTCAGAGTGAAGCGGCCCCCTGTGCGGGCCTGATAGATACCAGCTCAGCACAAACACAAGTTTGATGTATGGCCGCTGAAACGCTTCGAACGACGCTTGCGGCGAATATCGTTATGGAGCACGCTCCTCGACCTCGCTGTAAAGTCAAAAACACTCAGTCGCCATTTTGACAATGGTGATAAATATTTAGAAATGACTGAACTGATGATGAAATTAAAAGGGAACTGCACTTTTTTTTTTTTTGGAATTGTGCCTATGGTTTAGAATCGTTATAAGAGACAAGAACACATACCGTAATTTCCGGACTATAAGCCGCACCTGACTATAAGCCGCACCAGCTAAATTTAGGGGAAAATACAGATTGCTCCAAATATAAGCCGCACCCGACTATAAGCCGCAGGGTTTTGATGTGTAATTACCGTAGTATATAGGGGTTCCTGTCAGAGATGACTGTTTGGGAACGCAAAGCGTCCCATTTATTAACAATAAATCTTTCAATTATTCAATCAAACTTTCACATCTTTGACATGGCGAACAGCATTCGTGCAGAGTACAAATAATACAACGGTGCAAAGTAATACAAAGTGCTCGCCTGTACGTTATCAAAATAACCAGCCTACCGGTATTTGAAAAGTCAGTCTTTAATCATTGTGTCATCGTCTTCCTCCTGCGTACTAAAACCACCGAAATCCTCTTCGTCTGTGTCGGAGAAGAACAGGCCGTAAATAAGCCGCACCCTTGTATAAGCCGCAGGGACCAGAACGAGGGGAAAAAGTAGCGGCTTATAGTCCGGAAATTACGGTATGTCTTTTTTTTTTTAAATAGGGTTTTAAAGATGATAAAACACGCTTGGAAGATGTCACCGTTGTAGCCTTTAAAGCCTCTAAAACCCTCCATCAAGGTTTTATATACACACTCCAAGTAAAAAACCGCAAACCAGTGAAGTTGGCACGTTGTGTAAATGGTAAATAAAAACAGAATACAATGATTCGCAAATCCTTTTCAACTTATATTCAATTGTCTTCTTGTCTCTCATAATTGCGAACAATGGGCAAAATTCCCCCCAAAAAAGTGCAGTTCCCTTTTATAGTAATTGATGCGGGAGATTTTTACAAAACAATTTGGGTTGTTTGCGTATGCGACGATTATCTCATTTGTTATAAAGCTGCCAAAAAACAGAGTAATGCAAAATTTGAACTTACAAAATTGTACTTATTACCGTATTTTTCGGACTATAGGTTGCAGTTTTTTTCATAGTTTGGCCGGGGGTGCGACTTATACTCAGGAGCGACTTATGTGTGAAATTATTAACACATTACGTAAAATATCAAATAATATTATTTAGCTCATTCACATAAGAGACTAGACGTATAAGATTTAATGGGATTTAGCGATTAGGAGTGACAGATTGTTTGGTAAACGTATAGCATGTTCTATATGTTATAGTTATTTGAATGACTCTTACCATAATATGTTACGTTAACCTACCAGGCACGTTCTCAGTTGGTTATTTATGCCTCATATAACGTACACTTATTCAGCCTGTTGTTCACTATTCTATTATTTATTTTAAATTGCCTTTCAAATGTCTATTCTTGGTGTTGGGTTTTATCAAATAAATTTCCCCTAAAAATGCGACTTATACTCCAGTGCGACTTATATATGTTTTTTTCCTTCTTTATTATGCAGTTTCGGCTGAAGCGACTTATACTCCGAAAAATACGGTACACAACAGCTGTTTGATTGTAACTACAGATGTCCGATAATATCGGACTGCCGATATTACCGGCCGATAAATGCTTTAAAATGTAATATCGGAAATGATCGGTATCGGTTTCAAAAAGTAAAATGTATGACTTTTTAAAACGCCGCTGTGTACACGGACGTAGGGAGAAGTACAGAGCGCCAATAAACCTTAAAAGCACTTCCTTTACGTGCCGGCCCAATCACATAATATCTACGGCTTTTCACACACACAAGTGAATGCATCGCATACTTGGTCAACAGCCATACAGGTCACACTGAGGGTGTCCGTATAAACAACTTTAACACTGTTACAAATATGCGCCACACTGTGAACTCACACCAAACAAGAATGACAAACACATTTCGGGAGAACATCCGCACCGTAACACAACATAAACACAACAGAACAAATACCCAGAACCCCTTGCAGCACTAAGTCTTCCGGGACGCTACAATATACACCCCTCCCCCCCCCCCCCAACTCCGCCCACCTCAACCTCTTCATGCTCTCTCAGGGAGAGCAAGTCCCAAATTCCAAGCTGCTGTTTTGAGGCATGTTAAAAAAAATAATGCACTTTGTGACTTCAATAATAAATATGGCAGTGCCATGTTGGCATTTTTTTTCCATAACTTGAGTTGATTTATAACCCCAAAGCTGCCACGAATGATTGGAGGATCCTGTGATCCTGCCTCGCAGGATTTTCGAGGACCAGTCATAGACAATTTAGAGTGAAAAGCAAATTTTATTTTCACTCGCATACAAAACATTCTAACTTGAATTGTTTCCCTGGTTTGGAGACTCTCCTGAAGGACAGTGCAGTGAAGACACAACAAACTCCCTTCTTGTCTCTCATGGACACACACCTGTTGTTGTTGACTTTGGACTTATCGGCTGCACAACATCAAGGCAGCGGAACAGAGACACACTGCAGGCTTATACACAAACATGCATCCAAAAAAATACACGCCACATATACACCCCCCACTCGCCCCAACCCAACACCCTCGACGCAAATCCCATAGGGGTGATGAAAGGATGGTCAGCGCCGAGAGCTGCGGCCTACCACCATGACCCCGCACTCCCTTCCCTCTGTTGCTAGATATCTCTAGATGTACGTTGTAATATGTATATGTGCTTTGCTATGGAGGTTTTTTCCCACTCCAGACTGGGCCCCCTTAGGAGCCCAGTCTAGATTGTATTTTTTTACTCATCTTTCCCCAGCGTTTTACCTTTTTCCCCATCTTTTACGGGTCGCCTTGCGGCGACCCATCAGCGTTCCTGTTCTGTAACCCTGCACACTGTTTGTTTGTCTGATCTTGAACGGGTTTGTGCTGAAAACAAAGTTTTGTTGTACTTGTGCAATGACAATAAAGACCTATCTATCTTATTTTGGAAAACCTTGTTACATTGTTTAATGCATCCAGCGGGGCATCACAACAAAATTAGGCATAATTATGTGTTAATTCCACGACTGTATATATCGGTATCGGTAATTAAGAGTCGGACAATATCGGAAAATCGGATATCGGCAAAAAAGCCATTACTTTGTTTCACATAAACTGACAAGATACCTGTGGCGATGGGGGCGTGGCTATGGGCGTGGTCACCATGACATCATCGAGTAATTTGCATAATTTACTACAATGATATGATTTTCTCTAAAAAGGCTAAAAATATGTATACTTACTAATTAATAATAACAGTTTTGTTTTAAACATCCATCCATCCATTTTACAATATAATTACAACACTTTATGTACATATTTATATACAGATTTGAACAATAAGTTATTCACTGAAATATATTTATTAATTGTGGTTCTTACAAAAAATATATCTTATAAAATATAAAAGCTAAAATGTCTCTTAAAGCTCTGCCCCTTTCATTAGTGCATACTAAATAATTTAACTTTAGCCTACTACTACAACCATATTATTTACCAGCAACATAAAGTGAAACAGAGGGAGAGGTGTCCTGCCACAGTCAGTAACAAATAAACAGAAAACAGTAGTGGTCAAATACAAATAAGGCAACAAGAGAAGTATCCTACACTTCTCTTTTGTAAAGTAAATCTGAACAGCCTATATGGGCATCTACATCAACTATATGATTTGCCTGAGAAGCTGGACAGGACAAAAACAATTAATAAAATAAAATAATTTTTTTTTTTAATTATTTGTGGCGGACGTAATTCTTTTGTGGTGGGCCGCCACAAATAAATGAATGTGTGGGAAACACTGCATTATCTCTAATTGTAACATTCATCTTAGTTGTAGTTTTCACTACCAAATTTGGAGGCGTTGAAATCGCCATGTAAAATCGCTAATGTTTGGACACCCTGCTTTATAGGAATGCGTGTAAAAAAAAGACACTTCCCCAGGAGGACCCAGGTCCAGGTGGGATCTTACCCGGTCTTGAGGCTGACCAGCGCGTCCTGCACGCCCGTCTGGTGGTACTTGGTCATGTACTGGTGCATGTCCGGGTAGTTCTTGCGGATGTTGCGCTCCGTGCTGCCGTTGGGGACCGTCCCGAAGCGGAAGGGCGGGGAATAGGAGTAGGGGCTCTGGAACTGGAGGGGGGGGGGGGGGGACCAGAGAGGAGACGAGGTGAGGAACCCGAGTGACGGGAAGAGACAGAGGAGAGGGGGGCAGGAGGCGAGACGCCGAGCGCCGGACTCATCAGTCGTCGTTATCGTCATTGTGAGGCTAGTCTAGCGTGAGGTTCTGCTGACACTGCTCAGTGTGTGTGTGTGTGTGTGTGTGTGTGTGTGTGTGTGTGTGCGCTAAGCTGCCAGTGTTAGCATGGTGACAGTGATGACCAGAGGGGTCAGGTCCTTGCAGCCTTAAGGGGACCCGTCTGGCATGGAAACCAAGATAAACCCAAACTGTGTGTGTGTGTGTGTGTCACCTTCTTGTCAGACAGTCCGGTGACCTGGTCCACAAACTCCTCCTGGATCATGAAGGCGGCCAGGTTGGCGGTGTACGAGGCCAGGAAGATGACGGCGAAGAAGGCCCACACCGACACGATGAACTTACTGGTGGTGCCCTTGGGGTTCTGGACAGGAACGGAGTTGTTGAACACCAGACCCCACAGCAGCCAGACGGCCTTGCCGATGGTGAAGGATGGACCGTGAGGGTCTGAGGGAGAAGACCACTAATGAATCCCCACAGGAAATGACAACAATGTTCATGATCTCCTCCTCTCAATTGTGTTCAGGGGCGGAGCAGAAATGTATTGTCCACTTTTTATTTATTTATTTATTTATTTATTTATTTATTTATTTATTTTTCATGTTTATTTCGAATATGTAGACAAAACAAAAACAACTAATTTTGAAAAATAACAACAAAAAAGCCATTCAAGAATGAATAACAAAAACCATAATAATAATAATATAAATAGCAAAAGAAACAAGAAATGAAAATAAACATTTAATGTAAACATATCCGAAAAGGAGTGAGAAGAAGTAAAAACTTATGTACTCCCACCCCTCTTATTACTTACTGTATGTTTAATAATAATAATAATAATAATAGTATATAAAACTCCACTCCATCACCTTCATCTTTCCACCCAAGTTCTATTATTGGGTACCGTTTCACCTAAACTCTTACGGTACCATGTTTCGATACCTTCGTTGCACGCGACTTCACGTCCGGTTATAAGCACTTGTATAACGGACTGCCCCTATGGCAAGTTTCCATGCCAACAAAGCAAGCGTGCCTGATAGAAAGCGCTCAAAAGTAAGGCTCCGCTTTGAAAAAAGAAACAGTAGCTCGTCGCTAATTTACATTGAATATGCCATACACATGCTACTGATCAGCATTAGCAATTTCAACACCGCCAAGTTTTTTTGTTATGACAACTATAACTAAGATGCATGTGTGAGGGGGCGTGGCCTGAGGACCTACAGCAAGGTGGGGTGTGCCGGGGCCGGCTCCGAGATCGGCGACAGGTGCGTAGATGGCCCACCTGGGCGCGTTTATCTAAACACCTGTCACTCTATAAAAGGGCAGCAGCCGGGAAGGAAGAGGTCGGAGAAGTTGGAGTTGTTGACGGTGAAGACAAAACCCGAGCACGAGCACGAGCACGAGCACGAGCACGAGCGAGAGCGAGACTGAAACGGAGACGGAGACGAGAGGCGATTGCTGAAAAGCAGAGCGATAAGTTTATTGAAAAATAAACCGAATCACAAAACCGTCAAGCCTGCCATGTCCGGCCTTGGTGGTCCGAAGAACCCGGAGGCGCAAGACCTCCACAGCATGTTACAATCAAACAGCTGTTGTGTAATAAGTACAGTACTTACAGTATTAACACTTTGTGGGGCTCAACAAGAGCTGTGTCTATACACTACTGCCACCTAATGTCTTGGAATTGCAACTGCATGCCACGTCTACTATGTAATACATGTAAATGTCTACTATATAATACATGTAACTGTCAACTATATAATACATTTTAAATGTCTACTATATAATACATATAGACCGTAGATGGTGAAATTCCAAAATTCCTTGCAATAGCTGGTTGAGAAATGTTGTTCTTAAACTGTTGGACAATTTGATCATGCATTTGTTGACAAAGTGGTGACCCTCGCCCCATCCTTGTTTGTGAATGACTGAGCATTTCATGGAAGCTGCTTTTATACCCAATCATGGCACCCACCTGTTCCCAATTAGCCTGTTCACCTGTGGGATGTTCAAAATAAGTGTTTGATGAGCATTCCTCAACTTTTCTCAGTCTTTTTGCCACTTGTGCCAGCTTTTTTGAAACATGAAGCAGGCATCAAATCCCAAATGAGCTAATATTTGCAAAAAATAACAAAGTTTTCCAGTTTGAACGTTAAATATCTTGTCTTTGCAGTCTATTCAATTGAATATAAGTTGAAAAGGATTTGCAAATCATTGTATTCTGTTTTTATTTACTATTTACACCAGTGGTCCCCAACCACCGGGCCGCAGCCCGGTACCGGTCCGCGGCCCAGTACCGGTCCGCGGACCGATTGGTACCGGGCCGCACAAGAAAAGAAAAAAAAAATAAATAATATATATATATATTTTTTAATGAAATCAACATAAAAAACACAATATATACATTATATATCAATATAGATCAATACAGTCTGCAGGGATACAGTCCGTAAGCACACATGATTGAATTTATTTATGTAAAAAAAAAAATTTTTTTATTTTATTTTATTTTTTTTTATGTAAAAAAAAAAAAAAAAATTTATTTTTTTATTTTTTTTTACATAATTTTTTTATTTATTTTATTTTTTTAAAAATACCAACCCCCCCCCCCCCCCCCCACCGGTCCGTGGGACAAATTTTCAAGCGTTGACCGGTCCGCAGCTACAAAAAGGTTGGGGACCACTGATTTACACAACGTGCCAACTTCACTGGTTTTGGGTTTTGTAATAAAAAAAACCCCCAAAAAAACAGATGAACACACACATGTAGATTCCTGGGTAAATAAAAGTACAAAAAAAGGTACACCCAGCACTATTGACAATAACAAAACAAAACATGGCACATTTAAGGCGTCCAAACTGGAGAATAACTAAAATGAAGTATACAAAATATGTTAAAATGTATGTAAAAATAAAACATAAATAATACAATAATAAATGAATTAAAACATAACATTGAGAAAATAATAGCAATGAATAAAATAGAAAGTAACTGAATAAAAATAAATGAACAATTTTGCTTAGGGTCACTACCCCTAACCCTGCAGTGTTTTTGTTGGGGTTTTTTTATACCGAGAATAGAATATGAGTCTGGCAATAAAGAAATATTTTTGGCTCGGAGCGAAGGATGCAAATATTTACTTTAGGGGTCTGAGCTAAAAGCATGTTGGTAAAAGGCTGCGTCAAAGAGACCCAAGACGGGATGAGCAAGCACTTTGGACACAGTCATGAAGGCAACAAGGAACATTTTAGGGGGAACACACTTGTCTCTTTCCCGTGAAAAATTGATGAAGTGCAACAACGGTAGGCTGATCACTTTTTTGGGGGAATGAAAGTGAGGCAATTGCTGCGACAGTAAAATGTTTCTTATTTGAAAAGTTAGAAATGTCACATTTCGATGTTCTCTGACCTATTTTGGTGTCCATGGATGTTCTCCTTCTGGTTATTGTTCTTCAGGCCTTCAATTGATCGCTCGTGGACTGTTCAGTTTGTCTCAGAAGACGTTTTGTCTCTGATCTGAGCAGGCTTCACAGATCTACATTGCTTGGATCTAGTCTGAACCCAGACTATGTATTCTCTATTTCAGGGGCGCCCAAAATTTTTGCCTCCAAGGGCCAAAGTAAAAATGTTCCAACGGTCCAAACAGCGAATTTGACCATGCAAAACAGCACCGTGAGTAAGGAATTCATGCTCATGCCGCCATATATAAATACGAGGTAGTAGAGCTGGTCAGGTTCAGTAGATGGCAACTTGTTACACTGTAGAAAAATAACATCGATAGATTTTACGGTAAAAGAAATAAACAAAACCTGGCAGTTCAGTCACCGGAACTTTACCATAAAATTTGGGTTGTTTTTTTTTTTACACCAAATGACTGTGAATTGAAAAACCGTACCACTGTTTTCTCAGGGCATTCAATGGATCGCAACTGGACTGTTCAGTTTGTCTTAGAGGACGTTTCACCTTTCATCCAAGTAGGCTTCATTAGTACCAATATTTGGGGTTTCGGCAACAGCCGCTAGACTAGATCTGACCAATCTAAGTCTAAGACTAGATCTGACTAATCTAAGTCTAAGGCTAGATCGGACTCATCTAAGTCTAAGACTAGATCTGACTAATCAAAGTCTAAGACTAGATCTTACCAATTTAAGTCTAAGACTAGATCTGACTAATCTAAGTCTAAGGCTAGATCGGACTCATCTAAGTCTAAGACTAGATCTGACTAATCTAAGTCTAAGACTAGATCTGACCAAACTAAGTCCAAGGCTAGATCGGACTCATCTAAGGCTAAGACTAGATCTGACTAATCTAAGTCTAAGACTAGATCTGACCAATCTAAGTCTACATCTGACTCATCTAAGTTTAAGACTAGATCTGACTAATCTAAGTCTAAGACTAGGTCTGACCAATCTTAGTTTAAAAATAGCTCTGACCAATCTAAGTCAAGACTAGATCTGACCAATCTAATTCTAAGACTAGATCTGACTAATCTAAGTCTCAGACTATATCAGACCAATCTTAGTTTAAAAATAGTTCTGACCAATCTAAGTCTAAGACTAGATCTGACCAATCTATATCTAAGACTAGATCTGACCAATCTAAGTCCAAGACAAGATCTGACCTATTTAAGTCCAAGACTAGATCTGACCAATCTTAGTTTAAAAATAATTCTGACCAATCTAAGTCTAAACTAGATCTGACCAATCTAAGTCTAAGACTAGATCTGACTAATCTAAGTCTAAAACTATATCTTACCAATCTTAGTTTAAAAATAGTTCTGACCAATCTAAGTCTAAGACTAGATCTGACTAATCTAAGTCTCAGACTATATCAGACCAATCTTAGTTTAAAAATAGTTCTGACCAATCTAAGTCTAAGACTAGATCTGACCAATCTATATCTAAGACTAGATCTGACCAATCTAAGTCCAAGACAAGATCTGACCTATTTAAGTCCAAGACTAGATCTGACTAATCTAAGTCTAAAACTATATCTTACCAATCTTAGTTTAAAAATAGTTCTGACCAATCTAAGTCTAAGACTAGATCTGACTAATCTAAGTCTCAGACTATATCTGACCAATCTTAGTTTGAAAATAGTTCTGACCAATCTAAGTCTAAGACTAAATCTGACCAATCTATATCTAAGACTAGATCTGACCAATCTAAGTCTAAGACTATATCTGACCTATTTAAGTCTAAAACTAGATCTGACTAATCTAAGTCTAAGAATAGATATGACCAATCTTAGTTTAAAAATAGTTCTGACCAATCTAAGTCTAAGACTAGATCTGACCAATCTAAGTCTAAGACTAGATTTGACTAATCTAAGTCTAAAACTATATCTGACCAATCTTAGTTTAAAAATAGTTCTGACCAATCTAAGTCTAAGACTAGATCTGACCAATCTAAGTCTAAGACTAGATCTGACTAATCTAAGTCTAAAACTATATCTGACCAATCTTAGTTTAAAAATAGTTCTGACCAATCTATGTCTAAGACTAGATCTGACCAATCTAAGTCCAAGACTAGATCTGACAAATCTAAGTCTAAGACTAGATCTGACAAATGTAAGTCCAAAACTAGATCTGGCAAATCCAAGTACACCACGTGCAATAAAGGTATCCAAAAATGGCACCGTTTGACTTTAGGTGAGTCGATACCTGGTAGTACAGACGGAATTCGGTCAGAGCCTATAAAAGTACAGAATTTGGCACGCGTCACTAAAAAATATGTTAGATTTCTTAATAATATATCACAAAATTCAGGTTTGAATTGACTTTTGATGTATAGGAAGTGTGTTTTTGTACATTTGACCCTAATTAGAGTCTTGGAGTTGGTCCATTCAAATCTGCCAAAACTCAGTTTTTCCCGGTAAAATACCATATTTTACTCTTCTTTTTCTTGCTATGTCAACTGAGTCCAAACCTAACAGCGACCTTTGACATCAATTGAAATCAAGTTTCAAATCAAGGACAACAGCATCTCAAAAGGTGTTTGATATAAGAAAAAAACAAAGGACTAGTGCAGCTCAAAGACTTCTATGGAAAGGAAACAACAAGGATTCAGATTTCCCTCGCCCGGACGCGGGTCACCGGGGCCCCCCTCCGGAGCCAGGCCCGGAGTTGGGGCACGATGGCGAGCGCCTGGTGGCCGGGCCTGTCCCCATGGGGCCCGGCCGGGCACAGCCCGAAGAGGCAACGTGGGTCCCCCCTCCAATGGGCTCACCACTCATGGGAGGGGCCATAGAGGTCGGGTGCTTTGTGAGCTGGGCGGAGCCGAAGGCAGGGCACCTGGCGGTCCGATCCTCGGCTACATAAGCTAGCTCTTGGGATGTGGAACGTCACCTCGCTGGGGGGGAAGGAGCCTGAGCTTGTGCGCGAGGTAGAGAAGTTCCGGCTGGATATAGTCGGACTCACCTCGACGCACAGCAAGGGCTCTGGAACCAGTTCTCTCGAGAGGGGCTGGACTCTCTTCCACACTGGCGTTGCACGCAGTGAGAGGCGACGAGCTGGGGTAGCAATTCTTGTTGTCCCCCGACTCAAAGCCTGCACGTTGGAGTTCAACCCGGTGGACGAGAGGGTAGCCTCCCTCCGCCTTCGGGTGGGGGGACGGGTCCTGACTGTTGTTTGTGCTTACGCACCAAACAGCAGTTCAGAGTACCCACCCTTTTTGGATACACTCGAGGGAGTACTGGAAAGTGCTCCCCCGGGTGATTCCCTTGTCCTACTGGGTGACTTCAACGCTCATGTTGGCAACGACAGTGAAACCTGGAGAGGTGTGATTGGGAAGAATGGCCGCCCGGATCTGAACCCGAGTGGTGTTTTGTTATTGGACTTTTGTGCTCGTCACAGATTGTCCATAACGAACACCATGTTCAAGCATAAGGGTGTCCATATGTGCACTTGGCACCAGGACACCCTAGGCCGCAGTTCCATGATCGACTTTGTAGTTGTGTCATCGGATTTGCGGCCTCATGTTTTGGACACTCGGGTGAAGAGAGGGGCGGAGCTTTCTACCGATCACCACCTGGTGGTGAGTTGGCTGCGATGATGGGGGAGGATGCCGGACAGACCTGGCAGGCCCAAACGCATTGTGAGGGTCTGCTGGGAACGTCTGGCAGAGTCTCCTGTCAGAGAGAGTTTCAATTCCCACCTCCGGAAGAACTTTGAACATGTCACGAGGGAGGTGCTGGACATTGAGTCCGAGTGGACCATGTTCCGCACCTCTATTGTCGAGGCGGCTGATTGAAGCTGTGGCCGCAAGGTAGTTGGTGCCTGTCATGGCGGTAATTCTAGAACCCGTTGGTGGACACCGGCGGTGAGGGATGCCGTCAAGCTGAAGAAGGAGTCCTATCGGGTTCTTTTGGCTCATGGGACTCCGGAGGCAGCAGACAGGTACAGACAGGCCAAGCGGTGTGCGGCTTCAGCGGTCGCGGAGGCAAAAACTGGGACATGGGAGGAGTTCGGAGAGGCCATGGAAAATGACTTCCGGACGGCTTCGAAGCGATTCTGGACCACCATCCGCCGCCTCAGGAAGGGGAAGCAGTGCACTGTCAACACCGTGTATGGTGCGGATGGTGTTCTGCTGACCTCGACTGCGGATGTTGTGGATCGGTGGAGGGAATACTTCGAAGACCTCCTCAATCCCACCGACACGTCTTCCTATGAGGAAGCTGCCTGGGGAATCTGTGGTGGGCTCTCCTATTTCTGGGGCTGAGGTTGCTGAGGTAGTTAAAAAGCTCCTCGGTGGCAAGGCCCCGGGGGTGGATGAGATCCGCCCGGAGTTCCTTAAGGCTCTGGATGCTGTGGGGCTGTCTTGGTTGACAAGACTCTGCAGCATCGCGTGGACATCGGGGGCGGTACCTCTGGATTGGCAGACCGGGGTGGTGGTTCCTCTCTTTAAGAAGGGGAACCGGAGGGTGTGTTCCAACTATCGTGGGATCACACTCCTCAGCCTTCCCGGTAAGGTCTATTCGGGTGTACTGGAGAGGAGGCTACGCCGGATAGTCGAACCTCGGATTCAGGAGGAACAGTGTGGTTTTCGTTCTGGTCGTGGAACTGTGGACCAGCTCTATACTCTCGGCAGGGTTCTTGAGGGTGCATGGGAGTTTGCCCAACCAGTGTACATGTGCTTTGTGGACTTGGAGAAGGCATTCGGCCGTGTCCCTCGGGAGGTCCTGTGGGGAGTGCTCAGAGAGTATGGGGTATCGGACTGTCTGATTGTGGCTGTCCGCTCCCTGTATGATCAGTGTCAGAGCTTGGTCCGCATTGCCGGCAGTAAGTCGGACACGTTTCCAGTGAGGGTTGGACTCCGCCAAGGCTGCCTTTTGTCACAGATTCTGTTCATAACTTTTATGGACAGAATTTCTAGGCGCAGTCAAGGCGTTGAGGGGATCCGGTTTGGTGGCTGCAGGATTAGGTCTCTGCTTTTTGCAGATGATGTGGTCCTGATGGCTTCATCTGGCCAGGATCTTCAGCTCTCACTGGATCGGTTCGCAGCCGAGTGTGAAGCGACTGGGATGAGAATCAGCACCTCCAAGTCCGAGTCCATGGTTCTTGCCCGGAAAAGGGTGGAGTGCCATCTCCGGGTTGGGGAGGAGACCCTGTCCCAAGTGGAGGAGTTCAAGGACCTAGGAGTCTTGTTCACGAGTGAGGGAAAAGGGGATCGTGAGATCGACAGGCGGATCGGTGCGGCGTCTTCAGTAATGCGGACGCTGTATCGGTCCGTTGTGGTGAAGAAGGAGCTGAGCCGGAAGGCAAAGCTCTCAATTTACCGGTCGATCTACGTTCCTATCCTCACCTATGGTCATGAGCTTTGGGTCATGACCGAAAGGACAAGATCACGGGTACAGGCGGCCGAAATGAGTTTCCTCCGCCGGGTGGCGGGGCTCTCCCTTAGAGATAGGGTGAGAAGCTCTGCCATCCGGGGGGAGCTCAAAGTAAAGCCACTGCTCCTCCACATCGAGAGGAGCCAGATGAGGTGGTTCGGGCATCTGGTCAGGATGCCACCCGAACGCCTCCCTCGGGAGGTGTTTAGGGCACGTCCAACCGGTAGGAGGCCACGGGGAAGACCCAGGACACGTTGGGAAGACTATGTCTCCCGGATCCCCCCGGGAGGAGCTGGACGAAGTGGCTGGGGAGAGGAAAATCTGGGCTTCCCTGCTTAGGCTGCTGCCCCCGCGACCCGACCTCGGATAAGCGGAAGAAGATGGATGGTTGGATGGATAGTGCAGCTTGGAGTGCACGGGAAGCATAGTGGAAGCAATCACAGGACATAACTAAACAACCTAATAGAATGCTAGCAGTAAGCCACAGTTTACACACAGGCAAGCAACCTAAAGATGCTGCATAACAAAAAGTAACAAAAAGTGGATTCAAGAAAATAAGAGCGCTGGACAGGAACTAACGCTGAACATGGCAAAACCCAGATACCAGACTACACTGCCAAGCAGGGCGTGACAGTCTGCCTGTTTTCTATAAAGACTAAAAAAAGAAGGGGTTCAAATCTGCCAGAGCGTGCAAAGAAAGGAATAAAGGAAGCAGAGCAAATTTGCGAGGAGAGCTTCTTTAAAGTAGCAGTAGAATAGACAAACAAGTTTTCACTATATTGAGGCTATTATCATATATATTTGATTTATGACACCAAAAGACTTACGCAGTTTGCGAATAAAAAGATATGATCAAAATAGTATCAATCTCAAGGAAAAATAGAACCTGGCACCTTTCATTTTTGAGCCAAAAAACAAAGAGGATGAGCAATAAGTTTCAAAAGCCGAGTGCTAAACGGGTGTAGCTTTATTGTGACACCATAGCGTTAGCAGCATTGCTCGGTGCTCAACATACAAACTAACCATAATAAAACAAACACTTAGTGTAATAGTTCCACTCTCGCTGGTGTCGGAATAATTGTATCTAAGTTATCACAAAACGTTGTGTTACATTGCGTTCAGTTCGCCCTGCGAGAGGACAAAAGCTGTCTTTGATCCTACCAAGCAAAAGGCTTGTAAAACTCCACTGTGTACGATGGGAAGCGACATGAAGGCGTCGGTTTCTTTCTTCTATTGTAATCCACAGGAAGATTCCTGACACCCCTCCAGGCACCATTTTCTTTGAACTGTTTTGTGATAAGAGCGATGGCTGTTTACGACCCCCCTCCCTTAGAAACAGCTGTTGCCATGTAAGCAGGGAAAATCCAAATAAAAGAGGAGGCGTATACAATCTTTCGTCAGAGCGTGGTGGAGACTGTACAAGAGTACAGCCCAGACGTTTCTCCTCATTGAGCCAAATGTAATTCGGTCTCTGTTTAATTCCTCGCTTCTTGTCTTGTTTAATAGATGTCAGCAGTGTTTGAACCTGACAGCTGGGATGTCGACCGACGGGACGCTCACATAATTCCGTTTAGATAAAGATTCAATCGCAATCGTCGTTTTTTTTTCTTCTATTGTAATCCACGGGAAGATTTTGTCTTGACCCGAGATCTACAAAAGCGGAGAGGAAGCAGGGCCTGACTCCCCTCCAGGCACCTTTTCTTTGAACTGTTTTATGATAAGGGCGATGGCTGTTTATGACCCCCCCTCCCTTAGATACAGCTGTTGCTATGTAATCAGGGAAAGTCCAAATAAAAGAGGAGGCGTACAATCTTTCGTCAGAGCGTGGTGGAGACTGTACAAGAGTACAGCCCAGACGTTTCTCCTCACTGAGCCAAATTGTATTCTGTCTCTGTTTAATTCCTTGCTTCTTGTCTTGTTTAATAGATGTCAGCAGTGTTTGAACCTGACAGCTGGGATGTCGACCGACGGGATAAATGACTGCGACAAGCGTAATTTTGTGTCTTTTTCGCCATCTCGGGGGACTTGAAAGTGGACCAGCCTGTCGGTCCATGGCCACATTTGTTTACTAGCAGGTGAGAGATGCAGGAGTTATTATCTACAATTTACTTTTAGCAAGTTTGAGACCCAGCAGAAGTGGCCGTCGTCTCAGTGTGTCAACAATAGCAGAGCAAGCTAGCATTAGCTCACTGCTATCAATGCGTTGCTAAAATAGTCCGTCTGCGTTAGCACTTATAATAACAATAACAGTCATATTTGGTTACATTTCAGGTCACGACATGTAAATGGGGTATTGCTGGCGCCTTTTTTGATGTTTTAGACAGGGTGTAATGAGCACAACAGCAACGCTCATCTGTTGACTCATCTATCCATTTTCTACCGCTTGTCCCTTTCGGGGTCGCGGGGGGTGCTGTAGTCTATCTCAGCTGCATTACTCAATCAATCAATCAATCAATGTTTATTTATATAGCCCTAAATCACAAGTGTCTCAAAGGGATGCACAAGCCACAACGACATCCGCGGTACAGAACCCACATAAGGGCAAGGAAAAACTCACAACCCCAATGGGACGTCGATGTGAATGACTATGAGAAACCTTGGAGAGGACCGCATATGTGGGTGACCCCCCGATTACATGGCAACAGCTGTTTCTAAGGGAGGGGGGTCGTAAACAGCCATCGCCCTTATCACAAATACTCAATTGTTAGATATTTATTTACGATTTAGAATGCACGTTCTTGTCTTACATAAGGATTGTGAATGATTGGCAGCCAACGTTTTCATATTTCCAGTATGACTGATCTAATAATGGTAAATGGTAAATGGGTTATACTTGTATGGCGCTTTTCTACCTTCAAGGTACTCAAAGCGCTTAGACACTATTTATACATTCACACACACATTCACACACTGATGGCGGGAGCTGCCATGCAAGGGTGAAGTGTCTTGCTCAAGGACACAACGGACGTGACGAGGTTGGTAGAAGGTGGGGATTGAACCAGGAACCCTCAGGATGCTGGCACGGCCACTCTCCCAAGTGCGCCATGCCGTCCCCAATATCAATGTTATTAAAAAATATTTACGTATTTTAGGTATTTCACATCAAATATTCCACTGTAATGTGTTCTGAGGAGAAAATATGGCATATTTTGTGTTTTTGCCATATAAAATAAGGGTTTATTTGGGGAAAAAAAAGGCATAAAATATAACAAAAAACATAACAAAATAATAAATAATAATAATAATAACTTATAGATCTAAAGTTGATTTAGAAACTAAATATTGTATGACTTTTTTTTTTAACACTTTTATGAGGGGCCATTTTGGATCCCCAATTGTCATTGCTCAATGTTATTTAAAAAATATTGAAGTATTTAAGGTATTTCACATCCAATATTCCACTTTAAAATATTCTGGGGAGAAAATATTGCATATTTTGTGTTTTTGCCATTTAAAAAAAGGGTTTATTTGACAAAAAAAAAGGCATAAAATAAAACAAAAAACGTAAAATAATAAATAATAATAATAACTTATACATTTGTAGATCTAAAGTTGATTTAGAGACTTAAATGTTGAAAGCTACGAACAATGGGAAACCGGGCTTTCTGCTCCGCCGCTCCCAGTCTGTGGAACGCTCTCCCTGACCACCTGAGGGCACCACAGACTGTGGATGCTTTTAAAAAAGGCTTAAAAACCCTTCTTTTTTTTTTATCACGTTTGTTCATTTACTCTATGTATTTGTAGATATTACTTTGTTTTTTTTGTTGTTTCTTTCTTTTTTTGAGGGGGGGAGGTGGGTGGTATGGATGGGATACAAACAAAAATATTTTGAAATTTAGGGCAGACAACAGATATATGATTTATGTGAATATGATGTAATGGGTAGGAATGTCTGATGGTGGATGTCAATAAAAATCAAATGAAAAAAAACCCCTTTCTTTTTAAAAAAAAAAAAGCCTTTTTTTTTAGATATATGCATACTAGTTGGAGCTATTTGGCTGTTCTAGTTTTTATTTTTATTTATTTTTTGTTATCTTTTTATTTTTTTTTATTTTTAATACACTGTAGCACTTTGAGGTTGTTTACTCAATGTAAAGTGCTTTTTACAAATAAAATCTATTATTATTATTATTATTATTAAAGCAAAAAATTGAATTTTAGTGGGATTTTTTTTTTTTGAACTGTCATTGTTCAAAAATAATAATGAATCTGCGGTTCCCCTCAAGGTTTCTCATTGTCATCCCATTGGGTTGAGTTTTTTCTTGCCTTGATGTGGGATCTAATATGGTCAGAGTGCAGAAATGTTGACGTAGAATCTGCAGAAATGGCAGAAGATATTCAAAGGGGAGTATTCAAAATTGCCGACTGAATTTGTGGCATTTTGTGATGTTCAGACGGTACTTTCACATACTTTGCCGATTGTAAACACAACTGGATGCGGTTTTATGCAGTCTTTCTCAAACTGCGGCACGTGTACCACTAGTGGTACGCGAAAGAATCACCGAATTAAATATTCAAACACAGTGTTACTGTTCAAACTGTGTGTAATGTTACAGGGCCGAAAATATTAAACAACCTCTGCTTTGGTTTTTAATGCATACTTAGGCCTACTACGGTACTACTGGTCATTATAATAATAATAATAATAAATAATAATAGATTTTATTTGTAAAAAGCACTTTACATTGAGCAAACAACCTCAAAGTGCTACAGTGTATTGAAAAAAAAAAAAAAAAAAAAAAAGATAATAAAAAATAAATAATAATATTAATAAAATTTAAAAAAATTTAAATAATAAAAATAAAAACTAGAACAGCCTAATAGCTAGAACTAGTATGCATATATCTATAAAAATGTATGTTGGTATTCGGAGGGCCAAGTGCCACCATAATGACAACCGAGCAAATAAGGTCAATTTTCCTTTTCCGTTACGCTGCTACTTTAAATCAAATTAGTCTAAAAATAGAAACGTCTAATCGACTCCGGGCTCGTCTCAGCGTTGCGTCGACGCTTTGGGAGAGTATTAGCATCGCTAACTTGCCAAAAGTCGGCATAACAATAGCTCAATTCCCACGCTTTGCCACGCCTGTGTGTGAGTGTGTGTGTGTGTGTGTGTATGTGTGTGTGTGTGTGTGTGTATACCTTTGCCTTGGGCCAAGTTGCGGTTGAAGCCCAGCGGGGAGACAAACTCAAAAAGGAAGACAGCGATGGCCGTGACGATGAGCAGCATCACAAACATCATCACCCAAACAGAGGCGCTGAAGGGCTCTGGGAGGGTGGAGAGGTGGGGGTGGGGGGGTGGGTGGGGGGGGGGGGGGGGTTGTTTATGATGGAGAAGAAGAAGACGAGAAGGAGGACATGACAGAGGGAGTGAGGAGGAAGGAGGGAAAGGAGAGTTAGTCACAGTAGTTTTGACGGAGCACATTTCCATATTTCTTATTACCCCACTGAAGGAGTGTGTGTGCGTGTGTGTGTGTGTGTGTTCTTGTATCTCTACCGTTCTTGAGACATCAACAAGGAAAAGTAGCTTCCATATGAGGAGGTGTGAACAAGTTAGGACCAAAGTCATGGTCCCAATAACATTGCATCTAATAGAGAATGACTCATTTGCACCCCCTGGTGGTGAAATCTATCAAAATTAGGGTGGTCCCAAAAAGGAGGGATTTTTCAAATTGACTGTGTGTCGCTTTTAAAAGTGCTCCAACTCTGGTCAACATATGAAATAACAAGTGTGTGTAAGAAATTGAAATGCGCCCCCTTAATAATCATAATTTTGCCACGTAAAATTTCGATTATTATTATAATATTGCCAAAATTGTAAAATGTTCTTATAAAATTGTGACTTTTGTCGAGTAAATTTACGACTCTTCATAAAATTGCCAAATTTTAAGCTTTTTCTTGTAAAATTGCGACTTATCGAGTAAAATTCCAACTTTGATCATAATATTGCACAAATGTTCAGATTTCTTGTAAAATTTTGACCAAAATGTATTAAAAAATATAAACATTTACATAGAGACATACTATAATAATACTTTGAGTCTGCCTTGTGTATGAAAAGCGCTATACAAATAAAGTTGCCTTGCCTTGCCCTTGCCTATAATAATGTGAAGTAAATAATGAAGATTAAAAACCAATTACAAAAAAATATATATATATTTTTTTTTTTTACCAAAAGCAGTCTTTTTCTCACAATGTGTCGACTTTTTTTGTTATAAAATTGCGAACGATTTCTCATATTCTTTCTGCTTCTGTAATATTGCAATATTTTCGCGTAAAATAATAACTTTTTTTAATGTAAAATTATGACTTTTTCCATGCAAAATGGCGACATTTGTCATATAAAATTCAGACTTTTATCACAATATTGCCAATTTTTTTGTTGTTCTTGTAAAACAGTGACATTTTTTTGAGTAAAATTATGACTTTTGGCATACATTTGCCAAGTAAAATTCCGATTATTATAATATTGCCAACATTTTTAAGTTTTCGTATAAAATTGTGACTTTTGTCGAGTAAAATTACGACTCTTTTCATAAAATTGCCAAAATGTTACGCTTTTTCTTGTAAAATTGCGACTGTTACCGAGTAAAATCCCAACTCTAATCATAATATTCCACAAATGTTCAGTTTTTCTTGAAAAATTTTGACTTGGGTTGAGTAAAATTACGACTTTTATTATAATACTTCCAAAATTCTGCTTTTCCTAGTCAAATTGTGACCTTTTTCTTATGAAATTCCAACTCATTTTTCACAACAAGCTTGTTTATATTAGCATAGTATGTATATATTATTAATGTTGTAAACACACTTCTTTATATACCTAGAAAGGGTGGTCCTAAAGAGGTAGGCATTTTTCGGAGGTCTCAAGAAGGATAAGAAATAAGAAGTGTGTGAAGAGTGATATAAATATTTATATCCTTTTCTACCCTTCTATTTTTATCCTTCTTGAGACACCACAGGAAAAGTACCTTCCATATGTTAGGAGCGAACTAATGTTCCCAATACGAAAAACCATTGCATCTAATAGAGAGCCAAATACTAGAGTCCGTGAACATTGCTCCAAAGTCAGGATTTTTTTGTTGATTTAATGTGCATACAAAAGTAAACATTGACATGTGCAAAGGCAGCAATATATGATAAAACAAGACAGCAGCTAAAGAAGGACTTCCCTATTCATCCCCGAAAAAACCCGCCAGGTGAACAAGCTGATTTTACGACTTCCTGTGCTGACGTAAGACAACCCGCGTCCCATATGTGACCATAGGATGAACAAATACACTACGGTACTAAGACTATAG
>NC_084748.1:12459959-12472459 GCF_033978785.1 Entelurus aequoreus
TATATATACAGGTATATATATACATATATTACTAAAAGTGTCCTAATTAAATCCGATACAATACCTATTCGTTTCAATACGCTATCAACAGGACTCGTACATACTCGTATCATTTTGTAGTCTGGAATGTTGGACATTTTTTTGATTTAGTGAAATGAGTCAAATGTGAGTGTGAATGTTGTTCGTCTATCTGTGTTGGCCCTGCGATTAGGTGGCGACTTGTCCAGGGTGTACCCCGCCTCCCGCCCGATTGTAGCTGAGATAGGCTCCCGCGCCCCCCCGCGACCCCGAAGGGAATAAGCGGTAGAAAATGGATGGATGGATGGGAGTCAACCAGACAACGATAACAGGTATGAAAAACACTAACCTATTTATTATCAACCATCTGTAATGGACTTATGCTGTCTTTAAGTTGAAGCGGAGTGGTATTTTTGAAATTTCATTTAATTTTTGTTTTTGATGAGTGGCCACAAAAATTCATGAAGCACATGAGTTGAATGTTGCGGACACGTTTGTTACTGGCTAATTTGTAATACAAGTACCGTATTTTTCGGAGTATAAGTCGCACCGGCCGAAAATGCATAATAAAGAAGGAAAAAAACATATATAAGTCGCATTTTTTGGGGGAAATGTATTTGATAAAACCCAACACCAAGAATAGACATTTGAAAGGCAATTTAAAATAAAGAATAGTGAACAACAGGCTGAATAAGTGTACGTTATATGAGGCATAAATAACCAACTGAGAACGTGCCTGGTATGTTAACGTAACATATTATGGTAAGAGTCATTCAAATAACTATAACATATAGAACATGCTATACGTTTACCAAACAATCTGTCACTCCTAATCGCTAAATCCCATGAAATCTTATACGTCTAGTCTCTTACGTGAATGAGCTAAATAATATTATTTGATATTTTACGCTAATGTGTTAATAATTTCACACATAAGTCGCTCCTAAACTAGGAAAAAACTGCGACTTATAGTCCGAAAATATACGGTATGTGTAAATAATATGCGACTGCAATTGTCTGATGCTTCTTTGTATCGACAAACGTGCTGTTTGACCCTGAAATATTGTCCAATGGTTATTACGTACGTCGAGCTGGTGTGCTATTGTGTGCTCAGCTGTTGTGTAGCTGCTAACTCCGACCATGTTTACCTTTTGTAAAGGACTTGACTAAAACAGAAGACATTGTGTGTTCATAGGAGGACATTTAGATGTTAACCGGCTGTCCAGCTTTGCAGAAGTAAACACGCTCTTGTATCGGATGTTATACACGCAAGCCCGTATGATCACATACTGGGGTTCTTTTGTCGATATCAGACCGATATCCGGTACATTATGGTACAAAACCCAAAACCAGTGAAGTTGGCACGTTGTGTAAATGGTAAATAAAAACAGAATACAATGATTTGCAAATCCTTTTCAACTTATATGGGGCGGCATAGCTCGGTTGGTAGAGTGGCCGTGCCAGCAACTTGAGGGTTGCAGGTCCGATCCCCGCTTCCACCATCCTAGTTACTGCCGTTGTGTCCTTGGGCAAGACACTTTACCCACCTGCTCCCAGTGCCACCCACACTAGTTTAAATGTAACTTAGATCAGGGGTCGGCAACCCAAAATGTTGAAAGAGCCATATTGGACCAAAAATACAAAAACAAATCTGTCTGGAGCCGCAAAAAATTAAAAGCCATATTACATGTGTCATGAGATATAAATTTAATTAAGAGGACTTAAAGGAAACTAAATTACCTCAAATATAGCTACAAATGAGGCATGATGATGCAATATGTACATATCGCTAGCCTAAATAGCATGTTAGCATCGATTAGCTTGCAGTCATGCAGTGACCAAATATGTCTGATTAGCACTCCACACAAGTCAATAACGTCAACAAAACTCACCTTTGTGCACTCATGCACGACGTTAAAAGTGTGGTGGACAAAATTAGACGGGAAAAGTGGCATAAAACACGTCCTAGAAAGTCGGAGAAAGTTATGCATGTAAACAAACAATACGGTGAGTTCAAGGACCGCCAAAATAAGTAGGACAAAACGGCGCTCGCCAAATACTCGAATCAGTGAAGCATGTTTAATATAAACAGTGTGATTTATAACATTTAGGGAGGTTTGTGTCATGTTTGTCCTCCTACAGAAACCATACTAAAACAAAAAAAAAATAATTTTCCCCTCATCTTTTTCCATTCTTCATACATTTTTTAAAAATCTCCAGAGAGCCACTAGGGCAGCGCTAAAGAGCCGCATGCGGCTCTAGACTTAGATATTGGGTTTCACTATGTAAAGCGCTTTGAGTCACTAGAGAAAAAGCGCTATATAAATATAATTCACTTCACTTCATATTCAATTGAATAGACTGCAAAGACAAGATATTTAACGCTCAAAGGGGTACATTTTGTTATTTTATGCAAATATTAACGGATTTGGAATTTGATGTTTCAAAAAAGCTGGCACAAGTGGCAAAAAAGACTGAAAAAAGTTGAGGAATTCTCATCAAACACTTATTTGGAACATCCCACAGGTGAACAGGCTAATTGGGAACAGGTGGGTGCCATGATTGGGTATAAAAGCAGCTTCCATGAAATGCTCTGTCATTCACAAACGAGGATGGGGGCGAGGGTCACCACTTTGTGAACAAATGCATGAGCAAATTGTCCAACAGTTTAAGAACAACATTTATCAACCAGCTATTGCAAGGAATTTAGGGATTCCACCATCTACGGTCCGTAATATCATCAAAGGGTTCAGAGAATCTGGAGAAATCACTGCACGAATTTGTCTTTGCAGTCTATTCAATTGAATATAAGTTGAAAAGGATTTGCAAATCATTGTATTCTGTTTTTATTTGCCAATTACACAACGTGCCAACTTCACTGCTTTTGAGGTTTTGTATTCATGACTTGACTATGTTTACATGACCCGCTCATATCGTTCCTTAAAGGCCTACTGAAATGAATTTTTTTTATTTAAACGGGGATAGCAGATCTATTCTATGTGTCATACTTGATCATTTCGCGATATTGCCATATTTTTGCTGAAAGGATTTAGTATAGAACAACGACGATAAAGATTGCAACTTTTGGTATCTGATAAAAAAAAAGGCTTGCCCCTACCGGAAGTAGCGTGACGTAGTCAGTTGAACATATACGCAAAGTTCCCTATTGTTTACAATGATGGCCGCATGAAGTGAGAGAGATTCGGACCGAGAAAGCGACAATTTCCCCATTAATTTGAGCGAGGATGAAAGATTTGTGGATGAGTAAAGTGCAAGTGAAGGACTAGTGGGGAGTTGAAGCTATTCAGATAGGGAAGATGCTGTGAGAGCCGGGGGTGACCTGATATTCAGCTGGGAATGACTACAACAGTAAATAAACACAAGACATATATATACTCTATTAGCCACAACACAACAAGGCTTATATTTAATATGCCACAAATTAATCCTGCATAAAAACACCTGCGTGTTTGTTATGCTAGCTCCTAGCTCCTCTGCTAGCTCCTAGCTCCATAGAACACGCCAATACAATTCAAACACCTGATCAACACACACAATCACTCAGCCCAAAAGACCATTCACCTAACCCAAGGTTCATAAAGCTTATATATTTTTAAAAAGTTACGTACGTGACGCGCACGTACGGTACGGTACGTGTTATGCTAGCTCCTAGCTCCTATGCTAGCTCCTAGCTCCATAGAACACGCCAATACAATTCAAACACCTGATCAACACACACAATCACTCAGCCCAAAAGACCGTTCACCTAACCCAAGGTTCATAAAGATTATATATTTTAAAAAAGTTACGTACATACGCAAAAAAAAGTTGCGCACATACGGTCAAGCGATCAAATGTTTAGAAGCCAAAGCTGCATACTCACAGTAGCACGTCTGCGTCTTTGTCATCCAAATCAAAGTAATCCTGGTAAGAGTCTGTGTTGTCCCAGTTCTCTACAGGCGTCTGTGTATCGAAGTCAAAAGTCCTCCTGGTTAGAGTCTCTGTTATCCGAGTTCTTCCATCTTGACTGCATCTTTCGGGAATGTAAACAAAGAAGCGCCGGCTGTGTACTGTTGTTGCTGACTACGTTCGAAAAATACGTCCATTTCGCACCGACAACTTTCTTCTTTGCTTGCTCAGCTTCCTTCTCCATAATGCAATGAACATGATTGCAACAGATTCACGAACACAGATGTCCAGAATACTGTGGAATTATGAAATGAAAACAGAGCTTTTTCGTATTGGCTTCAATGTGGAAGGCATACCCGTGTTCGCCGGGCTACGTCACGCGCATACGTCATCCTCAGAGGCGTTTCGAACCGGAAGTTTAGCGGCAAATTTAAAATGTCACTTTATAAGTTAACCCGGCCGTATTGGCATGTGTTATAATGTTAAGATTTCATCATTGATATATAAACTATCAGACTGCGTGGTCGGTAGTAGTGGGTTTCAGTAGGCCTTTAAGAATCAATACGTTTATTAAACTTTTCATTTGAATTACTTTTCAAAAAAAGGACATTCATGTGTTGGATCGTACCTCTCCCACCATGCCGTTCCACACGTTGTTGATCTTCTTGCCGTGTTTGCCGTTGGTCACCAGGTAGAGGTCGTAGGTGAACTTGACGTTCCTGGCGATCTTCTTGAGGATGTCGATGCAGAAGCCCTTGCAGCACTGCTTGATGTAGGAGCCTCCCATGGTGCTGTTGCTGCAACACACACACACACACACACACACACACACACACACACACACACACACACACACATACTGGTTATCATTTGGAATGGGGACCAAGTTTTTTATCATCACTTGTGGGGACCACCCTTTCTACAGGTTGTGGAGGCATAAACAAAAAATGGTGTAAAATGTCCACTGCCCAGTTAGCTCATACACGTCTTTAAATCTCTGGATTGATGAAGTAATGTGCTGATCATTCTTACTGGGGACCCTGGGGAAAAAAAAGAGTTAATATGGTTCATGGGGACCAAATTTAAATCATTTTGCATAATTCACACAAATTTGTACGTGACTACTGAGGACCATTTAAAAAAGAAAAAGAAAAAAAGTTCAAATTAAATATGGCATGATCATCAGAATACAGCCAAAGCTTAAAAATCCCTTAGGCATCTTCAGAATGGATCCGACTATCATTTAAAAAGGTTTCCCTTTAGGGCAGTGGTCCCCAACCACCAGGCCGCAGCCCAGTACCATAGTCCGTGGATCGATTGGAAACGGGCCGCACAAGAAATTAAAATAAATAAATAAATAAAATGTTATATTTTTTATTTTAATTAAATCAACATAAAAACACAAGATACACTTACAATTAGTGCACCAACCCAAAAAATCTCCCTCCCCCATTTACACTCATTCACACAAAAGGGTTGTTTCTTTCTGTTATTAATATTCTGGTTCCTACATTATATATCAATATATATCAATACAGTCTGCAAGGGATACAGTCCGTAAGCACACATGATTGTGCGTGCTGCTGCTCCACTAATAGTACTAACCTTTAACAGTTAATTTTACTAATTTTCATTCATTACTAGTTTCTATATAACTGTTTTTGTATTGTTGTACTTTCTTTTTTATTCAAGAAAATGTTTTTAATTTATTTATCTTATTTTATTTTATAAAATTTTTTTTAACGTACCTTATCTTCACCATACCTGGTTGTCCAAATTAGGCATAATAATGTGTTAATTCCACGACTGCATATATCGGTTGATATCGGTATCGGTAATTAAAGAGTTGGACAATATCGGAATATCGGATATCGGCAAAAAGCCATTATCGGACATCCCTACTTAAAATCCTTTCATTTTCTCAAAACTCGCCTTATAACCCGGTGCGCCTAATGTACGGAATAATTTTGGTTGTGCTTACCGACCTCGAAGCTATTTTATTCGGCACGTGGCGAAATGATAAGTGTGACCAGTAGATGGCAGTCACACATAAGAGATATGTGTAGACTGCACTATGATGGCAGTCACACATAAGAGATATGTGTAGACTAGAGATGTCCGATAATATCGGACTGCCGATATTATCGGCCGATATATGCGTTAAAATGTAATATCGGAAATTATTGGTATCGGTTTTTTATTATCTGTATCGTTTTTTTTTGTTGTTTTTTATTTTTTATTTATTTATTAAATCAACATAAAAAACACAAGATACACTTACAATTAGTGCACCAACCCAAAAAACCTCCCTCCCCCATTTACACTCATCCGCACTCATTCGCACAAAAGGGTTGTTTCTTTCCGTTATTAATATTTCTGTCATGATTCGTGGTCCGGATCATGTTTTTGTGTTTTCTGTTAGTTTTGGATTCCTTTTGTTATTTCTTGTGCAACTGTGAGTTTGTTTCGTCACCATGGTTACTTGATTTTCACCTGCCTTGTACGCGCACCTGTTACTCATCAGAGACTCTATTTAGTGTGGATTTATTGTTTGCGTCACTCCTATGCCACGTAAGTTTTGTTTATTCCATGTCCTAGTCCACGCTAAGTAATTAGCTTCCTGTGTTTTAGGCACGCTTGCCTTTTTGTTGTTTTGCCTGCATTTTGGTAGTATTGGATTATTTATGTTAATAAACCAAAGCCTTCCTTCACGCTGTCGTCCGGAGCCGTCCATGGTTGCATTGGGAGAACAACCGCGCAGCAAGCGTAAACCCCCACGTGACCATTTCTGGTTCCTACATTATATATCAATATAGATCAATACAGTCTGCAAGGGATACAGTCCGTAAGCACACATGATTGTATTTTTTTATGACAAGAAAAAAAAAAATAATAAAAAAAAAAAAAATACCATACCCCCCCCAAACAAATTTTCAAGCGTTGACCGGTACCTGTTTTTTTGTCCCCATACCGTCAGAGGTCCCCTAAATGTGACTGTGTAAACAGAGCGATGTCCCCATTAAGTAAGCATTGCCAGAACACACACACACACACACACACACACACACACACACACATGTCTTGCCTACTTTGTGTGGACCCACGTTTGGTTAGTAGGTTGTGAGGGCCCCCCTTTCCACTATAGCTAGAATGATGAAAAAAAATATATCTAGCCCTAGATGGGAGTAGAGGGTTGCAACTAGGGATGTCCGATAATGGCTTTTTGCCGATATCCGATATTCCGATATTGTCCAACTCTTTAATTACCAATACTGATATCAACCGATACCGATATCAACCGATATACCGTAATTTCCGGACTATAAGCCGCACCTGACTATAAGCCGCACCAGCTAAATTTAGGGGAAAATACAGATTGCTCCATATATAAGCCGCACCCGACTATAAGCCGCAGGGTTTTGATGTGTAATTAGCGTAGTATATAGGGGTTCCTGCTACCACGGAGGGGATTGTCGGGACAGAGATGACTGTTTGGGAACGCAAAGCGTCCCATTTATTAACAAAAAATCTTTGAATCATTCAATCAAACTTTCACATCTTTGACATGGCGAACAGCATTCGTGCAGAGTACAAATAATACAACGGTGCAAAGTAATACAAAGTGCTCGCCTGTACGTTATCAAAATAACCAGCCTACCGGTATATGAAAAGTCAGTCTTTAATCATTGTGTCATCGTCTTCCTCCTGCGTACTAAAACCACCGAAATCCTCTTCGTCGGTGTCGGAGAAGAAGAGGCCGTAAATAAGCCGCACCCTTGTATAAGCCGCAGGGACCAGAACGAGGGGAAAAAGTAGCGGCTTATAGTCCGGAAATTACGGTATACAGTCGTGGAATTAACACATTATTATGCCTAATTTGGACAACCAGGTATGGTGCAGATAAGGTCCTTTTTAAAAAAAAAATTATAAAATAAGATAAATAAATTAAAAACATTTTCTTGAATAAAAAAGAAAGTAAAACAATATAAAAACAGTTACATAGAAACTTAATTAGTGAAAATTAGTACAATTAACTGTTAAAGGTTAGTACTATTAGTGGACCAGCAGCACGCACAATCATGTGTGCTTACGGACTGTATCCCTTGCAGACTGTGTTGATATATATTGATATATAATGTAGGAACCAGAATATTAATAACAGAAAGAAACAACCCTTTTGTGTGGATGAGTGTGAATGGGGGAGGGAGGTTTTTTGGGTTGGTGCACTAATTGTAAGTGTATCTTGTGTTTTTTATGTTGATTTAATAAAAAAAAATAAAAAAAACGATAATAAAAAAAACGATACCAATAATTTCCGATATTACATTTTAAAGCATTTATCGGACATCCCTAGTTGCAACCTCACTTCAGAATGCAAAACACACAAAGTAAAACAAATATTTTACTTCTGTAGTTGTGAGGACCAGGCAAATGTCCTCACAAGTCAAAAGATCCTCACAGAAAGGGTGGTTTATTAAGTGTATGTCCACACAAGGACGGTGAGACAAGTGCACGCACGCACGCACACACACACACACACACACACACACACACGCACACACACACACACACATGTCTTGCCTACTTTGTGTGGACCCACGTTTGGTTAGTAGGTTGTGAGGGCCCCCCTTTCCACTATAGCTAGAATGATGAAAAAATATATATCTAGCCCTAGATGGGAGTAGAGAGTTGCAACTAGGGATGTCCGATAATGGCTTTTTGCCGATATCCGATATTCCGATATTGTCCAACTCTTTAATTACCAATACTGATATCAACCGATACCGATATCAACCGATATATACAGTCGTGGAATTAACACATTATTATGCCTAATTTGGACAACCAGGTATGGTGCAGATAAGGTCCTTTTTAAAAAAAAAAAATTAATAAAATAAGATAAATAAATTAAAAACATTTTCTTGAATAAAAAAGAAAGTAAAACAATATAAAAACAGTTACATAGAAACTAGTAATTAGTGAAAATTAGTGCAATTAACTGTTAAAGGTTAGTACTATTAGTGGACCAGCAGCATGCACAATCATGTGTGCTTACGGACTGTATCCCTTGCAGACTGTATTGATATATAATGTAGGAACCAGAATATTGATAACAGAAAGAAATAGGGGGAGGGAGGTTTTTTGGGTTGGTGCACTAATTGTAAGTGTATCTTGTGTTTTTTATGTTGATTTAATTAAAAAAAAAAAAAAAACGATAACAAAAAAAACGATACCAATAATTTCCGATATTACATTTTAAAGCATTTATCGGACATCCCTAGTTGCAACCTCACTTCAGAATGCAAAACACACAAAGTAAAACAAATATTTTACTTCTGTAGTTGTGAGGACCAGGCAAATGTCCTCACAAGTCAAAAGATCCTCACAGAAAGGGTGGTTTATCAAGTGTATGTCCACACAAGGACGGTGAGACAAGTGCACACACACACACACACACACACACACACACACACACACACACACACACACACACACACACACACACACACACACACACACACACACACACACACAGGGTGTTTTTTTAAAAAAAAAAATTTTTTTTTTTTTAAACAACATAAAAAAAGACACAAGATACACTCACCATTAGTGCATCAACCCAAGAAAACCCTCCCTCCCCCATTCACACTCATCCACACTCATTTACACAAAAGGGGCTGTCTCTTTCTGTTATTAAAAAAAAAAAAAAAATCTTCTGGTTCCTACAATATAGAATAATACAGTCTGCAAGGGATACAGTCTTTAGAGCACACATGATTGTGCGTGATGGTGCGATCATGTGTGCTCTAAAGACTGTATCCCTCACACAGGGTGTTAGTAGAGTTTACCACGGGAGGACGTGATGGTGCTGATGTGGGCCTGGGAACAGCGACTGCAGGCTTACTCCACATCTGGAGCTTCCATCAAAGTGTGAACGAGGAAATGTGACGGTGTAATCAGAAATAGAGCTGAAGGGCAGAGAGTGATGTGTGTGTGTGCGAGTGTGAGTGTGTGTTCCTCAGAGCGCCCGCTAACCAGACCAGATAAAAACACAGAGGTACCGAGCAGATGCTGCTGGGCTTTAAATAGAGCTGGCCTCTGCAGAACAACCAAGCCACATGATTTAAATATCAGCTGTCCTTCTTAGCCTCGTTCTGCTCGTTCCGTCACGACCTCCTCCCTCCTCCTCCTCGTGTCCGTGAGGGGGGACACCTACGTACCTCCGCCGAGTGAAAATGAATTCCCCAGGGGCTAGGACGTCCACAACCACAAATAGATGGTTTAAATCAGGGGTCACCAACGCGGTGCCCGCGGGCACCAGGTAGCCCGTAAGGACCAGATGAGTAGCCCGCCGGCCTGTTCTAAAAATAGCTCAAATAGCAGCACTTACCAGTGAGCTGCCTCTATTTTTTAAATTGTATTTATTTACTAGCAAGCTGGTCTCACTTTGCCCAACATTTTTAATTCTAAGAAAGACAAAACTCAAATAGAATTTGAAAATCCAAGAAAATATTTTAAAGACTTGGTCTTCACTTGTTTAAATAAATACATTAATTTTTTTACATTGCTTCTTATAACTTTCAGAAAGACAATTTTAGTGAAAAAATACAACCTTAAAAATGATTTTAGGATTTTTAAACACATATACCTTTTAAATTCCTTCCTCTTCTTTCCTGACAATTTAAATCAATGTTCAAGTATTTTTATTTTTTTATTGTAAAGAATAATAAATACATTTTAATTTAATTGTTCATTTTAGCTTCTGTTTTTTCGACTGAGAATATTTGTGAAATATTTCTTCAAACTTATTATGATTAAAATTCAAAAACATTATTCTGGCAAATCTAGAAAATCTGTAGAATCAAATTTAAATCTTATTTCAAAGTCTTTTGAATTTCTTTTAAAAATGTTGTTCTGGAAAATCTAGAAGAAATAATGATTTGTCTTTGTTAGAAATATAGCTTCGTCCAATTTGTTATATATTCTAACAAAGTGTAGATTGGATTTTAACCTATTTAAAACATGTCATCAAAATTCTAAAATTAATCTTAATCAGGAAAAATTACTAATGATGTTCCATAAATTATTTTTTTAATTTTTTCAAAAAGATTCGAATTAGCTAGTTTTTCTCTTCTTTTTTCCGGTTGAATTTTGAATTTTATAGAGTCGAAATTGAAGATAAACTATGTTTCAAAATTTCATTGTCATTTTTTTCGTGTTTTCTCTTTTAAACCGTTCAATTAAGTGTAAATATCATTAATTATTAATAATAACAGAGTTAAAAGGTAAATTGAGCAAATTGGCTATTTCTGGCAATTTATTGAAGTGTGTATCAAACTGGTAGCCCTTCGCATTAATCAGTACCCAAGAAGTAGCTCTTGCTTTCAAAAAGGTTGGTGACCCCTGGTTTAAATTAATTGATCACCAGCAGGGGTGTGACGCTCCACCAGATGGAGCTGTCCTTAGAAAGTATCGGACTTGTCAGGTCTCTGTCCAGGGGCATTCTCCAGGCAGGGTGGAGAAGACCACCAGACTACACTGAGGGCGACCTCCGACTACATGGAATTGCTGCGGAGGACGCAGAATAGCTGGGACTAGACCACCAGCTCTGGAAAAACCTGGCTAAACCTGGTCGGCTCAACGCACAGAGGTGCAACACCCCTCTCCCCTCCGCAGAAGCCCTAAAGGTCTCAATTTTAATTGAGTGCACAGCATCTTACTTATTTGACCCAATCCAAACAACCTTCCCTTGTCATGGCGCAGAAAAAAATAAATAATTTAACTAGCACAAACATTCAACCAACCTGGTCACACATAACACATCCTGCTAATTGAACTTGGTGGATGTTATTAAAACGTACAATCATCACACAATATTCAAAACTAAACCCATTTAAATCCATCAGAGTGCATGATGGGACAAATGCAAAACACCATCTTCACTCTTGTCCATGTTTGGCACATTTTAGCTGCTTGATATTTTTGATTGATTAAAAACTTTTAAGGGGGTCGTCACGGAAGTAAAGAAGGTGGGAGTCGAATTTGTACATACTCTTAATAACAAATTATAATAATCATTAATTATATATCCATTATATTATTATAATAATATGTAATCATATATATATATATTTATATATGTGTGTATGTGTATATATACATATATATATACATACATATGTATACATACACTACTGTTCAAAAGTTTGGGGTCACCCAAACAATTTTGTGGAATAGCCTTCATTTCTAAGAACAAGAATAGACTGTCGAGTTTCAGATGAAAGTTCTCTTTTTCTGGCCATTTTGAGCGTTTAATTGACCCCACAAATGTGATGCTCCAGAAACTCAATCTGCTCAAAGGAAGGTCAGTTTTGTAGCTTCTGTAACGAGCTAAAGTGTTTTCAGATGTGTGAACATGATTGCACAAGGTTTTCTAATCATCAATTAGCCTTCTGAGCCAATGAGCAAACACATTGTACCATTAGAACACTGGAGTGATAGTTGCTGAAATGGGCCTCTATACACCTATGTAGATATTGCACCAAAAACCAGACATTTGCAGCTAGAATAGT
>NC_084748.1:12474959-12478476 GCF_033978785.1 Entelurus aequoreus
AGCGATGATTACCCCATTAATTTGAGCGAGAATGAAAGATTCGTGGATGAGGAACGTGAGAGTGAAGGACTAGAGTGCAGTGCAGGACGTATCTTTTTTCGCTCTGACCGTAACTTAGTTATAAGGGTTCATTGGATTCCACACTTTCTCCTTTTTCTATCGTGGATCACGGATTTGTATTTCAAACCACCTCGGATACTATATCCTCTTGAAAATGAGAGTCGAGAACGCCAAATGGACATTCACAGTGACTTTATCTCCACAACAATACATCGGCGAAGCTCTTTTGCTACGGAGCTAACGTGATAGCATCGTGCTTAACTGCCGATAGAAACAAAAGAAATAAACCCCTGACTGGAAGGATAGACAGAAAATCAACAATACTATTAAACCATGAACATGTAAATACACGGTTAATGCTTTCCAGGCTGGCGAAGCTTAACAATGCTGTTGCTAACGACGCCATTGAAGCTAACTTAGCTACGGGACCTCGACAGAGCTATGCTAAAAACATTAGCTATCCACCTACGCCAGCCAGCCTCATATGCTCATCAACACCCGTGCTCACCGGCGTTCCAGCGATCGACGGAGCGACGAAGACTTCACCTGATCACCGATGCGGTCGGCGGCCCTGAGACGGAGGAAGTCAAGGTGAGTTCGGCGGCTAGCGCGTCTGCTAGCCATCTCAAAGTCCTCCTGGTTGTGTTGCTGTAGTCCGCCGCTAATACACCGATCCCACCTACAGCTTTCTTCTTTGCAGTCTTCATTGTTCATTAAACAAATTGCAAATATTCACCAACACAGATGTCCAGAATACTGTGGAATCATGTGGTGAAAACAGAGCTTTTTGTATTGGATCCAATGGGGTCCGAATAATTCCGTTCACTCCGTGACGTCACGCGCATACGTCATCATACCGAGACGTTTTCAACCGGAAGTTTCGCGGGAAATTCAAAATTGCACTTTATAAGTTAGCCCGGCCGTATTGGCATGTGTTGCAATGTTAAGATTTCATCATTGACGTATAAACTATCAGACTGCGTGGTCGGTAGTAGTGGCTTTCAGTAGGCCTTTAAGTTATTGTTGAAAGAGGATCGAGAGAACATTACATTGGTTTCCTGGTGTTCCACAAAGTTTTCCGTACAACACCGTCCTTAAAAAAAATATAAAAGTTAAGTCTTGTGTAACCAGAAATGACTGTTTTTTTCCAACTCCAAACTACCATGCGGGGCAGAGAGCAGAAAATTCACAAAAGAGTTCACATGAAAAAAAAAATAGACGTGTGTGTGTCTCAGGTGTGGCCGCGCACACATCACGTATACGTTAGACCTCTCCAGCTGAGGCTGCACTCCTTATGTCACTATGTAAACACTCACTGAGGCACGGTCCCTGGGGTGCTTGTGCATCTGTCCCATCCCGTCACACTTGTATGTCAACAACACTCAAACAAACAAGGATGCAATGACGTGGCAAAGTTAAGATGTTTTTTTGGTTTTTTTTTTTACCCCTTTGCACCAAGGTTCACATAAGATGATGCTGTGTCAAAACGCCTCTCTAGATTCCATTCTGGGTTCAGGTCTGGAGAAGACATACCTATTATATAATTATTATCGGCGTCACTCGAACGAGTATGACGATCCTCCCTTCATGGAGGATGCCCGTGCGTGAATTTGTTTAACGTGGCAAGACTGGTGCACAGACAGTCACCACACGATCCTTGACAGAATCGGGTCAGGGTCCAGTGGCATGGAGTCCAGACAACTGGGACCCTTTTCTGCTGCAGCCTTCTTCGCCATCGCAGCAGTTGTGGTAGTTCTTAAACTACCGTCTTCCGCCTGCTCCGCATTGAGGTCTTCACCGTATCCCTGGCTAGGGGCAGTCAGGTACTAAGCTTTGCCAAGGGCCACTGGGTAACGTAGTAAGGGGTGTGGGGAGGCGGGGCCGGCAGACCGACAGCGAGGCAGGCACACCGGGGCCACGTCCAAGATGGCGGCAGAGGAGGCGTGGCCGGCGGACCCGCTTCGAAATGGAGTGCAGGTGCGTGGATCGCGCAGCTGGCAAAATTAAGTGATCCCCTCTCAGTGGATAAAAGGGCGACGGCCTGAGAAGTGGAGAAGAGGATTGGATGAGCGAGTCGGAGAGGAGAGAGTTGGACGAGTCGAAGAGAGTTGGAGAGCGAGTCGGAGAGGAGTAGTTAGAGGAGTCGAGAGAGAGATTGGGCGAGAGGAGAGGAGAGTTGGAGAGCGTTCTTGAGGTAGGAAGGTGGAGAGCGAGTGGGTTGAGGGAGTCGTTGGGGAGAGAGTGAGTTGGTGAGGAGTGGGTTGGAGTGGGAGAGGGTCGGAGGGGTGAGAGTTGGAGAGGAGTCGGATTGTTAGGGAGTGAGGTTGTGAGGAGTGGAGTGAGTGGAGGTGAGGTGGAGAGTGAGTGTGTGTGGAGAGAGAGAGTTGAGGGAGTTGAGTGGAGTGAGGTTGTTGTGAGTAGAGAGTTGGTGAGCGAGTCGGAGAGAGGAGACGAGTTGGAGAGTTGTGGTGGAGAGGAGTGAGTGGAGAATGTGAGTGGAGAGGTGAGAGTTGGTGTGTGAGTCGGAGAGGAAGAGTGGAGGAGCGAGTCGGAGAGGAGAGTTGGTGAGAGGTAGTTTGGTGAGGAGTAGAGTTGGAGAGTCGAGTCGGAGAGAAGAGAGTTGGAAAGCGAGTCGGAGAGGAGTGAGTTGGAGAGCGAGTCGGAGAGGAGAGAGTTGGAGAGCGAGTCGGAGAGGAGAGAGTTGGAGAGCGAGTCGAGAGGAGGGAGAGTTGGAGAGCGAGTCGGAGAGGAGAGAGGTTGGAGTGCGAGTCGGAGAGGAGAGAGTTGGAGAGCGAGTCGGATGAGGAGAGAGTTGGAGAGCGAGTCGGAGAGGAGAGAGTTGGAGAGCGAGTCGGAGAGGAGAGAGTTGGAGAGCGAGTCGGAGAGGAGAGAGTTGGAGAGCGAGTCGGAGAGGAGAGTTGGAGAGCGATTCGGAGAGAAGAGAGTTGGAGAGCGAGTCGGAGAGGAGAGAGTTGGAGAGCGAGTCGGAGAGGAGAGAGTTGTAGAGCGAGTTGGAGAAAAGAGAGTTGGAGAGCGAGTCGGAGAGAGAGAGTTGGAGAGCGAGTCGGAGAGGAGAGAGTTGGAGAGCGAGTCGGAGAGGAGAGAGTTGGAGAGCGAGTCGGAGAGGAGAGAGTTGGAGAGCGAGTCGGAAGAGGAGAGAGTTGGGGGAGAGCGAGTCGGAGAGGAGAGAGTTGGAGAGCGGAGTCGGAGAGGAGAGAGTTGGAGAGCGAGTCGGAGAGAAGAGAGTTGGAGAGCGAGTCGCAGAGGAGAGAGTTGGAGAGCGAGTCGGAGAGAAGAGAGTTGGAGAGCGAGTCGGAGAAAAGAGAGTTGGAGAGCGAGTCGGAGAAAAGAGAGTTGGAGAGCGAGTCGGAGAGAAGAGAGTTGGAGAGCGAGTCGGAGAGAGAGAGTTGGAGAGCGAGTCGGAGAGGAGAGAGTTGGAGAGCGAGTCGGAGAAAAG
>NC_084748.1:12480996-12510996 GCF_033978785.1 Entelurus aequoreus
ATTTTGTTAATATTTCAATGGTAGTGGAAAAGTTAGGCCTGGAGGTCAAAAAGGTAGAGAGCCCCTGTATTACATGCACGCTCGCTTGTCTTACAATGGCATTCTCCAAAGGGGGCGCCATTTCATTATACCATTATTTGTGACTGACCACGCCCCTCCTCTGTCCACCCAGGTGGTGTACAAGAAAGCCGTGATGGCCGTCGGCTCCCTGACCATCAACGAGGAGAGGTCGGAGGCCATCGACTTCTCCGTGCCCTTCGTAGAAGAACCGGCATCAGCGTGATGGTGTCGCGTAGCAACGGCACCGTCTCCCCGTCCGCATTCCTCGGTAACCCGACGCTCCTTTTGCCCCGCCTCCCAAGCCGTCCCGTCTGGTCCCGGCATGATCTCGCTCGTGAAGCGGAATGTTTTATTCAGGCGCAAGTTCTGACGCTCGCCTTTTTTCGGGCCTCCGCACCCTGTGCGCAACGGAGCGTGCCGGCTGGGGTTTTTTTTTTTTGCGGGAGCGCCGTCCTCCTCACGCCGCCGCCGCCGCCGCCGCCGCTCTCATGTCTTGTGGGGCCAGGCCAGGGCGGGAGGGGGCGGCGGTGCGTGTGTTGGTCGCCGCGCATTAAGCCTTGCGTCAGTGTGTTTGATGCCCGCACGCATGTACTTGATGTGCTGCAATCAGGGTCAATGCTCTGTGTGTGTGTGTGTGTGTGTGTGTGTGTGTGTGTGTGTGTGTGTGTGTGTGTGTGTGTGTGTGTGTGTGTGTGTGTGTGTGTGTGTGTGTGTGTGTGTGCAGGACAGGCCAGGGTATCAGTGACGGTTCAGTATCTCTGGCGCTCATATTAGAGGCAACTCAGCGCTACAATCTCTCAGGGTTGGCTAACCCTGGCAGTCACATACTTAACACACACACACACACACACACACACACACACACACACACACACACACACACACACACACACACTTTTGTCTGGCTTTCCTGATGCTCGTGCGACTCGTGCCCTGCAACGCGACCACACACACACACACACACACACACACATACAGGGGGGCACATCAGATCATTCTGGTTTCATCAAGAGTCCCCCTCCCCTCCACTTTACCCTTCACACACACACACACACACACACACACACACACACACACACACACACACACACACACACACACACACACCACACACACACACACATTCTTGTATTGTTTACCTTCTTGAGACCTCTCAAAAATGCCAACTTCTTTAGGACCACCCTTTCTAGATATATCCATCCATCCATCTTCTTCCGCTTATCCGAGGTCGGGTCGACGGGGGGCAGCAGCCTAAGCAGGGAAGCCCAGACTTCCCTCTCCCCAGCCACTTCGTCCAGCTCTTCCCGGGGGATCCCGAGGCGTTCCCAGGCCAGCCGGGAGACATAGTCTTCCAACGTGTCCTGGGTCTTCCCCGTGGCCTCCTACCGGTCGGACGAGCCCGAAACACCTCCCTAGGGAGGCGTTCGGGTGGCATCCTGACCAGATGCCCGAACCACCTCATCTGGCTCCTCTCCATGTCTCTAGATATATAAAGATTCGTATTTAAAACATTAATAATATATGCAAACTATGTAAATATAAAAAAAGGTAAGCTTTTAGTCTTTTTATTTATTTTATTTTTTGTTTATTGGTTTTTATTCTTCATTATTTACTTCAAGTTATTACAGTATGTCTCTACAGTATATACATATTTCATACTTGCCAACCTTGAGACAACCAAATTCGGGAGATGGGGTGGGCGGGGTTGTGTTACGGTAACACAACATAAACACAACAGAACAAATACCCAGAACCTCCTTGCAGCGCTAACTCCTCCGGTACGCTACAATATGCACCCCCGCTTTGTCATTCTTGTTCGGTGTGGGTTCACAGTGTGGCGCATATTAGTAACAGTGTTCAAGTTGTTTATACGGCGACCCTCAGTGTGACCTGTATGGCTGTTGACCAACTATGCGTGGCATTCACTTATGTGTGTGTAAAAGCCGCATATATTATGTGACTGGGCCGGCACGCTGTTTGTATGGAGGAAAAGCGGGCGTGACGGCAGGTTGTAGAGGACGCTAAAGGCAGTGCCTTCAAGGCACGCCCCCGATATTGTTGTCCGGGTGGAAATCGGGTGAAATTCGGGAGAATGGTTTGCCCGGGAGATTTTCGGGAGGGGCACTGAAATTCGGGATTCTCCCGGGGAAAATCGGAGAGGTTGGCAAGTATGACATTTTAATTTATCTTTTTTAATAAATTTTGGCCAAAGGGTGGCGCATTTCAATTTCTTACACACACTTGTTATTTCATATGTTGACCAGAGGGGGAGCACTTTTAAAACCGACACACAGTCAATTTGAGAAATCCTCTTTTTGGGACCACCCCTAATTTTAATAGATTTCACCACCAGGGGGTGCAAAGGAGATCTCTATTTTTTGTTTTTTGTAATGTGCTTAAGGCCGATGACAAAGGAGTCACGGGCCACAGATGGCCCCTGTGCCGCACTTTGGGCAACCCAGCTGTAGAAGCTAACTGTTAATGGCCACTATAGTCTTAGTACCGTAGTGTATTTGTTCATCCTATGGTCACATATGGGACGCGGGTTGTCTTACGTCAGCACAGGAAGTCGTAAAATCAGCTTGTTCACCTGGCGGGTTTTTTCGGGGATGAATAGGGAAGTCCTTCTTTAGCTGCTGTCTTGTTTTATCATATATTGCTGCCTTTGCACATGTCAATGTTTACTTTTGTATGCACATTAAATCAACAAAAAATCCTGACTTTGGAGCAATGTTCACGGACTCTAGTATTTGGCTCTCTATTAGATGCAATGGTTTTTCGTATTGGGAACATTAGTTCGCTCCTAACATATGGAAGGTACTTTTCTTGTGGTGTCTCAAGAAGGATAAAAATAGAAGGGTAGAAAAGGATATAAATACAAGAACACACACACACACACACAATCTTGTAATTCTTACCTTCTTGAGACCTCCGAAAAATGCCTACCTCTTTAGGACCACCCTTTCTAGGTATATAAAGAAGTGTGTTTACAACATTAATAATATATACATACTATGCTAATATAAACAAGCTTGTTGTGAAAAATGAGTTGGAATTTCATAAGAAAAAGGTCACAATTTGACTAGGAAAAACAGAATTTTGGAAGTATTATAATAAAAGTCGTAATTTTACTCAACCCAAGTCAAAATTTTTCAAGAAATACTGAACATTTGTGGAATATTATGATTAGAGTTGGGATTTTACTCGGTAACAGTCGCAATTTTACAAGAAAAAGCGTAACATTTTGGCAATTTTATGAAAAGAGTCGTAATTTTACTCGACAAAAGTCACAATTTTATACGAAAACTTAAAAATGTTGGCAATATTATAATAATCGGAATTTTACTTGGCAAATGTATGCCAAAAGTCATCATTTCACTCAAAAAAATGTCACTGTTTTACAAGAACAACAAAAAAATTGGCAATATTGTGATAAAAGTCTGAATTTTATATGACAAATGTCGCCATTTTGCATGGAAAAAGTCATCATTTTACATTAAAAAAAGTAATTATTTTACGCGAAAATATTGCAATATTACAGAAGCAGAAAGAATATGAGAAATCGTTCGCAATTTTATAACAAAAAAAGTCGACACATTGTGAGAAAAAGACTGCTTTTGGTAAAAAAAAAAAATATATATATTTTTTGTTTGTAATTGGTTTTTAATCTTCATTATTTACTTCACATTATTATAGGCAAGGGCAAGGCAAGGCAACTTTATTTGTATAGCGCTTTTCATACACAAGGCAGACTCAAAGTATTATTATAGTATGTCGCTATATAAATTTTTATATTTTTTAATACATTTTGGTCAAAATTTTACAAGAAATCTGAACATTTGTGCAATATTATGATCAAAGTTGGAATTTTACTCGATAAGTCGCAATTTTACAAGAAAAAGCTTAAAATTTTGGCAATTTTATGAAGAGTCGTAAATTTACTCGACAAAAGTCACAATTTTATAACAACATTTTACAATTTTGGCAACATTATAATAATAATCGAAATTTTACGTGGCAAAATTATGATTATCAAGGGGGCGCATTTCAATTTCTTACACACACTTGTTATTTCATATGTTGACCAGAGTTGGAGCACTTTTAAAAGCGACACACAGTCAATTTGAAAAATCCCTCCTTTTTGGGACCACCCTAATTTTGATAGATTTCACCACCAGGGGGTGCAAATGAGACATTCTCTATTAGATGCAATGTTATTGGGACCATGACTTTGGTCCTAACTTGTTCACACCTCCTCATATGGAAGCTACTTTTCCTTGTTGATGTCTCAAGAACGGTAGAGATACAAGAACACACACACACACACACACACACACACACACACACACACACACACACACACACACACACACACACACACACACACACACACACACACACACTCCTTCAGTGGGGTAATAAGAAATATGGAAATGTGCTCCGTCAAAACTACTGTGACTAACTCTCCTTTCCCTCCTTCCTCCTCACTCCCTCTGTCATGTCCTCCTTCTCGTCTTCTTCTTCTCCATCATAAACAACCCCCCCACCCCCCGCCCCCACCTCTCCACCCTCCCAGAGCCCTTCAGCGCCTCTGTTTGGGTGATGATGTTTGTGATGCTGCTCATCGTCACGGCCATCGCTGTCTTCCTTTTTGAGTTCGTCTCCCCGCTGGGCTTCAACCGCAACTTGGCCCAAGGCAAAGGTATACACACACACACACACACACACAACACACACACACACACACACACAGGCGTGGCAAAGCGTGGGAATTGAGCTATTGTTATGCCGACTTTTGGCAAGTTAGCGATGCTAATACTCTCCCAAAGCGTCGACGCAACGCTGAGACGAGCCCGGAGTCGATTAGACGTTTCTATTTTTAGACTAATTTGATTTAAAGTAGCAGCGTAACGGAAAAGGAAAACTGACCTTATTTGCTCGGTTGTCATTGTGGTGGCACTTGGCCCTCCGAATACCAACATAATTTTTTATAGATATATGCATACTAGTTCTAGCTATTAGGCTGTTCTAGTTTTTATTTTTATTATTTTTATTTTTTTTAATTTTATTAATATTATTATTTATTTTTTATTATCTTTTTTTTTTTTTTTTTTTTTTCAATACACTGTAGCACTTTGAGGTTGTTTGCTCAATGTAAAGTGCTTTTTACAAATAAAATCTATTATTATTTATTATTATTATTATTATAATGACCAGTAGTACCGTAGTAGGCCTAAGTATGCATTAAAAACCAAAGCAGAGGTTGTTTAATATTTTCGGCCCTGTAACATTACACACAGTTTGAACAGTAACACTGTGTTTGAATATTTAATTCGGTGATTCTTTCGCGTACCACTAGTGGTACACGTGCCGCAGTTTGAGAAAGACTGCATTAAACCGCATCCAGTTGTGTTTACAATCGGCAAAGTATGTGAAAGTACCGTCTGAACATCACAAAATGCCACAAATTCAGTCGGCAATTTTGAATACTCCCCTTTGAATATCTTCTGCAATTTCTGCAGATTCTACGTCAACATTTCTGCACTCTGACCATATTAGATCCCACATCAAGGCAAGAAAAAACTCAACCCAATGGGATGACAATGAGAAACCTTGAGGGGGACCGCAGATTCATTATTATTTTTGAACAATGACAGTTCAAAAAAAAAATCCCACTAAAATTCAATTTTTTGCTTTAATAATAATAATAATAATAATATATTTTATTTGTAAAAAGCACTTTACATTGAGTAAACAACCTCAAAGTGCTACAGTGTATTAAAAAAAATAAAAAATAAAAAATAAAAAGATAACAAAAAATAAATAAAAATAAAAACTAGAACAGCCAAATAGCTCCAACTAGTATGCATATATCTAAAAAAAAAGGCTTTTTTAAAAAGAAGGGGTTTTTTTTTCATTTGATTTTTATTGACATCCACCATCAGACATTCCTACCCATTACATCATATTCACATAAATCATATATCTGTTGTCTGCCCTAAATGTCAAAATATTTTTGTTTGTATCCCACCCATACCACCCACCCCCGCCCCTCAAAAAAAGAAAGAAACAACAAAAAAAACAAAGTAATATCTACAAATACATCGATTAAATGAACAAACATGATTAAAAAAAGAAGAAGGGTTTTTAAGCCTTTTTTAAAAGCATCCACAGTCTGTGGTGCCCTCAGGTGGTCAGGGAGAGCGTTCCACAGACTGGGAGCGGCGGAGCAGAAAGCCCGGTTTCCCATTGTTCGTAGCTTTCAACATTTAAGTCTCTAAATCAACTTTAGATCTACAAATGTATAAGTTATTTTTATTATTTATTATTTTAAGTTTTTTGTTTTATTTTATTCCTTTTTTTTTGTCAAATAAACCCTTTTTTTAAATGGCAAAAACACAAAATATGCAATATTTTCTCCCCAGAATATTTTAAAGTGGAATATTGGATGTGAAATACCTTAAATACTTCAATATTTTTTTAATAACATTGAGCAATGACAATTGGGGATCCAAAATGGCCCCTCATAAAAGTGTTAAAAAAAAAAAAGTCATACAATATTTAGTTTCTAAATCAACTTTAGATCTATAAGTTATTATTATTATTATTTATTATTTTGTTATGTTTTTTGTTATATTTTATGCCTTTTTTTTTTCCCAAATAAACCCTTATTTTATATGGCAAAAACACAAAATATGCCATATTTTCTCCTCAGAACACATTACAGTGGAATATTTGATGTGAAATACCTAAAATACGTAAATATTTTTTTATAACATTGATATTGGGGACGGCATGGCGCACTTGGGAGAGTGGCCGTGCCAGCATCCTGAGGGTTCCTGGTTCAATCCCCACCTTCTACCAACCTCGTCACGTCCGTTGTGTCCTTGAGCAAGACACTTCACCCTTGCATGGCAGCTCCCGCCATCAGTGTGTGAATGTGTGTGTGAATGTATAAATAGTGTCTAAGCGCTTTGAGTACCTTGAAGGTAGAAAAGCGCCATACAAGTATAACCCATTTACCATTTACCATTATTAGATCAGTCATACTGGAAATATGAAAACGTTGGCTGCCTATCATTCACAATCCTTATGTAAGACAAGAACGTGCATTCTAAATCGTAAATAAATATCTAACAATTGAGTATTTGTGATAAGGGCGATGGCTGTTTACGACCCCCCTCCCTTAGAAACAGATGTTGCCATGTAATCGGGGGGTCACCCACATATGCGGTCCTCTCCAAGGTTTCTCATAGTCATTCACATCGACGTCCCATTGGGGTTGTGAGTTTTTCCTTGCCCTTATGTGGGTTCTGTACCGCGGATGTCGTTGTGGCTTGTGCATCCCTTTGAGACACTTGTGATTTAGGGCTATATAAATAAACATTGATTGATTGATTGATTGAGTAATGCAGCTGAGATAGGCTACAGCACCCCCCGCGACCCCGAAAGGGACAAGCGGTAGAAAATGGATAGATGAGTCAACAGATGGGCGTTGCTGTTGTGCTCATTACACCCTGTCTAAAACATCAAAAAAGGCGCCAGCAATACCCCATTTACATGTCGTGACCTGAAATGTAACCAAATATGACTGTTATTGTTATTATAAGTGCTAACGCAGACGGACTATTTTAGCAACGCATTGATAGCAGTGAGCTAATGCTAGCTTGCTCTGCTATTGTTGACAGACTGAGACGACGGCCACTTCTGCTTGGTCTCAAACTTGCTAAAAGTAAATTGTAAATAATAACTCATGCATCTCTCACCTGCTAGTAAACAAATGTGGCCATGGACCGACAGGCTGGTCCACTTTCAGGTCCCCCGAGATGGCAAAAAAGACACCAAATTACGCGTGTCGCAGTCATTTATCCCGTCGGTCGACATCCCAGCTGTCAGGTTCAAACACTGCTGACATCTATTAAACAAGACAAGAAGCAAGGAATTAAACAGAGACAGAATAAAATTTGGCTCAGTGAGGAGAAACGTCTGGGCTGTACTCTTGTACAGTCTCCACCACGCTCTGACGAAAGATTGTACGTCTCCTCTTTTATTTGGACTTTCCCTGATTACATAGCAACAGCTGTATCTAAGGGAGGGGGGGTCATAAACAGCCATCGCCCTTATCATAAAACAGTTAAAAGAAAAGGTGCCTGGAGGGGAGTCAGGCCCTGCTTCCTCTCCGCTTTTGTAGATCTCGGGTCAAGACAAAATCTTCCCGTGGATTACAATAGAAGAAAAAAAAACGACGATTGCGATTGAATCTTTATCTAAACGGAATTATGTGAGCGTCCCGTCGGTCGACATCCCAGCTGTCAGGTTCAAACACTGCTGACATCTATTAAACAAGACAAGAAGCAAGGAATTAAACAGAGACCGAATTACATTTGGCTCAATGAGGAGAAACGTCTGGGCTGTACTCTTGAACAGTCTCCACCACGCTCTGGCGAAAGATTGTATACGTCTCCTCTTTTATTTGGACTTTCCCTGCTTACATGGCAACAGCTGTTTCTAAGGGAGGGGGGTCGTAAACAGCCATCGCTCTTATCACAAAACAGTTCAAAGAAAATGGTGCCTGGAGGGGTGTCAGGAATCTTCCTGTGGATTACAATAGAAGAAAGAAACCGACGCCTTCATGTCGCTTCCCATCGTACACAGTGGAGTTTTACAAGCCTTTTGCTTGGTAGGATCAAAGACAGCTTTTGTCCTCTCGCAGGGCGAACTGAACGCAATGTAACACAACGTTTTGTGATAACTTAGATACAATTATTCTGACACCAGCGAGAGTGGAACTATTACACTAAGTGTTTGTTTTATTATGGTTAGTTTGTATGTTGAGCACCGAGCAATGCTGCTAACGCTATGGTGTCACAATAAAGCTACACCCGTTTAGCACTCGGCTTTTGAAACTTATTGCTCATCCTCTTTGTTTTTTGGCTCAAAAATGAAAGGTGCCAGGTTCTATTTTTCCTTGAGATTGATACTATTTTGATCATATCTTTTTATTCGCAAACTGCGTAAGTCTTTTGGTGTCATAAATCAAATATATATGATAATAGCCTCAATATAGTGAAAACTTGTTTGTCTATTCTACTGCTACTTTAAAGGAGTTCTCCTCGCAAATTTGCTCTGCTTCCTTTATTCCTTTCTTTGCACGCTCTGGCAGATTTGAACCCCTTCTTTTTTTAGTCTTTATAGAAAACAGGCAGACTGTCACGCCCTGCTTGGCAGTGTAGTCTGGTATCTGGGTTTTGCCATGTTCAGCGTTAGTTCCTGTCCAGCGCTCTTATTTTCTTGAATCCACTTTTTGTTACTTTTTGTTATGCAGCATCTTTAGGTTGCTTGCCTGTGTGTAAACTGTGGCTTACTGCTAGCATTCTATTAGGTTGTTTAGTTATGTCCTGTGATTGCTTCCACTATGCTTCCCGTGCACTCCAAGCTGCACTATCCATCCAACCATCCATCTTCTTCCGCTTATCCGAGGTCGGGTCGCGGGGGCAGCAGCCTAAGCAGGGAAGCCCAGATTTTCCTCTCCCCAGCCACTTCGTCCAGCTCCTCCCGGGGGATCCCGAGGCGTTCCCAGGCCAGCCGGGAGACATAGTCTTCCCAACGTGTCCTGGGTCTTCCCCGTGGCCTCCTACCGGTTGGACGTGCCCTAAACACCTCCCGAGGGAGGCGTTCGGGTGGCATCCTGACCAGATGCCCGAACCACCTCATCTGGCTCCTCTCGATGTGGAGGAGCAGTGGCTTTACTTTGAGCTCCCCCCGGATGGCAGAGCTTCTCACCCTATCTCTAAGGGAGAGCCCCGCCACCCGGCGGAGGAAACTCATTTCGGCCGCCTGTACCCGTGATCTTGTCCTTTCGGTCATGACCCAAAGCTCATGACCATAAGTGAGGATAGGAACGTAGATCGACCGGTAAATTGAGAGCTTTGCCTTCCGGCTCAGCTCCTTCTTCACCACAACGGACCAATACAGCGTCCGCATTACTGAAGACGCCGCACCGATCCGCCTGTCGATCTCACGATCCCCTTTTCCCTCACTCGTGAACAAGACTCCTAGGTACTTGAACTCCTCCACTTGGGACAGGGTCTCCTCCCCAACCCGGAGATGGCACTCCACCCTTTTCCGGGCAAGAACCATGGACTCGGACTTGGAGGTGCTGATTCTCATCCCAGTCGCTTCACACTCGGCTGCGAACCGATCCAGTGAGAGCTGAAGATCCTGGCCAGATGAAGCCATCAGGACCACATCATCTGCAAAAAGCAGAGACCTAATCCTGCAGCCACCAAACCGGATCCCCTCAACGCCTTGACTGCGCCTAGAAATTCTGTCCATAAAAGTTATGAACAGAATCGGTGACAAAGGGCAGCCTTGGCGGAGTCCAACCCTCACTGGAAACGTGTCCGACTTACTGCCGGCAATGTGGACCAAGCTCTGACACTGATTGTACAGGGACCGGACAGCCACAATCAGACAGTCCGATACCCCATACTCTCTGAGCACTCCCCACAGGACCTCCCGAGGGACACGGTCGAATGCCTTCTCCAAGTCCACAAAGCACATGTAGACTGGTTGGGCAAACTCCCATGCACCCTCAAGAACCCTGCCGAGAGTATAGAGCTGGTCCACAGTTCCACGACCAGAACGAAAACCACACTGTTCCTCCTGAATCCGAGGTTTGACTATCCGGCGTAGCCTCCTCTCCAGTACACCCGAATAGACCTTACCGGGAAGGCTGAGGAGTGTGATCCCACGATAGCTGGAACACACCCTCCGGTTCCCCTTCTTAAAGAGAGGAACCACCACCCCGGTCTGCCAATCCAGAGGTACCGCCCCCGATGTCCACGCGATGCTGCAGAGTCTTGTCAACCAAGACAGCCCCACAGCATCCAGAGCCTTAAGGAACTCCGGGCGGATCTCATCCACCCCCGGGGCCTTGCCACCGAGGAGCTTTTTAACTACCTCAGCAACCTCAGCCCCAGAAATAGGAGAGCCCACCACAGATTCCCCAGGCAGCTTCCTCATAGGAAGACGTGTCGGTGGGATTGAGGAGGTCTTCGAAGTATTCCCTCCACCGATCCACAACATCCGCAGTCGAGGTCAGCAGAACACCATCCGCACCATACACTGTGTTGACAGTGCACTGCTTCCCCTTCCTGAGGCGGCGGATGGTGGTCCAGAATCGCTTCGAAGCCGTCCGGAAGTCATTTTCCATGGCCTCGCCGAACTCCTCCCATGTCCCAGTTTTTGCCTCCGCGACCGCTGAAGCCGCACACCGCTTGGCCTGTCTGTACCTGTCTGCTGCCTCCGGAGTCCCATGAGCCAAAAGAACCCGATAGGACTCCTTCTTCAGCTTGACGGCATCCCTCACCGCCGGTGTCCACCAACGGGTTCTAGAATTACCGCCATGACAGGCACCAACTACCTTGCGGCCACAGCTCCAATCAGCCGCCTCGACAATAGAGGTGCGGAACATGGTCCACTCGGACTCAATGTCCAGCACCTCCCTCGTGACATGTTCAAAGTTCTTCCGGAGGTGGGAATTGAAACTCTCTCTGACAGGAGACTCTGCCAGACGTTCCCAGCAGACCCTCACAATGCGTTTGGGCCTGCCAGGTCTGTCCGGCATCCTCCCCCACCATCGCAGCCAACTCACCACCAGGTGGTGATCGGTAGAAAGCTCCGCCCCTCTCTTCACCAGAGGGTCCAAAACATGAGGCCGCAAATCCGATGACACAACTACAAAGTCGATCATGGAACTGCGGCCTAGGGTGTCCTGGTGCCAAGTGCACATATGGACACCCTTATGCTTGAACATGGTGTTCGTTATGGACAATCTGTGACGAGCACAAAAGTCCAATAACAAAACACCACTCGGGTTCAGATCCGGGCGGCCATTCTTCCCAATCACACCTCTCCAGGTTTCACTGTCGTTGCCAACATGAGCGTTGAAGTCACCCAGTAGGACAAGGGAATCACCCGGGGGAGCACTTTCCAGTACTCCCTCGAGTGTATCCAAAAAGGGTGGGTACTCTGAACTGCTGTTTGGTGCGTAAGCACAAACAACAGTCAGGACCCGTCCCCCCACCCGAAGGCAGAGGGAGGCTACCCTCTCGTCCACCGGGTTGAACTCCAACGTGCAGGCTTTGAGTCGGGGGGCAACAAGAATTGCTACCCCAGCTCGTCGCCTCTCACTGCGTGCAACGCCAGTGTGGAAGAGAGTCCAGCCCCTCTCGAGAGAACTGGTTCCAGAGCCCTTGCTGTGTGTCGAGGTGAGTCCGACTATATCCATCCGGAACTTCTCTACCTCGCGCACAAGCTCAGGCTCCTTCCCCCCCAGCGAGGTGACGTTCCACATCCCAAGAGCTAGCTTATGTAGCCGAGGATCGGACCGCCAGGTGCCCTGCCTTCGGCTTCCGCCCAGCTCACAAAGCACCCGACCTCTATGGCCCCTCCCATGAGTGGTGAGCCCATTGGAGGGGGGACCCACGTTGCCTCTTCGGGCTGTGCCCGGCCGGGCCCCATGGGGACAGGCCCGGCCACCAGGCGCTCGCCATCGTGCCCCAACTCCGGGCCTGGCTCCGGAGGGGGGCCCCGGTGACCCGCGTCCGGGCGAGGGAAATCTGAATCCTTGTTGTTTCCTTTCCATAGAAGTCTTTGAGCTGCACTAGTCCTTTGTTTTTTTCTTATATCAAACACCTTTTGAGATGCTGTTGTCCTTGATTTGAAACTTGATTTCAATTGATGTCAAAGGTCGCTGTTAGGTTTGGACTCAGTTGACATAGCAAGAAAAAGAAGAGTAAAATATGGTATTTTACCGGGAAAAACTGAGTTTTGGCAGATTTGAATGGACCAACTCCAAGACTCTAATTAGGGTCAAATGTACAAAAACACACTTCCTATACATCAAAAGTCAATTCAAACCTGAATTTTGTGATATATTAAGAAATGTAACATATTTTTTAGTGACGCGTGCCAAATTCTGTACTTTTATAGGCTCTGACCGAATTCCGTCGGTACTACCAGGTATCGACTCACCTAAAGTCAAACGGTGCCATTTTTGGATACCTTTATTGCACGTGGTGTACTTGGATTGGCCAGATCTAGTCTTAGACTTACATTTGTCAGATCTAGTCTTAGACTTAGATTGGTCAGATCTAGTCTTAGACTTAGATTGGTCAGAACTATTTTTAAACTAAGATTTGTCAGATCTAGTCTTAGACTTAGATTGGTCAGAACTATTTTTAAACTAAGATTTGTCAGATCTAGTCTTAGACTTAGATTGGTCAGAACTATTTTTAAACTAAGATTGGTCATATCTATTCTTAGACTTAGATTAGTCAGATCTAGTTTTAGACTTAAATAGGTCAGATATAGTCTTAGACTTAGATTGGTCAGATCTAGTCTTAGATATAGATTGGTCAGATCTAGTCTTAGACTTAGATTGGTCAGAACTATTTTTAAACTAAGATTGGTCAGATATAGTCTGAGACTTAGATTAGTCAGATCTAGTCTTAGACTTAGATTGGTCAGAACTATTTTTAAACTAAGATTGGTAAGATATAGTTTTAGACTTAGATTAGTCAGATCTAGTCTTGGACTTAAATAGGTCAGATCTTGTCTTGGACTTAGATTGGTCAGATCTAGTCTTAGATATAGATTGGTCAGATCTAGTCTTAGACTTAGATTGGTCAGAACTATTTTTAAACTAAGATTGGTCTGATATAGTCTGAGACTTAGATTAGTCAGATCTAGTCTTAGACTTAGATTGGTCAGAACTATTTTTAAACTAAGATTGGTAAGATATAGTTTTAGACTTAGATTAGTCAGATCTAGTCTTAGACTTAGATTGGTCAGATCTAGTTTAGACTTAGATTGGTCAGAATTATTTTTAAACTAAGATTGGTCAGATCTAGTCTTGGACTTAAATAGGTCAGATCTTGTCTTGGACTTAGATTGGTCAGATCTAGTCTTAGATATAGATTGGTCAGATCTAGTCTTAGACTTAGATTGGTCAGAACTATTTTTAAACTAAGATTGGTCTGATATAGTCTGAGACTTAGATTAGTCAGATCTAGTCTTAGAATTAGATTGGTCAGATCTAGTCTTGACTTAGATTGGTCAGAACTATTTTTAAACTAATATTGGTCAGACCTAGTCTTAGACTTAGATTAGTCAGATCTAGTCTTAGACTTAAATTGGTCAGATCTAGTCTATAGACTTAGATTAGTCAGATCTAGTCTTAGACTTAGATGAGTCAGATGTAGACTTAGATTGGTCAGATCTAGTCTTAGACTTTGATTAGTCAGATCTAGTCTTAGCCTTAGATGAGTCCGATCTAGCCTTGGACTTAGTTTGGTCAGATCTAGTCTTAGACTTAGATTAGTCAGATCTAGTCTTAGACTTAGATGAGTCCGATCTAGCCTTAGACTTAGATTAGTCAGATCTAGTCTTAGACTTAAATTGGTAAGATCTAGTCTTAGACTTTGATTAGTCAGATCTAGTCTTAGACTTAGATGAGTCCGATCTAGCCTTAGACTTAGATTAGTCAGATCTAGTCTTAGACTTAGATTGGTCAGATCTAGTCTAGCGGCTGTTGCCAAAACCCCAAATATTGGTACTAATGAAGCCTACTTGGATGAAAGGTGAAACGCCCTCTAAGACAAACTGAACAGTCCAGTTGCGATCGATTGAATGCCCCGAGAAAACAGTGGTACGGTTTTTCAATTCACAGTCATTTGGTGTAAAAAAAAAAAACAACCCAAATTTTATGGTAAAGTTCGGGTGACTGAACTGCCAGGTTTTGTTTATTTCTTTTACCGTAAAATCTATCGATGTTATTTTTTTACAGTGTAACAAGTTGCCATCTACTGAACCTGACCAGCTCTACTACCTCGTATTTATATATGGCGGCATGAGCATGAATTCCTTACTCACGGTGCTGTTTTGCATGGTCAAAATCGCTGTTTGGACCGTTGGAACATTTTTACTTTGGCCCTTGGAGGCAAACATTTTGGGAGCCCCTGAAATAGAGAATACATAGTCTGGGTTCAGACTAGATCCAAGCAATGTAGATCTGTGAAGCCTGCTCAGATCAGAGACAAAACGTCTTCTGAGACAAACTGAACAGTCCACGAGCGATCAATTGAAAGCCTGAAGAACAATAACCAGAAGGAGAACATCCATGGACACCAAAATAGGTCAGAGAACATCGAAATGGGACTTTTCTAACTTTTCAAGTAAGAACCATTTTACTGTCGCAGCAATTGCCTCACTTTCAATCCCCCAAAAAAAGTGATCAGCCTACCGTTGTTGCACTTCATCAATTTTTCATGGGAAAGAGACAAGTGTGTTCCCCCTAAAATGTTCCTTGTTGCCTTCATGACTGTGTCCAAAGTGCTTGCTCATCCCGTCTTGGATCTCTTTGACGCAGCCTTTTACCAACATGCTTTTAGCTCAGACCCCTAAAGTAAATATTTGCATCCTTCGCTCCGAGCCAAAAATATTTCTTTATTGCCAGACTCATATTCTATTCTCGGTATAAAAAAACCCCAACAAAAACACTGCAGGGTTAGGGGTAGTGACCCTAAGCAAAATTGTTCATTTATTTTTATTCAGTTATTTTCTATTTTATTCATTGCTATTATTTTCTCAATGTTATGTTTTAATTCATTTATTATTGTATTATTTATGTTTTATTTTTACATACATTTTAACATATTTTGTATACTTCATTTGAGTTATTCTCCAGTTTGGACACCTGAAAGGTGCAATTTTTTGTTTTGTTATTGTCAATAGTGCTGGGTGTACCTTTTTTTGTACTTTTATTTACCCAGGAATCTACATGTGTGTGTTCATCTGTTTTTTTGGGGTTTTTTTTTAATTACAAAACCCAAAACCAGTGAAGTTGGCACGTTGTGTAAATCAGTGGTCCCCAACCTTTTTGTAGCTGCGGACCGGTCAACGCTTGAAAATTTGTGGGGTTTAAAAAATAAATAAATAAATAAAAAAATTATGTAAAAAAAAAATAAAAATAAATTTTTGTATTTTTTTTTTACATAAATAAATTCAATCATGTGTGCTTACGGACTGTATCCCTGCAGACTGTATTGATCTATATTGATATATAATGTATATATTGTGTTTTTTATGTTGATTTCATTAAAAAAAAGAATATATATATATATATATATATTTTTTTTTTAATTTTTCTTGTGCGGCCCGGTACCAATCGGTCCGCGGACCGGTACTGGGCCGCGGACCGGTACCGGGCTGCGGCCCGGTGGTTGGGGACCACTGGTGTAAGTAGTAAATAAAAACAGAATACAATGATTTGCAAATCCTTTTCAACTTATATTCAATTGAATAGACTGCAAAGACAAGATATTTAACGTTCAAACTGGAAAACTTTGTTATTTTTTGCAAATATTAGCTCATTTGGGATTTGATGCCTGCAACATGTTTCAAAAAAGCTGGCACAAGTGGCAAAAAAGACTGAGAAAAGTTGAGGAATGCTCATCAAACACTTATTTGGAACATCCCACAGGTGAACAGGCTAATTGGGAACAGGTGGGTGCCATGATTGGGTATAAAAGCAGCTTCCATGAAATGCTCAGTCATTCACAAACAAGGACGGGGCGAGGGTCACCACTTTGTCAACAAATGCATGATCAAATTGTCCAACAGTTTAAGAACAACATTTCTCAACCAGCTATTGCAAGGAATTTTGGAATTTCACCATCTACGGTCTACATGTATTATATAGTAGACATTTAAAATGTATTATATAGTTGACAGTTACATGTATTATATAGTAGACATTTACATGTATTACATAGTAGACGTGGCATGCAGTTGCAATTCCAAGACATTAGGTGGCAGTAGTGTATAGACACAGCTCTTGTTGAGCCCCACAAAGTGTTAATACTGTAAGTACTGTACTTATTACACAACAGCTGTTTGATTGTAACATGCTGTGGAGGTCTTGCGCCTCCGGGTTCTTCGGACCACCAAGGCCGGACATGGCAGGCTTGACGGTTTTGTGATTCGGTTTATTTTTCAATAAACTTATCGCTCTGCTTTTCAGCAATCGCCTCTCGTCTCCGTCTCCGTTTCAGTCTCGCTCTCGCTCGTGCTCGTGCTCGTGCTCGTGCTCGTGCTCGTGCTCGGGTTTTGTCTTCACCGTCAACAACTCCAACTTCTCCAACCTCTTCCTTCCCGGCTGCTGCCCTTTTATAGAGTGACAGGTGTTTAGATAAACGCGCCCAGGTGGGCCATCTACGCACCTGTCGCCGATCTCGGAGCCGGCCCCGGCACACCCCACCTTGCTGTAGGTCCTCAGGCCACGCCCCCTCACACATGCATCTTAGTTATAGTTGTCATAACAAAAAAACTTGGCGGTGTTGAAATTGCTAATGCTGATCAGTAGCATGTGTATGGCATATTCAATGTAAATTAGCGACGAGCTACTGTTTCTTTTTTCAAAACGGAGCCTTACTTTTGAGCGCTTTCTATCAGGCACGCTTGCTTTGTTGGCATGGAAACTTGACCTAAGGGCAGTCCGTTATACAAGTGCTTATAACCGGACGTGAAGTCGCGTGCAACGAAGGTATCGAAACATGGTACCGTAAGAGTTTAGGTGAAACGGTACCCAATAATAGAACTTGGGTGGAAAGATGAAGGTGATGGAGTGGAGTTTTATATACTATTATTATTATTATTATTAAACATACAGTAAGTAATAAGAGGGGTGGGAGTACATAAGTTTTTACTTCTTCTCACTCCTTTTCGGATATGTTTACATTAAATGTTTATTTTCATTTCTTGTTTCTTTTGCTTTTTATTATTACTATTTATATTATTATTATTATGGTTTTTGTTATTCATTCTTGAATGGCTTTTTTGTTGTTATTTTTCAAAATTTGTTGTTTTTGTTTTGTCTACATATTCGAAATAAACATGAAAAAATAAATAAATAAATAAATAAATAAATAAAAAGTGGACAATACATTTCTGCTCCGCCCCTGAACACAATTGAGAGGAGGAGATCATGAACATTGTTGTCATTTCCTGTGGGGATTCATTAGTGGTCTTCTCCCTCAGACCCTCACGGTCCATCCTTCACCATCGGCAAGGCCGTCTGGCTGCTGTGGGGTCTGGTGTTCAACAACTCAGTTCCTGTCCAGAACCCCAAGGGCACCACCAGTAAGTTCATCGTGTCGGTGTGGGCCTTCTTCGCCGTCATCTTCCTGGCCTCGTACACCGCCAACCTGGCCGCCTTCATGATCCAGGAGGAGTTTGTGGACCAGGTCACCGGACTGTCTGACAAGAAGGTGACACACACACACACACACAGTTTGGGTTTATCTTGGTTTCCATGCCAGACGGGTCCCCTTAAGGCTGCAAGGACCTGACCCCTCTGGTCATCACTGTCACCATGCTAACACTGGCAGCTTAGCGCACACACACACACACACACACACACACACACACACACACACACACACTGAGCAGTGTCAGCAGAACCTCACGCTAGACTAGCCTCACAATGACGATAACGACAACTGATGAGTCCGGCGCTCGGCGTCTCGCCTCCTGCCCCCCTCTCCTCTGTCTCTTCCCGTCACTCGGGTTCCTCACCTCGTCTCCTCTCTGGTCCCCCCCCCCCCCCTCCAGTTCCAGAGCCCCTACTCCTATTCCCCGCCCTTCCGCTTCGGGACGGTCCCCAACGGCAGCACGGAGCGCAACATCCGCAAGAACTACCCGGACATGCACCAGTACATGACCAAGTACCACCAGACGGGCGTGCAGGACGCGCTGGTCAGCCTCAAGACCGGGTAAGATCCCACCTGGACCTGGGTCCTCCTGGGGAAGTGTCTTCTTTTTTTTTTTTTTTTACACGCATTCCTATAAAGCAGGGTGTCCAAACATTAGCGATTTTACATGGCGATTTCAACGCCTCCAAATTTGGTAATGAAAACTACAACTAAGATGAATGTTACAATTAGAGATAATGCAGTGTTTCCCACACATTCATTTATTTGTGGCGGCCCGCCACGAAAGAATTACGTCCGCCACAAATAATTTTTTTTAAAAATTATTTTATTTTATTAATTTTTTTTGTCCTGTCCAGCTTCTCAGGCAAATCATGTAGTTGATGTAGATGCCCATATAGGCTGTTCAGATTTACTTTACAAAAGAGAAGTGTAGGATACTTCTCTTGTTGCCTTATTTGTATTTGACCACTACTGTTTTCTGTTTATTTGTTACTGACTGTGGCAGGACACCTCTGCCTCTGTTTCACTTTATGTTGCTGGTAAATAATATGGTTGTAGTAGTAGGCTAAAGTTAAATTATTTAGTATGCACTAATTAAAGGGGCAGAGCTTTAAGAGACATTTTAGCTTTTATATTTTATAAGATATATTTTTTGTAAGAACCACAATTAATAAATATATTTCAGTGAATAACTTATTGTTCAAATCTGTATATAAATATGTACATAAACTGTTGTAATTATATTGTAAAATGGATGGATGGATGGATGTTTAAAACAAAACTGTTATTATTAATTAGTAAGTATACATTTTTTGAGCCTTTTTAGAGAAAATCATATCATTGTAGTAAATTATGCAAATTACCCGATGATGTCATGGTGACCACGCCCATAGCCACGCACCCATCGCCACAGGTATCTTGTCAGTTTATGTGAAACACTGTAATGGCTTTTTTGCCAATATCCGATTTTCCGATATTGTCCGACTCTTACCGATACCGATATATACAGTCGTGGAATTAACACATAATTATGCCTAATTTTGTTGTGATGCCCCGCTGGATGCATTAAACAATGTAACAAGGTTTTCCAAAATAAGATAGATAGGTCTTTATTGTCATTGCACAAGTACAACAAAACTTTGTTTCCAGCACAAACCCGTTCAAGATCAGACAAACAAACAGTGTGCAGGGTTACAGAACAGGAACGCTGATGGGTAAGGCGCCCCGTAAAAGATGGGGAAAAAGGTAAAATGCTGGGGAAGGATGAGTAAAAAAATACAATCTAGACTGGGCTCCTAAGGGGGCCCAGTCTGGAGTGGGAAAAAACCTCCATAGCAAAGCACATATACATATTACAACGTACATCTAGAGCAGGGGTCACCAACCTTTTTGAAAGCAAGAGCTACTTCTTGGGTGCTGATTAATGCGAAGGGCTACCAGTTTGATACACACTTAGATAAATTGCCAGAAATAGCCAAATTGCTCAATTTACCTTTAACTCTATGTTATTATTAATAATGAATGATATTTACACTTAATTGAACGGTTTAAAAGAGGAGAAAACACGAAAAAAATGACAATTAAATTTTGAAACATAGTTAATCTTCAATTTCGACTCTTTAAAATTCAAAATTCAACCGAAAAAAAGAAGAGAAAAACTAGCTAATTCGAATCTTTTTGAAAAAATTAAAAAAATAATTTATGGAACATCATTAGTAATTTTTCCTGATTAAGATTAATTTTAGAATTTTGATGACATGTTTTGAATAGGTTAAAATCCAATCTACACTTTGTTAGAATATATAACAAATTGGACCAAGCTATATTTCTAGCAAAGACAAATCATTATTTCTTCTAGATTTTCCAGAACAAAAATTTTAAAAGAAATTCAAAAGACTTTGAAATAAGATTTAAATTTGATTCTACAGATTTTCTAAATTTGCCAGAATAATTTTTTTGAATTTTAATCATAATAAGTTTGAAGAAATATTTCACAAATATTTTTCGTCGAAAAAACAGAAGCTAAAATGAAGAATTAAATTAAAATGTATTTATTATTCTTTACAATAAAAAAAATAAATTTACTTGAACATTGATTTAAATTGTCAGGAAAGAAGAGGAAGGAATTTAAAAGGTAAAAAGGTATATGTGTTTAAAAATCCTAAAATCATTTTTAAGGTTGTATTTTTTCTCTAAAATTGTCTTTCTGAAAGTTATAAGAAGCAAAGTAAAACAAATAATGAATGTATTTAAACAAGTGAAGACCAAGTCTTTAAAATATTTTCTTGGATTTTCAAATTCTATTTGAGTTTTGTCTCTCTTAGAATTAAAAATGTCGGGCAAAGCGAGACCAGCTTGCTAGTAAATAAATACAATTTAACAAATAGAGGCAGCTCACTGGTAAGTGCTGCTATTTGAGCTATTTTTAGAACAGGCCAGCGGGCTACTCATCTGGTCCTTACGGGCTACCTGGTGCCTGCGGGCACCGCGTTGGTGACCCCTGATCTAGAGATATCTAGCAACAGAGGGAAGGGAGTGCGGGGTCATGGTGGTAGGCCGCAGCTCTCGGCGCTGACCATCCATTCATCACCCCTATGGGATTTGCGTCGAGGGTGTTGGGTTGGGGCGGGTGGGGGGTGTATATGTGGCGTGTATTTTTTTGGATGCATGTTTGTGTATAAGCCTGCAGTGTGTCTCTGTTCCGCGGCTTTGATGTTGTGCAGCCGATAAGTCCAAAGTCAACAACAACAGGTGTGTGTCCATGAGAGACAAGAAGGGAGTTTGTTGTGTCTTCACTGCACTGTCCTTCAGGAGAGTCTCCAAACCAGGGAAACAATTCAAGTTAGAATGTTTTGTATGCGAGTGAAAATAAAATTTGCTTTTCACTCTAAATTGTCTATGACTGGTCCTCGAAAATCCTGCGAGGCAGGATCACAGCGTCTTCCAATCATTCGTGGCAGCTTTGGGGTTATAAATCAACTCAAGTTATGGAAAAAAAATGCCAACATGGCACTGCCATATTTATTATTGAAGTCACAAAGTGCATTATTTTTTTTAACATGCCTCAAAACAGCAGCTTGGAATTTGGGACTTGCTCTCCCTGAGAGAGCATGAAGAGGTTGAGGTGGGCGGAGTTGGGGGGGGGGGTGTATATTGTAGCGTCCCGGAAGAGTTAGTGCTGCAAGGGGTTCTGGGTATTTGTTCTGTTGTGTTTGTGTTGTGTTACGGTGCGGATGTTCTCCCGAAATGTGTTTGTCATTCTTGTTTGGTGTGGGTTCACAGTGTGGCGCATATTTGTAACAGTGTTAAAGTTGTTTATACGGACACCCTCAGTGTGACCTGTATGGCTGTTGACCAAGTATGCGATGCATTCACTTGTGTGTGTGAAAAGCTGTAGATATTATGTGACTGGGCCGGCACGTAAAGGAAGTGCTTTTAAGGTTTATTGGCGCTCTGTACTTCTCCCTACGTCCGTGTACACAGCGGCGTTTTAAAAAGTCATACATTTTACTTTTTGAAACAGATACCAATAATTTTGAAACCGATACCGATAATTTCCGATATTACATTTTAAAGCATTTATCGGCCGGTAATATCGGCAGTCCGATATTATCGGACATCTGTAGTTACAATCAAACAGCTGTTGTGTACCGTATTTTTCGGAGTATAAGTCGCTCCGGCCAAAAATGCATAATAAAGAAGGAAAAAAACATATATAAGTCGCACTGGAGTATAAGTCGCATTTTTAGGGGACATTTATTTGATAAAAGCCAACACCAAGAATAGACATTTGAAAGGCAATTTAAAATAAATAATAGAATAGTGAACAACAGGCTGAATAAGTGTACGTTATATGAGGCATAAATAACCAACTGAGAACGTGCCTGGTAGGTTAACGTAACATATTATGGTAAGAGTCATTCAAATAACTATAACATATAGAACATGCTATACGTTTACCAAACAATCTGTCACTCCTAATCGCTAAATCCCATGAAATCTTATACGTCTAGTCTCTTACGTGAATGAGCTAAATAATATTATTTGATATTTTACGTAATGTGTTAATAATTTCACACAAAAGTCGCTCCTGAGTATAAGTCGCACCCCCGGCCAAACTACGAAAAAAACTGCGACCTATAGTCCGAAAAATACGGTAATAAGTACAATTTTGTAAGTTCAAATTTTGCATTACTCTGTTTTTTGGCAGCTTTATAACAAATGAGATAATCGTCGCATACGCAAACAACCCAAAGTGTTTTGTAAAAATCTTCCGCATCAATTACTATAAAAGGGAACTGCACTTTTTGGGGGGGAATTTTGCCCATTGTTCACAATTATGAGAGACAAGAAGACAATTGAATATAAGTTGAAAAGGATTTGCGAATCATTGTATTCTGTTTTTATTTACCATTTACACAACGTGCCAACTTCACTGGTTTGCGGTTTTTTACTTGGAGTGTGTCTATAAAACCTTGATGGAGGGTTTTAGAGGCTTTAAAGGCTACAACGGTGACATCTTCCAAGCGTGTTTTATCATCTTTAAACCCTATTTAAAAAAAAAAAGACATATGTGTTCTTGTCTCTTATAACGATTCTAAACCATTAGGCACAATTCCAAAAAAAAAAAAGTGCAGTTCCCATTTTAATTTCATTTGTAAATATTTATCACCATTGTCAAAATGGCGACTGAGTGTTTTTGACTTTACAGCGAGGTCGAGGAGCGTGCTCCATAACGATATTCGCCGCAAGCGTCGTTCGAAGCGTTCAGCGGCCATACATCAAACTTGTGTTTGTGCTGAGCTGGTATCTATCAGGCCCGCACAGGGGGGCCGCTTCAGTCTGACACACCACACACACACACACACACTTTGAATTAATGCTCAGAATAATGACAACAACTGCGAACAAGGTCCATTGCACAAAAGTGAGAAAATGAGAAATGTTATCGGCGAGACGAAAATCAGTTTTCTGAAGAATCTTGTAGATATGATTTGAGCGTGGATCTCTTCTGCTCGCCACTGCAAATATTATCTTCAATATTCTTATTTCGGGCCTGCTTTGCTTTCTTTTTTTTTTCTTTTCGGGCAAAAGCAAACAAAAGCTTAAAGGATGCGAATTAGGCTAATCAAATGGTTTGCTGCAGCACAGAAGGGATAAGCGAAAAAAATACCTCTTAATATCTGCTTTGCTTTCTAAAATAACACTTAGAATCACAATGGCTGCCAAATGCCCTTACGACATGATGATTCAAAGAAATGAGTATTATTTTAAAAAGACTCATTATCATTATTATAATAAAGTATTATGGGTTGAACTTGTGTAGCGCTTTTCTACCTTCAAGGTACTCACTATTTCCACATTCACCCATTCACACACACATTCACACACTGATGGCGGGAGCTGCCATGCAAGGCGCTTACCACGACCCATCAGGAGCAAGGGTGAAGTGTCTTGCTCAAGGACACAACGGACGTGACTAGGTTGGTAGAAGGTGGGGATCGAACCAGGAACCCTCAGGTTGCTGGCACGGCCACTCTCCCAACTGCGCCACGCCGTCCCCATATCATAATATCATAATATGTTATTGCATACATTATAGTAATATATTATTCTATCGTATAATAACAACAATTTATTAATATTATGGCGCAACATTTTGAGAATTTAGGGCATTGTAGAATTATGAATACATCAATTATTTTCCTGGAAATGTGAGATTTTGGGGAAAACCAGGAATTTTGATACTAGCACAATTGTCCTAGATCAGGGGTCACCAGCCTTTTTGAAAGCAAGAGCTACTTCTTGGGTAGTGATTAATGCGAAGGGCTACCAGTTTGATACACACTTAAATAAATTGCCAGAAATAGCCAATTTGCTCAATTTACCTTTTAACTCTGTTATTATTAATAATTAATGATATTTACACTTAATTGAACGGTTTAAAAGAGAAAACACGAAAAAAATTACAATTAAATTTTGAAACATAGTTTATCTTCAATTTCGACTCTATAAAATTCAAAATTCAACCGAAAAAAAGAAGAGAAAAACTAGCTAATTCGAATCTTTTTGAAAAAATTAAAAAAATAATTTATGGAACATCATTAGTAATTTTTCCTGATTAAGATTAATTTTAGAATTTTGATGACATGTTTTAAATAGGTTAAAATCCAATCTACACTTTGTTAGAATATATAACAAATTGGACGAAGCTATATTTCTAACAAAGACAAATCATTATTTCTTCTAGATTTTCCAGAACAAAATTTTTAAAAGAAATTCAAAAGACTTTGAAATAAGATTTAAATTTGATTCTACAGATTTTCTAGATTTGCCAGAATAATGTTTTTGAATTTTAATCATAATAAGTTTGAAGAAATATTTCACAAATATTCTCCGTCGAAAAAACAGAAGCTAAAATGAACAATTAAATTAAAATGTATTTATTATTCTTTACAATAAAAAATAAAAAATACTTGAACATTGATTTAAATTGTCAGGAAAGAAGAGGAAGGAATTTAAAAGGTATATGTGTTTAAAAATCCTAAAATCATTTTTAAGGTTGTATTTTTTCGCTAAAATTGTCTTTCTGAAAGTTATAAGAAGCAAAGTAAAAAAATGTATTTATTTATTTAAACAAGTGAAGACCAAGTCTTTAAAATATTTTCTTGGATTTTCAAATTCTATTTGAGTTTTGTCTTTCTTAGAATTAAAAATGTCGGGCAAAGCAAGACCAGCTTGCTAGTAAATAAATACAATTTAAAAAATAGAGGCAGCTCACTGGTAAGTGCTGCTATTTGAGCTATTTTTAGAACAGGCCAGCGGGCTACTCATCTGGTCCTTACGGGCGACCTGGTGCCCGCGGGCACCGCGTTGGTGACCCCTGTCCTAGATTATATCAATGGGTTGGTGTTGGAATTTTTCGAATCGGTTGAAAAATGTTGACGTAGTAACGGCTTGAATTGAAAATGGGTGTTTTGGAATTCCTGAAATTTCGGGAAAACCGGGAATGTGTACAAAAAAGAAATAGGAGCCTTTGTTGTAACAACCAACAGAAATGTTTTGGTGGAGGAATGGTCAAAAACGGTTGAAAAATGTGGACTGTGAAAACTTTCCAGAAAGAGGTGAAAACAGGGATTTGGAAAACATTCCTGGAATTGTTTTTTAACTTGGAAAATGGTAGTTTGATTGTCTGAGGTGAATGGAGTGTGTGGATGTTGGAACGGTTCAAATCGGATGAGAAATGTGGGATATGCAGTAGATTGTAAAATGCCCATTAATTGTCAATGGGGAGAAAATTCCAGGAAAAACAGGAATTTTGGGAAAGGGAAAACATGCTTTGCATTTGTATAAGAGTAGTGTGGGTGGATGGTTGAAAGGTCAGAATCGGGTTTAAAAATGGTGCAACATTTTGAGAATTTAGAGCATTGTAAAACTATCCATTCTTTTCCTGGAAATGTGAGATTTTGGGGAAAATCAGGATTTTAAAAAAACATTGATACTAGCACAATTGTCCTAAATGATATCAATTGGTTGGTGTTGGAATTTTTCGAATCAGCTGAAAAATGTTGACGTAGTAACAGTTTGAATTGAGAATGGTATTTTGGAGTTCCTGAAATTTCGGGAAAACCGGGAATTTGTACCAAAACAAAATAGGAGCATTTGTTGTACCAACCAAGAGAAATGTTTTGATGGTGTAATGATCAGAAACGGTTGGAAAATGTGGACTATGAAAACTTTCCAGAAAGAGGTGAAAATAGGGATTTGGAAAACATTCCTGGACATTTTTTTTTACTTGGAAAATGGTAGTTTTCCCAGGTGAGAAGAGTGTGTGGATGTTGGAACGGTTCAAATCGGATGAGAAATGTGGTATGTGCAGTAGATTGTATAATGCCCATTCATTGTCAATGGGGAGAAAATTCCAGGAAAAACAGGAATTTGGGGAAAGGGAAAACATGCTTTGCATTTGTTATATCGGAAGAGTAGTGTGGGTGGATGGTTGAAAGGTCGGAATCGGGTTTAAAAATGGCGCAACATTTTGAGAATTTAGGGCATTGTAAAACTATCCATTCTTTTCCTGGAAATGTGAGATTTTGGGGGAAATCAGGATTTTTTTTAAAAATTGATACTAGCACAATTGTCCTAAATGATATCAATTGGTTGGTGTTGGAATTTTTCGAATCAGTTGAAAAATGTTGACGTAGTAACAGTTTGAATTGAGAATGGTATTTTGGAATTCCTGAAATTTCGGGAAAACCGGGAATTTGTACAAGAAAAAAATAGGAGCATTTGTTGTACCAAGCAAGAGAAATGTTTTGATGGTGGAATGGTCAGAAACGGTTGGAAAATGTGGACTATAAATACTTTCCAGAAAGAGGTGAAAACAGGGATTTGGAAAACATTCCTGGAATTTTTTTTTTACTTGGAAAATGGTAGTTTTCCGAGGTGAGAAGAGGGTGTGGATGTTGGAACGGTTCAAATCGGATGAGAAATGTGGTATATGCAGTAGATTGTATAATGCCCATTCATTGTCAATGGGGAGAAAATTCCTGGAAAAACAGGAATTTTGGGAAAGGGAAAACATGCTTTGCATTTGTTATATCGGAAGAGTAGTGTGGGTGGATGGTTGAAATGTCGGAATCTGGTTTAAAATGGTGCAAAATTTTGAGAATCTAGGGCATTGTAGAACATAAATACGTCCATTCTTTTGAATGGGAATTTCCTGGAAATTTGATATTTTGGGGAAAACCGGGAATTTTGGAAAACATTGATACTAGCACAATTGTCAGAGATGATATGAATGGGTTGGTGTTGGAATTTTTGGAATATGTTGACAAATGTTTACATAGTAACAGTTTGAATTTAGAATGGTATTTTGGAATTCCTGAAATTACGGGAAAACCGGGAATTTGTACAAAAAAAAAATAGGAGCATTTGTTGTACCAACCAAGAGAAATGTTTTAATGGAGGAATGGTCAAAAACGGTTGGAAAATGTGGGCTGTGAAAACTTTCCAGAAAGAGGTGAAAGTAGGGATTTGGAAAACATTCCTGGAATTTTTTTTTTTACTTGGAAAATGGTAGTTTTCCCAGGTGAGAAGAGTGTGTGGATGTTGGAACGGTTCAAATCGGATGAGAAATGTGGTATACGCAGTAGATTGTATAATGCCCATTCACTGTCAATGGGGAGAAAATTCCAGGAAAAACAGGAATTTTGGGAAAGGGAAAACATGCTTTGCATTTGTTGTATCGGAAGAGTAGTGTGGGTGGATGGTTGAAAGGTCAGAATCGGGTTTAAAAATGGTGCAACATTTTGAGAATTTAGGGCATTGTAAAACTATCCATTCTTTTCCTGGAAATGTGAGATTTTGGGGAAAATCAGGAATTTAAAAAAATATTGATACTAGCACAATTGTCCTAAATGATATCAATTGGTTGGTGTTGGAATTTTTTCGAATCAGCTGAAAAATGTTGACGTAGTAACAGTTTGAATTGAGAATGGTATTTTGGAATTCCTGAAATTTCGGGAAAACCGGGAATTTGTACAAAAAAGAAATAGGAGCATTTGTTGTACCAACCAAGAGAAATTTTTAATGGAGGAATGGTCAAAAACGGTTGGAAAATGTGGGCTGTGAAAACTTTCCAGAAAGAGGTGAAAGTAGGGATTTGGAAAACATTCCTGGAATTTTTTTTTTTTTTACTTGGAAAATGGTAGTTTTCCCAGGTGAGAAGAGTGTGTGGATGTTGGAACGGTTCAAATCGGATGAGAAATGTGGTATATGCAGTAGATTGTATAATGCCCATTCATTGTCAATGGGGAGAAAATTCCAGGAAAAACAGGAATTTTGGGAAAGGGAAAACATGCTTTGCATTTGTTGTATCGGAAGAGTAGTGTGGGTGGATGGTTGAAAGGTCAGAATCGGGTTTAAAAATGGCGCAACATTTTGAGAATTTAGGGCATTGTAAAACTATCCATTCTTTTCCTGGAAATGTGAGATTTTGGGGAAAATCAGGAATTTAAAAAAACATTGATACTAGCACAATTGTCCTAAATTATATCAATTGGTTGGTGTTGGAATTTTTTCGAATCAGCTGAAAAATGTTGACGTAGTAACAGTTTGAATTGAGAATGGTATTTTGGAATTCCTGAAATTTCGGGAAAACCGGGAATTTGTACAAAAAAGAAATAGGAGCATTTGTTGTACCAACCAAGAGAAATGTTTTAATGGAGGAATGGTCAAAAACGGTTGGAAAATGTGGGCTGTGAAAACTTTCCAGAAAGAGATGAAAGTAGGGATTTGGAAAACATTCCTGGAATTTTTTTTTTTTACTTGGAAAATGGTAGTTTTCCCAGGTGAGAAGAGTGTGTGGATGTTGGAACGGTTCAAATCGGATGAGAAATGTGGTATATGCAGTAGATTGTATAATGCCCATTCATTGTCAATGGGGAGAAAATTCCAGGAAAAACAGGAATTTGGGGAAAGGGAAAAAATGCTTTGCATTTGTTATATCGGAAGAGTAGTGTGGGTGGATGGTTGAAAGGTCAGAATCTGGTTTAAAATGGTGCAAAATTTTGAGAATCTAGGGCATTGTAGAACATAAATACGTCCATTCTTTTGAATGGGAATTTCCTGGAAATTTGATATTTTGGGGAAAACCGGGAATTTTGGAAAACATTGATACTAGCACAATTGTCAGAGATGATATGAATGGGTTGGTGTTGGAATTTTTGGAATATGTTGAAAAATGTTTACATAGTAACAGTTTGAATTGAGAATGGTATTTTGGAATTCCTGAAATTACGGGAAAACCGGGAATTTGTACAAAAAAAAAATAGGAGCATTTGTTGTACCAACCAAGAGAAATGTTTTAATGGAGGAATGGTCAAAAACGGTTGGAAAATGTGGGCTGTGAAAACTTTCCAGAAAGAGATGAAAGTAGGGATTTGGAAAACATTCCTGGAATTTTTTTTTTTTACTTGGAAAATGGTAGTTTTCCCAGGTGAGAAGAGTGTGTGGATGTTGGAACGGTTCAAATCGGATGAGAAATGTGGTATATGCAGTAGATTGTATAATGCCCATTCATTGTCAATGGGGAGAAAATTCCAGGAAAAACAGGAATTTTGGGAAAGGGAAAACATGCTTTGCATTTGTTATATCGGAAGAG
>NC_084748.1:12515996-12575996 GCF_033978785.1 Entelurus aequoreus
TAAAAAAAACAACAAAAAAAAACAATACCGATAATTAAAAAAACGATACCGATAATTTCCGATATTACATTTTAAAGCATTTATCAACCGATATTATCGGACATCTCTAATAAAAAGTAAAAATAAAAGTTTAATTGAGTTTGTATTTTATTTCTGTGGTTTAAGGTAAGATAAGATAATCCTTTATTGATCCCACAACAGGGAAATTTGGGTGACTTTGTTTACGTGTTTCAAATATTGGTAAAAGAGAAAATTAATTTTCTTGAAAAAGTGAAACATTTGTTATCCTGGCATTAATAGTACTGTGATTCATCCTTAGTTCAAACTAATATATTTTTTCCAAAAACAAAATCTGGTTTAGTGTTCCTTAAGATGACATTTCCATACAGCATGATTATAAAACTTTATTACCTTAAAGCAGGGGTCACCAACGCGGTGCCCGCGGGCACCAGGTCGCCCGTAAGGACCAGATGAGTAGCCCGCTGGCCTGTTCTAAAAATAGCTCAAATAGCAGCACTTACCAGTGAGCTGCCTCTATTTTTTAGATTGTATTTATTTACTAGCAAGCTGGTCTTGCTTTGCCCGACATTTTTAATTCTAAGAAAGACAAAACTCAAATAGAATTTGAAAATCCAAGAAAATATTTTAAAGACTTGGTCTTCACTTGTTTAAATAAATTAATACATTTTTTTACTTTGCTTCTTATAACTTTCAGAAAGACAATTTTAGAGAAAAAAACAACCTTAAAAATGATTTTAGGATTTTCAAACAAATATACCTTTTAAATTCCTTCCTCTTCTTTCCTGACAATTTAAATCAATGTTCAAGTACATTTATTTTTTTTATTGTAAAGAATAATATATACATTCTAATTTAATTGTTCATTTTAGCTTCTGTTTTTTCGACGGAGAATATTTGTGAAATATTTCTTCAAACTTGTTATAATTAAAATTCAAAAAAATTATTCTGGCAAATCTAGAAAATCTGTAGAATCAAATTTAAATCTTATTTCAAAGTCTTTTGAATTTCTTTTAAAATTTTTGTTCTGGAAAATCTAGAAGAAATAATTATTTGTCTTTGTTAGAAATATAGCTTCGTCCAATTTGTTATATATTCTAACAAAGTGTAGATTGGATTTTAACCTATTTAAAACATGTAATCAAAATTCTAAAATTAATCTTAATCAGGAAAAATTACTAACGATGTTCCATAAATTCTTTTTTTAATTTTTTCAAAAAGATTCGAATTAGCTGGTTTTTCTCTTCTTTTTTTCGGTTGAATTTTGAATTTTAAAGAGTCGAAATTGAAGATAAACTATGTTTCAAAATTTAATTGTCATTTTTTTCGTGTTTTCTCCTCTTTTAAACCGTTCAATTAAGTGTAAATATCATTAATTATTAATAATAACATAGAGTTAAAGGTAAATTGAGCAAATTGGCTATTTCTGGCAGTTTATTTAAGTGTGTATCAAACTGGTAGCCCTTCGCATTAATCAGTACCCAAGAAGTAGCTCTTGCTTTCAAAAAGGTTGGTGACCCCTGCCTTAAAGTATGATTCACATTCAGAATTTTCCATCCTTCTATATATGGTAGTTGGAGTTGCAGACAACTTCATTACTGCTCAATAGCAGTTTTCAGTAATGTCACAGAAGATGCAGGATTTGCTTGAACATTTAAGTGGTGAAACTTCCTATAAGAGGACAGCTGTAGTGATTTATTCTGAGCATCATGTCATATTTCATTTCAACTTTTTTTTTTTTTTTTTTTTTTAAATGGTCCTCAGTAGTCACGTACAAATTTGTGTGAATTATGCAAAATGATTTAAATTTGGTCCCCATGAACCATATTAAAAACTCTTTTTCCCCAGGGTCCCCAGTAAGAATGATCAGCACATTACTTCATCAATCCACAGATTTAAAGACGTGTATGAGCTAACTGGGCAGTGGCCGTTTTACACCATTTTTTTTTTATGCCTCCACAACCTGTAGAAAGGGTGGTCCCCTCAAGTGATGATCAAAAACTTGGTCCCCATACCAAATGATAACCACTATATGTGTGTGTGAGCTCATAGAGGTGCGAGATTAACGAGGAAAGCTGATGACCGTTCAGAGTCCAGCTGAGGCTCTGATGTGTTTCTTGTTGCGGGCTGCAGAAAGGACCACACGTCTTTAAAGAAAAAAGATGGTCACGTGTGCGTGGGCGGGGTGCATCATCACACACACACACACACACAAATGATGTTTCATTATTCATGTGTGTGTGTGTGTGTGTGTGCAGCAGAGCTTTTATTCCAGACGAGCAACATTTGGCACATCAAGTGTTTTACAAAAAGCGTGCAATGTGCGTCTGCTCTCGCTCTGACACTCTGGAGGTTAAGTGGCTCCAGGAGGAACATCTCCTTGCACTCAGAGGCAGTGATGACATCATCGCACAAATGACATCATCCACAAGTTGCTCCAAAAAAAACAAAAACAAAAAAAAAAACACCCCCAAAAAACTGAAAAAACGAGGTCAAAGACCGGCGCACTTTCTTTGCGGAGCGGGCGTCTCACCGTGGGGGCTGTGGTTCCTCCTCAGGGCATCTGGAGCTGCATCCACGGCGTTCACATAGACATGAAGAAGAAATCCCCGGAGCTGGACTTCAGTCCTCAGGCCAACATGCTGCACCTGCTCAAGTCGGCAAAGTCCATGGCCTTGTCCTCGCCCAAACGCAACACGGTGGTGGTGCAGCCCAGCATCATGGACATGATGTCAGGCAAAGGTACACACACACACAGACACACACACACACACACATGTTCTAGGACACACTTCAAATCTCCACGAAAGGTCCCATATGACAGTTTTAATTAACACTTTAAAACAGGGGTTCTTAACCTTTACTCAGATATTAACACTGAATTAATAATCCTACTCTTCCTTGTATTTGTATTCAATAATCATAATCTAACCTACTTAGTTTAACAGGATCAAGCTTGTCAAATGATTAGAGACCATGTTACGATAACAAAGGGCACAATTCCAACAGGTTTTACCTCCCGTGCAAAGACTGTACCATGAATTGATTTACGTGGACTCCGACTTAAACATTTGACAAACTTATTGGGGTGTTACCATTTAGTGGTCAATTGTACGGAATATGTACTGTACTGTGCAATCTACTAATAAAAGCTTCAATCAATCAATCAAAAAACTTTGGTCTCAGACAACAACACTTCCTCATTCTCCACCAATCACCTTTCAGGCACGGACGGTGTCTTTGTAAACATCGGAATTTGCGCACTATTGACAAGTAGTGTACCGAAAAACACGACCATTGAAAAAAGACCAAAAACCGCGCTGCCGAAACTGGATGTAAACAAAACGCACGCCATTGTCTGGAGCGTTGTCAGCATGTCTGTGATGTGGACGTGATTTTTATATATATTGCAGATATATAGCAGCGGACATCCATCTACAAAACGTGCGAGTATTAAGACAGGGGTCCCCAAACTACGGCCCGCGGAAAGTCCCAAGTAAAAAAAAATTTATAATTTTTCTTTTAAATCTGTCCTTTCTAATACATTTTCTACCGCTTATTACTCTCGGGGTCTCCTAGCCGCTCAGGCAAATCATATTGTCTAAAAATGCATTTTTCCCCATGGATAACGTGACATCACGGAGGCTATTTCATCCCTACAAGCCTGTTTCGCAGGTTGCCCTGCTCTTCAGGGGATTTTGTAAAATGTGATAAACACCCGTGAAGAGCAGGGAAACCTGCGAAACAGGCTAATAGGGATGAAATAGCCTCTGTGTTCTTTCTTGACCTAACGTATATATATATATATATATATATATATATATATATATATATATATATATATATATATATATATATATATATATATATATATATATTAGGGCTGCAACAACTAATCGATTACATCGATTAAAATCGATTATAAAAATAGTTGTCGATTAATTTAGTCATCGATTCGTTGGATCTATGCTATGCGCATGCGCAGAGGCTATTATTATTATTATTTTATTTTTTTTATAAACCTTTATTTATAAACTGCAACATGTACAAACAGCTGAGAAACAATAATCAAAATAAGTATGGTGCCAGTATGCTGGTTTTTTTCTATAAAATACTGGAAAGGATAGAAATGTAGTTTGTCTCTTTTATCCGATTATTAATCGATTAATCAAAGTAATAATCAACAGATTAATCGATTATCAAATTAATCGTTAATTGCAGCCCTTATATATATGTATATATATATATATATATATATATATATATATATATATATATATATATATATATATATATATATATATATATATATATATATATATATATATATATATATATATATATATATATATATATATATGTAGTGCAGCCCTAATATATATATATATATTAGGGCTGCAACAACTAATCGATTAAAATCGATTAAAAAAATAGTTGTCGATTAATTTAGTCATCGATTCGTTGGATCTATGCTATGCGCATGCGCAGAGGCAAATATTATTATTATTATTTTATTTATTTTTTTATAAACCTTTATTTATAAACTGCAACATGTACAAACAGCTGAGAAACAATAATCAAAATAAGTATGGTGCCAGTATGCTGTTTTTTTTTCTATAAAATACTGGGAAGGATAGAAATGTAGTTTGTCTCTTTTATCCGATTATTAATTGATTAATCGAAGTAATAATCGACAGATTAATCGATTAGCAAATTAATCGTTAATTGCAGCCCTAATATATATATATATATATATATATATATATATATATATATATATATATATATATATATATATATATATATATATATATATATATATATATATATATATATATATATATATATATACATATAGCTGTAGTGCAGCCCTAATATATATATTAGGGCTGCAACAACTAATCGATTAAATCGATTAAAATCGATTATAAAAATATTTGTCGATTAATTTAGTCATCGATTCGTTGGATCTATGCTATGCGCATGCGCAGAGGCAAATATTATTATTATTATTATTATTTTATTTTATTTATAAACCTTTATTTATAAACTGCAACATGTACAAACAGCTGAGAAACAATAATCAAAATAAGTATGGTGCCAGTATGCTGGGTTTTTTCTATAAAATACTGGAAAGGATAGAAATGTAGTTTGTCTCTTTTATCCGATTATTAATCGATTAATCGAAGTAATAATCGACAGATTAATCGATTATCAAATTAATCGTTAATTGCAGCCCTAATATATACATATATATATATATATATATATATATATATATATATATATATATATATATATATATATATATATATATATATATATATATATATATATATATATATAGTCAAAGTTACTGTGGTTTATCTGTTATACAGTGCTTAATACCGGGTCAAGAAAAAACACACAATTTTTGGGACCTATTATATAGTCCAAAATTGATGGGAGCCCTGATAGTTTTGGAAATGAAAGATATCTTTAAAAAAAAAATTATAATAAAAATAATTACAAAAGTCAGATGTGTAGCGAAGCCTGTTACCACACCTGTGTAAAAAGTGGATTACAACTTTGGACGATGGAAATGTGGGAAAACCCCGAAATGTTCTTGACTGTGGTGTTGTAGCGTCTTTCTCACACGCTCCACGTGCATGGTGGGCGCCTCGCCATCAGAAGGACATGGGATGGCACACACACACACACACACACACACACACACACACACACACACACACACACACACACACACACACACACACACACACACACACACACACACACACACACACAATGATGTACCAGCAAAGTGGGCTTCGTGCAAACATGTTCGCCTGAGGTGCTTCTCTCCTCGTCTCCTAGGTAACTCGCTCCATCTGCCTCAAAAGGGTCCCGGTCTCTATAGCAACGCCAGCGGTCCGCGGGGTTTCCTGTCCTTAACCGGGCGCCACAAGAACCTTCTGAACAACGCGGCGCCCTTCCCCGCCCAGCCCAAAGGCCCCGCCCACCAGGCCAGCCCCAGCAAGCCGCAGCTGTCCATCACCAACGACAACGGCAAGACCCACCTCGCCGGGCCCGCCGGCCCGCCGTCCAAGCCTCGTGCTCTGTGGAAGAAAAGCGTGGAGACGCTGAAGACCCAACCCGGCGCGGCGGCGGTGGCGGCGACGCCGGCGCCGGGCGCCGGCCCGAGCCCGACTGCGACGCTGGGGCCCGCATCCATGAAGAGCCAGCGCTACCTTCCCGAAGAGCCGCCGCACTCTGACATCTCGGAGTGCCCCAGTCGGCCGCCGTCGCACAAAGATTCCGACTCCATGGCGCCGAGGGGCGGGTTCAAGCCCATCAATCAGCTGAGGAAGCGGGGAGGCGGAGGAGGAGGCGGAGCCTCCAAGATCTACTCCATCGACTCGGACCAGGCCAGCCTCCAGTCGGCGCCCCCGTACCAGCGAGACAGCCAGGGGGGCAGCGACGAGCTCACGTACCCCCCCGACCTGTTCCCCCCCGACAGCACGTACTCGCACAAAGCGGACACGCCCATCCTGCAGCTGAGCGCCACCTTGCTGCACCACAGTCACAGCGCCGAGGCCGACCTGCACTCCATGAAGGACAAGAAGTACAGCACCTACACGCACAGCAGGTACCGCCCGCTACGGGGGCTTGGCACGCTGCACCATCGCCCCCAAATGTCATCACACCATGTTTTAATAGGAGATAGGGTAATAGGAGAAGGGTCGTCTTATATGCGGCGTCTATACATTTATGCATGCCAACCAACAGGTGGCGCCAAAATGGAGCTTAATTTGTGTCTTTATTACCAAAGCTTTTTTTCACACTGAATGTAGGTAACATATTTTTTTGTCTTTAAAATTAGTCAAAGTTAATTTTTTTACATTGTGATGACACTTTAATCGACAAAAAAATTTGAGCAAAATGTGTGTTTTTTAAAAATTAATTTTTATCAAAATTCAATGTTTTAAAAAAATTCAGTGTGTAAAATTTCAGTGTAAAAAGATTAAGTGTAGAAATTCTGTATAAAAAAATGTCACTGTGAAAAGTCAGTCTGTAAAATATGTTTTAAAATTCAGTGGGTAAAATGTCAATGTAAAAAGATTTAGTGTGTAAAAAGTCAGTATAAAAAATTCACTGTGCGAAAATTCAGTATGTAAAAATTCAGTGGGTAAAATTTGAATGTTTTAAAATGCAGTGTGTAAAATTTCAATGAAAAAAGATTTAGAGCAAAAAAAATTTAAGCAAAATGTGTGTTTTTAAAAAAATCAGTTTTATCAAAATTCTATATTTAAAAAATTCAGTGTGTAAAATTTCAGTGTAAAAAGATTAAGTGTAGAAATTCTGTATAAAAAAATGTCACTGTGAAAGGTCAGTATGTAAAATGTGTTTTAAAATTCAGTGGGTAAAATTCCAATGAAAAAAGATTTAGAGCAAAAAAAATTTAAGCAAAATGTGTGTTTTTAAAAAAATCAGTTTTATCAAAATTCTATATTTAAAAAATTCAGTGTGTAAAATTTCAGTGTAAAAAGATTAAGTGTAGAAATTCTGTATAAAAAAATGTCACTGTGAAAGGTCAGTATGTAAAATGTGTTTTAAAATTCAGTGGGTAAAATTCCAATGTAAAAAGATTTAGAGCAAAAAAAATGTAAGCAAAATGTGTGTTTTAAAAAAAATCAGTTTTATCAAAATTCTATATTTAAAAAATTCAGTGTGTAAAATTTCAGTGTAAAAAGATTAAGTGTAGAAATTCTGTATAAAAAAATGTCACTGTGAAAAGTCAGTTTGTAAAATGCGTTTTAAAATTCAGTGGGTAAAATTTCAATGTAAAAAGATTTAGAGCAAAAAAAATTTGAGCAAAATGTGTGTTTTTAAAAAATTTATTTTTATCAAAATTCAATGTTTTAAAAAAATTCAGTGTGTAAAATTTCAGTGTAAAAAGATTAAGTATAGAAATTCTGTATAAAAAAATTTCACTGTGAAAAGTCAGAATGTAAAATATGTTTTAAAATTCAGTGGGTAAAATGTCAATGTAAAAAGATTTAGTGTGTAAAAAGTCAGTATAAAAAATTCACTGTGCGAAAATTCAGTATGTAAAAATTCAGTGGGTAAAATTTGAACGTTTTAAAATTCAGTGTGTAAAATTTCAATGTAAAAAGATTTAGGGCAAAAAAAATTTGAGCAAAATGTGTGTTTTTAAAAAATTCAGTTTTATCAAAATTCTATATTTAAAAAATTCAGTGTGTAAAATTTCAGTGTAAAAAGATTAAGTGTAGAAATTCTGTATTAAAAAAATGGTACTGTGAAAAGTCAGTATGTAAAATGCGTTTTAAAATTCAGTGGGTGAAATTTCAATGTAAAATGATTTAGAGCAAAAAAAAATTGAGCAAAAAAATTTGAGCAAAATGTGTGTTTTTAAAAAATTCATTTTTATCAAAATTCAATGTTTTAAAAAAATTCAGTGTGTAAAATTTCAGTGTAAAAAGATTAAGTGTAGAAATTCTGTATAAAAAAATTTCACTGTGAAAAGTCAGAATGTAAAATATGTTTTAAAATTCAGTGGGTAAAATGTCAATGTAAAAAGATTTAGTGTGTAAAAAGTCAGTATAAAAAAATTCACTGTGCGAAAATTCAGTATGTAAAAATTCAGTGGGTAAAATTTGAACGTTTTAAAATTCAGTGTGTAAAATTTCAATGTAAAAAGATTTAGGGCAAAAAAAATTTGAGCAAAATGTGTGTTTTTAAAAAATTCAGTTTTATCAAAATTCTATATTTAAAAAATTCAGTGTGTAAAATTTCAGTGTAAAAAGATTAAGTGTAGAAATTCTGTATAAAAAAAATGTCACTGTGAAAAGTCAGTATGTAAAATGCGTTTTAAAATTCAGTGGGTAAAATTTCAATGTAAAATGATTTACAGCAAAAAAAAATTGAGCAAAATGTGTGTTTTTTTAAAATTCATTTTTATCAAAATTCAATGTTTTAAAAAAAATTCAGTGTGTAAAATTTCAGTGTAAAAAGATTAAGTGTAGAAATTCTGTATAAAAAAATGTCACTGTGAAAAGTCAGTATGTAAAATATGTTTTAAAATTCAGTGGGTAAAATGTCAATGTAAAAAGATTTTGTGTGTAAAAAGTCAGTATAAATAATTCACTGTGCGAAAATTCAGTATGTAAAAATTCAGTGGGTAAAATTTGAATGTTTTAAAATTCAGTGTGTAAAATTTCAATGTAAAAAGATTAAGAGCAAAAAAAATTTGAGCAAAATGTGTGTTTTTAAAAAATTCAGTTTTATCAAAATTCTATATTAAAAAAATTCAGTGTGTAAAATTTCAGTGTAAAAAGATTTAGTGTAGAAATTCTGTATAAAAATATGTCACTGTGAAAAGTCAGTGTGTAAAATGCGTTTTAAAATTCAGTGGGTAAAATTTCAATGTAAAATGATTTACAGCAAAAAAAAAATTAGCAAAATGTGTGTTTTTTTAAAATTCATTTTTATCAAAATTCAATGTTTTAAAAAAAAATTCAGTGTGTAAAATTTCAGTGTAAAAAGATTAAGTGTAGAAATTCTGTATAAAAAAATGTCACTGTGAAAAGTCAGTCTGTAAAATATGTTTTAAAATTCAGTGGGTAAAATGTCAATGTAAAAAGATTTAGTGTGTAAAAAGTCAGTATAAAAAATTCACTGTGTGAAAATTCAGTATGTAAAAATTCAGTGGGTAAAATTTGAATGTTTTAAAATTAAGTGTGTAAAATTTCAATGAAAAAAGATTTAGAGCAAAAAAAATTTAAGCAAAATGTGTGTTTTTAAAAAAATCAGTTTTATCAAAATTCTATATTTAAAAAATTCAGTGTGTAAAATTTCAGTGTAAAAAGATTAAGTGTAGAAATTCTGTATAAAAAAAATGTCACTGTGAAAAGTCAGTATGTAAAATGCGTTTTAAAATTCAGTGGGTAAAATTTCAATGTAAAATGATTTAGAGCAAAAAAAATTGAGCAAAATGTGTGTTATTAAAAAATTCATTTTTATCAAAATTCAATGTTTTAAAAAAATTCAGTGTGTAAAATTTCAGTGTAAAAAGATTAAGTGTAGAAATTCTGTATAAAAAAATTTCACTCTGAAAAGTCAGAATGTAAAATATGTTTTAAAATTCAGTGGGTAAAATGTCAATGTAAAAAGATTTAGTGTGTAAAAAGTCAGTATAAAAAATTCACTGTGCGAAAATTCAGTATGTAAAAATTCAGTGGGTAAAATTTGAACGTTTTAAAATTCAGTGTGTAAAATTTCAATGTAAAAAGATTTAGGACAAAAAAAATTTGAGCAAAATGTGTGTTTTTAAAAAATTCAGTTTTATCAAAATTCTATATTTAAAAAATTCAGTGTAAAATTTCAGTGTAAAAAGATTAAGTGTAGAAATTTTGTATAAAAAAAATGTCACTCTGAAAAGTCAGTATGTAAAATGCGTTTTAAAATTCAGTGGGTAAAATTTCAATGTAAAATGATTTAGAGCAAAAAAAAATTGAGCAAAATGTGTGTTTTTAAAAAATTCATTTTTATCAAAATTCAATGTTTTAAAAAAATTCAGTGTGTAAAATTTCAGTGTAAAAAGATTAAGTGTAGAAATTCTGTATAAAAAAATGTCACTGTGAAAAGTCAGTATGTAAAATATGTTTTAAAATTCAGTGGGTAAAATGTCAATGTAAAAAGATTTTGTGTGTAAAAAGTCAGTATAAATAATTCACTGTGCGAAAATTCAGTATGTAAAAATTAAGTGGGTAAAATTTGAATGTTTTAAAATTCAGTGTGTAAAATTTTAATGTAAAAAGATTAAGAGCAAAAAAAAATTTGAGCAAAATGTGTGTTTTTAAAAAATTCAGTTTTATCAAAATTCTATATTTAAAAAATTCAGTGTGTAAAATTTCAGTGTAAAAAGATTTAGTGTAGAAATTCTGTATAAAATATGTCACTGTGAAAAGTCAGTATGTAAAATGCGTTTTAAAATTCAGTGGGTAAAATTTCAATGTAAAATGATTTACAGCAAAAAAAAATTGAGCAAAATGTGTGTTTTTTTAAAATTCATTTTTATCAAAATTCAATGTTTTTAAAAAAAATCAGTGTTTAAAATTTCAGTGTAAAAAGATTAAGTGTAGAAATTCTGTATAAAAAAATTTCACTGTGAAAAGTCAGAATGTAAAATATGATTTAAAATTCAGTGGGTAAAATGTCAATGTAAAAAGATTTAGTGTGTAAAAAGTCAGTATAAAAAAATTCACTGTGCGAAAATTCAGTATGTAAAAATTCAGTGGGTAAAATTTGAATGTTTTAAAATTCAGTGTGTAAAATTTCAATGTAAAAAGATTTAGGGCAAAAAAAATTTGAGCAAAATGTGTGTTTTTAAAAAATTCAGTTTTATCAAAATTCTATATTTAAAAAATTCAGTGTGTAAAATTTCAGTGTAAAAAGATTAAGTGTAGAAATTCTGTATAAAAAATTGTCACTGTGAAAGGTCAGTATGTAAAATGTGTTTTAAAATTCAGTGGGTAACATTTAAATGTAAAAAGATTTAGTGTGTAAAAAGTCAGGATAAAAAATTCACTGAGCGAAAATTCCGTATGTAAAAATTCATTTTGTTGAAATGTAGTGTTTTAAAATTCAGTGGGCAAAATTTCAATGTAGAAAGATTTAGTGTGTAAAAAGTCAGTATAAAAAATACCCTGTGCAAAAATTCAGTTTGTTAAAATGTAGTGTTTTAAAATTCAGTGGGTAAAATTTCAATGTAAAAAGATTTAGTGTGTAAAAAGTCAGGATAAAAAATTCACTGTGCGAAAATTCCATCCATCCATCCATTTTCTACCGCTTATTTATGTAAAAATTCAGTTTGTTTTAAAATTCAGTGGGTGAAATGTGAATGTTTTAAAATTCAGTGTGTAAAATTTCAATGTAAAAAAATGTAGTGTGTAAAAAGTCAGTATAAAATATTCACTGTGCGAAAATTCTGTATGTAAAAATTCAGTTTGTTAAAATGCAGTGTTTTAAAATTCAGTGTGTAAAGATTCAGTGTGTAAATTTCAGTATAGAAAATTAACTGAAAATTCAGCATGTAAAAATTCCGTTTGTTAAAATTCAGTATGTAAAAATTCAGTCAATTTGTGTCTTTATTACCAAAGTTTTCTTTCACACTGAAAGAAGGTAACATATTTGTTGTCTTTAAAATTAGTCAAAGTTCTTTTTTTCAAATTGTGATGACACTTTAATCGAAATTTTTTTTTGCAAAATGTGTGTTTTTAAAAAATTCTGTTTTATCAAAATTCAATATTTAAAAAAATTCAGTGTGTAAAATTTCAGTGTAAAAAGATTAAGTGTAGAAATTCTGTATAAAAAAATGTCACTGTGAAAAGTCAGTATGTAAAATTCAGTTTGTTGAAATGCAGTGTTTTAAAAATTCAGTGGGTAAAATTTCAATGTAAAAATATTTAGTGTGTAAAAAGTCAGTATAAAAAATTCACTGCGCAAAAATTCAGTAGGTAAAAATTCAGTTTGATACATATTGTTTTTTTTACCAGCGGGCCAATATGGGAATAATGTCTTCCTTTGACACACATATGGAGGTTAGTTTGTCTCTTATTACTAAAGTAGTTTTTTTTACACTGAATTTATGTAACTGAATTTTTTTGCATTGGAATTTTGTAAACTGATTGTTTTATTTTATTTTTCTTTACTGCTAATTTCAATGAAAAAATCAGTTTGTCAAAATACTGTGCTTTAAAATTCAGTCTGTAGAAATTCAGCGTCTGAAAATGTTGTGTATAACAATTTAGTGCGGAAATATTTGTTGCTTTAAAACTCACGGTCAATTAAGACTGAAGCAATCGATCATGTCTCAGAATAAACTGCCTTTTTCACTCCTGAGTAAGACAAGACCTGTGTCACGTGACTTTAAATGTGACACCCCATTGGCTGGTTCTGACACAGGTTCGATTGCATCAGCCATAATTTAGCAGAAGTGGGTCTTGAGTTTTGAAGCAACAAATATTTCAGAACTATTTTTTATACTTTTTTTTTTTTTAATAAAAATGTTTCCACACTGAGTTTTTCTACACTGAATTTTTTTTACACTGAATTTTTTACACCGAATTTTTCTACACTGATTTTTTCTACACTAAATTCTTTACACTGAATTTTTCAAATAGATTTTTGTACAATGAATTTTTGGATACTGAATTTTTTACAAATAATTTTTCTACACTGAATTTTTTACAAATAATTTTTCTACACTAAATTGTTTTCACTGAATTTATTTAAACAGATTTTTTTTATACAGCATTTTTGAACACTGAATTTTTTACACTGAATTTTTCTACACTGATTTTTTTACACTGAATTTTTTTAACAGATTCTTTTCATACCAAATTTTTGTACACTGAATTTTTTCAGTGAATACTTCTACAGTACACTGAAAATTTTAAACAGATTTTTTTAGATATAATTTTTGTACACTGAATTTTTCTACACTGAATTTTTTTTACACTGAATTTTTCTACACTAAATTCTTTACACTGAATTTTTCAAACAGATTTTTGTACACTGAATTTTTTACAATTAATTTTTCTACACTAAATCTTTTTCACTGAATTTTTTCAAACAGAATTTTTTTATACAGCACTTTGGTACACTGAATTTTTTACACTGAATTTTTCTACACTGATTTTTTTACACTGAATTTTTTTAAACAGATTTTTTTCATACCAATTTTTTGTACACTGAATTTTTTACAGCGAATACTTCTACACTACACTGAATTTTTTCAACAGATTTTTTTATACAGAATTTTTATACACTGAATTTTTTTACACTGAATTTTTTTCACACTGAATTTTTTTGCAGTCAATTTTTTTACACTACATTTTTTTAAACAGATTTTTTATACTGAATTTTTGTACATTGAATTTTTTTTACACTGAATTTGTTTACACTCAATTTTTTACACAAAATTTTTTGAAACTGATTTTTTTATACACAATTCTTATACACTGAATTTTTCATACACTGAATTGTTTTAAACTGAATTTTAAACATATTGAATTTAAAAATATATTATTCTGACAAACTGACATTTTGAACTGATGAATTTGGCTCGCAAATGTTTATTTCATGAAATTGTCAGCATAATTTGATGTAAAAAAAAAAAAATCAGTTGCATAAATTCAGTGTCCAAGAAAACCTTTCGCATTAAAGACACAAATCAACCTCCATACACTCCATACCAAGTTAGATAGATATTGATGAAGTCAGACTTGCAGCCAATTAAATTAAATTAATGAGGTAATCAGTCTTTTTATTTCATTGATTAAAAATGGTTCTACTAAAAATAATATTAATAAAAATAAGAAAAAATCATGTTCTACTTCAGTCCTGTAGGTGGCAGCAACTCCTGGCTCCACGTTGTAACATTTCAGTGACATCTTCTGCTCTCTGTCTCCCGTCAGCGGCAAGGACAAGTCGGGCGGCTCCTTCGAGGGGCCGGGTTTGGGGGCGGGCTCGCAGGGCATCCGCCCGGGCCACTGTCGCTCCTGCCTGACCAAGCTGAGCGGCTACTCGGGCCTCTACACGGTGCGCTCCCCGCAGGCCCGCTGCGACGCCTGCGCCCACCTGGGCAACCTGTACGACATCAGCGAGGACCACCTGCACTACTCGCACGGCGGCGACATGTTCGCCCACTTCCTGCCCCAGAGCCAGCTGGGCCTGGTGGGCGAGGGGGACGACCTGGTCAGCCACTTCGAGCCGGGGCCGGCGTCGCCGTCCGCCCACCCCGGCGCCTCCTCGCCGGCCCAGCACCTGCAGCTGAGTCGCCAGCACTCCTACGAGAACCTGCTCCCGGACGGCGTTCCCGAGATGCAGACTCACCTGCGCGGCCTCGGCCTCCCCGACAGGGACCGGGAGTCCACCCTCGACGAGGGGGCGTACGCTAACGTCCTCACCATGCGCTCCGACCGCCCGTACAGCGGCCGCAGCCCGCCCTCGCCGTCCCCCTCCCATCACCACAGCTTGGACGCCCCCATGCCCCTCCCCCGACGCTCCAAGAGCCTCTTCCCCGACCGGCCCTCCCACAACCCTTTCCTGCAGTCGGCCGCCGGCACGGCGCAGCGGGAGCCCGCCACCCACAGCGCCCCCCGCATGTCGCAGAGAAGCTCCGCCCACGAGCTGTACAAGCAGCGCATGCCGCTCTCGCTCACCCTCGGCAACCACGGCGGCCACCACGCCAACCAGCACCACGTGGACCCGCAGGTCTTCTACCCTCAGCAGGAGCCCCCCGTGGTGGCCTACATGGTCCCGCCCGCCGCCGCCCAGCCCATGAGCTACGTGACGGCGCCGCGAGCTTCCAGCGCCGGCGGCAACAGGCCCCGCCTCTATCGCCGCATGCCTAGCATCGAGTCTGACGTGTGAGACTCGCACTTCCTGTCACTGACACACATCCAATAAGGCTACCAGCTCCTCTGGGTCACGGGGAGCCGCTCAGCCCCGCCCCTTTTTTTCCCCCTTTTTTTGCTGTGTGTGCACATTCACCTTCGACTCTCTGCAGCCAACATGTGTCTTCTACGAGCACACACAGCCGCGCGGGAATCGAACCTGCGGGCGGACTCCACGGGGCGGCTTGGTTAGCAGGGTCCCCGCATCGCCCACACACACACACACACACCCACACACACATATATACACACACATGTACACTAACAGACTGTTTGATAACGTTGATGTCAGCTAATTGAACATTCCACAAAAAATAAGAAGGGGCGGCCCTTAAGCGGCCGCCGATCAAATCCTCTCAGGATGAGAGTGTTCCGAGAAGGACACACACACACACACACACACACACACACACACACACACACACACACACTTAATTTAGCATCCAAGCTTCCTTCCTCTCTTAGCTACTAGCCTTCAGGTCACACACTGCATGCTTCCTAAGGCCCTGACATACGCTCACACACTGATGCAGGGTCATATACGCGCGCACACACACGCACACACACCCACACACACACACACCACGTGTGTGTGCGTGTGTGTGTGTGTGTTGGTCGATGCTCTTCTTTGTGCACTTTGTACATTTTATAACCTGCCACCAAACACAAACCAAAAAAAAAAAATCACTTTTTTATACTCTGAATTCGCTGGAGGATTTAATATCTTTTTTTGTTGTTGTTGTTTTGATTCCGGCGCCGTGTGAGGTCACGGGTTTTGCTAAGCAGCGACGCGTCATCATAGCCAGCTCATCGTTAGCCCCTCCCACTTCCTCTTCCTTTTTTAGCGGCTGTCACGTGACGGTGTAGATTAGTCGTGCCGGTTCATAAAACAACAAGGGACTATTTTTTTATTTTATTTTTGAATCAGGCGCGAAACGCCGTTGGCTTGTGGAAGCTGGACGCGCACGTCGTCGGTTTTGATGGCGAGTGTCATGTCCTGGTTTGTGTTCAGCTACAGTTTTCCTACGGTTTATACCATATTTTTCGGACTAAATAACTGACCTGGCGTCAACAACAGTCGTACGGTTACCAAGTCACTCGAGTGTGGCACTAGCTACACCCAGGAAGCGTGTTACTTCTCTTTGGGTCCCCCAGGCCTTTAAGTCTCTCCTGGGGGCCAAACTGTGGGAGCCACAAACAAAAACAATGCCCTAAATGTAAATTATATTTATGAGGGGGGAGAAGTCAAATTTATGAGATAAAAAAAGTCATAATTATGGGAGAAAAAGTCATAATTATTGGATAAAATGTGAAAATTATAAGATAAAAACTCATAATTATGAGATTAAAAATCGAAATTATTCAATATAAAATCGAAATTATAAGTGAAGAGAGTCGAAATTGTGAGACAAAAGAAGGTTGAATTTTTGAGGTTAAAGAAAATCATAATTATGAGAATGGAAATCGAAATGATGAGATAAAAAGTCACAATTACTCAGTATAAAGTCAAAATGATGAGATAAAAAGTCTTAATAATTGGATAAAATGAATGTCGAAATGATGAGACAAAAAGTCATAATTATTGGATAAAATGTGAAAATTATAAGATAAAAAGTCATAATTATCAGATTTAAAAAATCATAATTATTCAATATGAAGTCGAAATTATAAGAGAAGAGAGTCGAAATTATGAGACAAAAAGTCCTAATTGGATAAAACTTCAAAATTATGAGATGAAAAATCATAATTATGGGATCAAATTTTTTAATTATGAGCAAAGAAGGTTGAATTTTTTAGATAAAAAATCATAATTATGAGAATGGAAATCGAAATGATGAGATAAAAAGTCACAATTACTCAGTATAAAGTTGAAATTATGAGACAAAAAGTCTTCATAATTGGATAAAATGAATATCGAAATGATGAGACAAAAAGTCATAATTATTGGATAAAATGTGAAAATATAAGATAAAAAGTCATAATTATCAGATTAAAGAAATCATAATTATTCAATATGAAGTCGAAATTGTAAGAGAAGAGAGTCGAAATTATGAGACAAAACGTCCTAATAATTGGATAAAACGTCAAAATTATGAGATGAAAAGTCATAATTATGGGATGAACATTTTTAAATTATGAGCAAAGAAGGTTGAATTTTTTTTTAGATAAAAAAATCATAATTATGAGAATGGAAATCAAAATGATGAGATAAAAAGTCACAATTACTCAGTATAAAGTCAAAATTATGAGACAAAAAGTCTTAATAATTGGATAAAATGAATGTCGAAATGATGAGACAAAAAGTCATAATTATTGGATAAAATGTGAAAATTATAAGATAAAAAGTCATAATTATCAGATTTAAAAAATCATAATTATTCAATATGAAGTCGAAATTATAAGAGAAGAGAGTCGAAATTATGAGACAAAACGTCCTAATAATTGGATAAAACGTCAAAATTATGAGATGAAAAGTCATAATTATGGGATAAACATTTTTAAATTATGAGCAAAGAATGTTGAATTTTTTTAGATTAAAAAAAATCATAATTATGAGAATGGAAATCGAAATGATGAGATAAAAAAGTCACATCTACTCAGTATAAAGTCAAAATTATGAGACAAAAAGTCTTAATTGGTTAAAATGAATGTCGAAATGATGAGACAAAAATTCATAATTATTGGATAAAATGTGAAAATTATAAGATAAAAAGTCATAATTATCAGATTTTAAAAAATCATAATTATTCAATATGAAGTCGAAATGATAAGAGAAGAGAGTCGAAATTATGAGACAAAAAGTCCTAATTGGATAAAACTTCAAAATTATGAGATGAAAAGTCATAATTATGGGATTACATATTTTAATTATGAGCAAAGAAGGTTGATTTTTTTAGATAAAAAAAATCATAATTATGAGAATGGAAATCGAAATGATGAGATAAAAAGTCACAATTACTCAGTATAAAGTCAAAATGATGAGACAAAAAGTCTTAATAATTGGATAAAATAAATGTCGAAATGATGAGACAAAAAGTCATAATTATTAGATAAAATGTGAAAATTATAAGATAAAAAGTCATAATTATCAGATTAAAAAAATCATAATTATTCAATATGAAGTCGAAATTATAAGAGAAGAGAGTCGAAATTCTGAGACAAAAAGTCCTAATTGGATAAAACGTCAAAATTATGAGATGAAAAGTCATAATTATGGGATAAACATTTTTAAATAATGAGCAAAGAAGGTTGAATTTTTTTAGAGAAAAAATCATAATTATGAGAATGGAAATCGAAATGATGAGATAAAAAGTCACAATTACTCAGTATAAAGTTGAAATTATGAGACAAAAAGTCTTCATAATTGGATAAAATGAATATCGAAATGATGAGACAAAAAGTCATAATTATTGGATAAAATGTGAAAATATAAGATAAAAAGTCATAATCATCAGATTAAAGAAATCATAATTATTCAATATGAAGTCGAAATTGTAAGAGAAGAGAGTCGAAATTATGAGACAAAACGTCCTAATAATTGGATAAAACGTCAAAATTATGAGATGAAAAGTCATAATTATGGGATAAACATTTTTAAATTATGAGCAAAGAAGGTTGAATTTTTTTTAGATAAAAAAATCATAATTATGAGAATGGAAATCAAAATGATGAGATAAAAAGTCACAATTACTCAGTATAAAGTCAAAATTATGAGACAAAAAGTGTTAATAATTGAATAAAATGAATGTCGAAATGATGAGACAAAAAGTCATAATTATTGGATAAAATGTGAAAATTATAAGATAAAAAGTCATAATTATCAGATTTAAAAAATCATAATTATTCAATATGAAGTCGAAATTATAAGAGAAGAGAGTCGAAATTATGAGACAAAACGTCCTAATAATTGGATAAAACGTCAAAATTATGAGATGAAAAGTCATAATTATGGCATAAACATTTTTAAATTATGAGCAAAGAATGTTGAATTTTTTTAGATTAAAAAAATCATAATTATGAGAATGGAAATCGAAATGATGAGATAAAAAACTCACAATTACTCAGTATAAAGTCAAAATTATGAGACGAAAAGTCTTAATTGGTTAAAATGAATGTCGAAATGATGAGACAAAAATTCATAATTATTGGATAAAATGTGAAAATTATAAGATAAAAAGTCATAATTATCAGATTTTAAAAAATCATAATTATTCAATATGAAGTCGAAATGATAAGAGAAGAGAGTCGAAATTATGAGACAAAAAGTCCTAATTGGATAAAACTTCAAAATTATGAGATGAAAAGTCATAATTATGGGATTACATATTTTAATTATGAGCAAAGAAGGTTGATTTTTTAGATAAAAAAATCATAATTATGAGAATGGAAATCGAAATGATGAGATAAAAAGTCACAATTACTCAGTATAAAGTCAAAATGATGAGACAAAAAGTCTTAATAATTGGATAAAATAAATGTCGAAATGATGAGAAAAAAAGTCATAATTATTAGATAAAATGTGAAAATTATAAGATAAAAAGTCATAATTATCAGATTAAAAAAATCATAATTATTCAATATGAAGTCGAAATTATAAGAGAAGAGAGTCGAAATTCTGAGACAAAAAGTCCTAATTGGATAAAACGTCAAAATTATGAGATGAAAAGTCATAATTATGGGATGAACATTTTTAAATAATGAGCAAAGAAGGTTGAATTTTTTTAGATAAAAAATCATAATTATGAGAATGGAAATCGAAATGATGAGATAAAAAGTCACAATTACTCAGTATAAAGTCAAAATTATGAGACAAAAAGTCTTAATAATTGGATAAAATGAATATCGAAATGATGAGACAAAAAGTCATAATTATTGGATAAAATGTGAAAATATAAAATAAAAAGTCATAATTATCAGATTTTAAAAAATCATAATTATTCAATATGAAGTCGAAATTATAAGAGAAGAGAGTCGAAATTATGAGACAAAAAGTCCTAATAATTGGATAAAATGTAAAAATTATGAGATGAAAAGTCATAATTATGGGATAAAAAATCGAAACTATGAGCAAAGAAGGTTGAGTTTTTGAGATAAAAAAATATCATAATTATGAGAATGGAAATCGAAATGATGAGATAAAAAGTCACAATTACTCAGTATAAAGTCAAAATGATGAGACAAAAAGTCTTAATAATTGGATAAAATGAATATCGAAATGATGAGACAAAAAGTCATAATTATTGGATAAAATGTGAAAATTATAAGATAAAAAGTCATAATTATCAGATTTAAAAAATCATAATTATTTAATATGAAGTCGAAATTATAAGAGAAGAGAGTCGAAATTATGAGACAAAAAGTCCTAATAATTGGATAAAATGTAAAAATTATGAGATGAAAAGTCATAATTATGGGATTAAAAATTTAAATTATGAGCAAAGAAGGTTGAATTTTTTTAGATAAAAAATCATAATTATGAGAATGGAAATCAAAATGATGAGATAAAAAGTCACAATTACTCAGTATAAAGTCAAAATTATGAGACAAAAAGTCTTAATAATTGGATAAAATGAATGTCGAAATGAGACAAAAAAATCATAATTATTGGATAAAATGTGAAAATATAAGATAAAAAGTCATAATTATCAGATTAAAGAAATCATAATTATTCAATATGAAGTCGAAATTATAAGAGAAGAGAGTCGAAATTATGAGACAAAAAGTCCTAATAATTGGATAAAACTTCAAAATTATGAGATGAAAAGTCATAATTATGGGATAACATGTTTTAATTATGAGCAAAGAAGGTTGAATTTTTTTAGATAAAAAAATCATAATTATGAGAATGGAAATCGAAATTATGAGATAAAAAGTCACAATTACTCAGTATAAAGTCAAAATGATGAGACAAAAAGTCTTAATAATTGGATAAAATGAATGTCGAAATGATGAGACAAAAAGTCATAATTATTGGATAAAATGTGAAAATTATAAGATAAAAAGTCATAATTATCAGATTTAAAAAATCATAATTATTCAATATGAAGTCGAAATTATAAGAGAAGAGAGTCGAAATTATGAGACAAAAAGTCCTAATAATTGGATAAAACGTCAAAATTATGAGATGAAAAGTCATACTATTGGGATAAAAAATTTAAATTATGAGCAAAGAAGGTTGAATTTTTTAGATAAAAAAAATTATAATTATGAGAATGGAAATCGAAATGATGAGATAAAAAGTCATAATTACTCAGTATAAAGTTAAACTTATGAGACAAATAATTGGATAAAATGAATGTAGAAATGAGACAAAAAGTCATAATTATTGAATAAAATGTCGAAATTAGGAGAGAAGGAAGTCGATATTAGGAGACAAAAGTCTATAAGTGGCAGTTTTTTCATAGTTTGTGCGACTTATACTCAGGAACGACTTATGTGTGAAATTATCAACACATTACCGTAAAATATCAAATAATATTTAGCCTATTCACGTAAGAGACGTATAAGATTTCATGGGATTTAGCGATTAGGAGTGACAGATTGTTTGGTAAACGTATAGCATGTTCTATATGTTATAGTTATTTGAATGACTCTTACCATAGTATGTTACGTTAACATACCAGGCACGTTCTCAGTTGGTTATTTATGCCTCATATAACGTACACTTATTCCGCCTGTTGTTCACTATTCTTTATTTATTTTAAACTGCCTTTCAAATGTCTATTCTTGGTGTTGGGTTTTATCAAATACATTTCCCCCAAAAATGCGATTTATACTTCAGTGCGACTTATATATATTTTCGGCCGGTGCGACTTATACTCCAAAAAATACAGTAGCTTGTTTCGCTTCCTACTGCTCCTTTGTTTACGCTCGTCCGAGAGGAACGCTCGGTTGGCCGGATCGTTCTGTTACGTTCTCGTGGCCTTCTGTTCTCAATGAGGCTTTGAACAGGGCAAAAACGACTAAAACTTTAGATGCTCGCCTAAACATAAACAGTTGCCAAGGGCGAACATCAAGACGGTCTTTAAACCAGGCAAAGGAAGAGCAAACTCCCAGACCGAGTGAATGGCGCTACTAGCAACCAAAAAGTAAACCAAGGAGCAGTGGGAAGTGAAACATAGCCATAAAGTCAGAAGAACTAGAACTAAACACAAACCAGGACCCGGGTCATGACGAGCTGTGTCCAAACTGAGGGTCAGCGTCAGGTGACGGAACCTAATGCTATGTCGGCATAACTCTTCACATTTGAACATGTGTAGTGTGGTGGAACTAAGGAACTCAATAACTGACCTGGCTTTAACAACAATCGTACGGTTACCAAGTCACTCCAGTGTGGCCCTCGCTACACGTTACTTCTCTTTGGGTCCCCCAGGCCTTTAAGTCTCTCCTGGGGGTCAAACTTTGGGAGTACGATTCCGCCACAAACCAAAACAAAACCCTAAATGTAAGTTATATTTATGGGGGGGAATAAAATGTCGAAATTATGAGATGTAAAGGCATAATTATGGGAGAAAAAAAAAAGTAAATTATGAGAGAAGAAAGTCGAAATTGTGGGACAAAAAAGTCATAGTTATGAAATTAAAAATCAAAATTATGAGATAAAAAGTCATAATTATTCGATATAAAGTCGAAATTATAAGGAAAGAATGTCGAAATTATGAGACACAAAGTCATAATTGGATAAAAATGTCGAAATTACGAGATGAAAAAATCATAATTATTCAATGTCAAGTCTAAATTATGAGAGAAGAAAATCGAAATTGTAAGCGAAGAGAGTCGAAATTATGGGATAAAAAGCCAAATGTGAGATTAAAAAACGAAATTATGAGATAAAAAGTCATAGTTGTTCAACATAAAGACAAAATTATGAGAGAAGAAAGCCAAAATGATGTCGTCATTTAAGTCATAAAGTCATAACTATTGGATAAAATGTCAAAATAATGAGATAAAAACTCAAATATGAGATTAAAAATCGAAATTATGAGATAAAAAGTCATAGTTGTTCAACATAAAGACAAAATTATGAGAGAAGAAAGCCAAAATGATGTCATCATTTAAGTCATAAAGTCATAACTATTGGATAAAATGTCAAAATAATGAGATAAAAACTCAAATATGAGACTAAAAAACGAAATTATGAGATACAAAGTCATAGTTGTTCAACATAAAGACAAAATTATGAGAGAAGAAAGCCAAAATGATGTCATCATTTAAGTCATAAAGTCATAACTATTGGATAAAATGTCAAAATAATGAGATAAAAACTCAAATATGAGATTAAAAATTGAAATTATGAGATAAAAAGTCATAGTTGTTCAACATAAAGACAAAATTATGAGAGAAGAAAGCCAAAATGATGTCATCATTTAAGTCATAAAGTCATAACTATTGGATAAAATGTCAAAATAATGAGATAAAAACTCAAATATGAGATTAAAAAACGAAATTATGAGATAAAAAGTCATAGTTGTTCAACATAAAGACAAAATTATGAGAGAAGAAAGCCAAAATGATGTCGTCATTTAAGTCATAAAGTCATAACTATTGGATAAAATGTCAAAATAATGAGATAAAAACTCAAATATGAGATTAAAAATCGAAATTATGAGATAAAAAGTCATAGTTGTTCAACATAAAGACAAAATTATGAGAGAAGAAAGCCAAAATGATGTCATCATTTAAGTCAAAAAGTCATAACTATTGGATAAAATGTCAAAATAATGAGATAAAAACTCAAATATGAGATTAAAAATCGAAATTATGAGATAAAAAGTCATAGTTGTTCAACATAAAGACAAAATTATGAGAGAAGAAAGCCAAAATGATGTCGTCATTTAAGTCATAAAGTCATAACTATTGGATAAAATGTCAAAATAATGAGATAAAAACTCAAATATGAGATTAAAAAATGAAATTATGAGATAAAAAGTCATAGCTGTTCAACATAAAGACAAAATTATGAGAGAAGAAAGCCAAAATGATGTCGTCATTTAAGTCATAAAGTCATAACTATTGGATAAAATGTCAAAATAATGAGATAAAAACTCAAAATATGAGATTAAAAATCGAAATTATGAGATAAAAAGTCATAGTTGTTCAACATAAAGACAAAATTATGAGAGAAGAAAGCCAAAATGATGTCATCATTTAAGTCATAAAGTCATAACTATTGGATAAAATGTCAAAATAATGAGATAAAAACTCAAATATGAGACTAAAAAACGAAATGATGAGATAAAAAGTGAAACAAGTCAAATTTATGAGATAAAATCTTAATTATGAGATCAAAAGTTTAAATAATGAGCTAAGAAAGTCATAATTGTGAGATTAAAAATCCCATAATTATGAGATGAAAAGGAATAATTATGAGATAAAGTTGAATATATGAGTTACAAAATCGTGATTATGAGACAAAAAGTCAAACATGTTTTTATCTCATAATCTGGACTTTTTATCTCATCATTTCCACTTTCTTTGACATCATTTGGACCTTCCATATCATAATTATAACTTTTAATCTAGTCGTTGGCTTTCTTATCTGAACATTTACCCTTTTCTCTCTCATGTCCGTGACTTGCATGGCAGTTTGGTTTTTAACGTGGCGTAGTCGTAATTAGTTAGTTATTAATTAATGCCCTGATGTGGGATCTGAGCCGAGGATGTCGTCGTGGCTTGTGCAGCCCTTTGAGACACTCCTGATTTCGGGCTATATAAGTAAACTTGGATTGATTGACATTCTTTACAATCCTTATGTGAGCACGTTGTCTTTTCTGTGCCTTCTAAATAGTTCAAAACACTTAGAGCGCGTACAAAAAAATGTTTTTAGAGGCTAAATAGATCCTATCCCAATTAGCCGTGTTGTTAGCTGCCTCTTGCTAGCAGGTTTTTACTACTTAAAACGCACGGAAAGGAGTTCTTGTCTCTCATGAGGATTATGGATGATTGGCAGAATTACTTTGGAAAAACTGGCTTTGTCGGATGCTAACATGTACGCTAGCAGTAGACAGCTAATCCCCAACGATAAACATATTTCTAGGGATGGGTAACACAAACCAGGACCCGGGTCATGACAAGCTGTGTCCAAACTGAGGGTCAGCGTCAGGTGACGGAACATAGTGCTATGTTAGCATAACTCTTCACATGTGAACAACAACATATTCTGTATTTTTTTTCATTTTTATTTTGTGGCACAGATCGAATCCCACCAGTCTTACCAGGCGCCATGTTCATGTACCTGGCTTGCGCGTTTCCATTATCCATAAGAAACGGACTCAAAAAAACGCTCCAACGCAAAAAAAAACAAGGCTCCGCTTTTCCAAGAATGCGCTAGCTTGCTATTGACATGTTACTAAGTTAGCACTAGCAATTTCAAATTTGTTCATGAAAACTACAACGAAGAGGCATGTTCCAAACAGCTGGTGCGTAATAAGTACAATACTTACAGTATTGACACTTTTTAGGGCGCAATTAAAGCAGAGCATAAACAATAATAATAATAATAATAATACATTTTATTTGTAAAAAGCACTTTACATTGAGTAAACAACCTCAAAGTGCTACAGTGTATTAAAAAAATAAAAAGATAATAAAAATAAATAACAATAAAAACTAGAACAGCCTAATAGCTAGAACTAGTATGCATATATTTAAAAAAAAAAAAAGGCTTTTTTAAAAAGAAGGGTTTTTAAGCCGTTTGTCAGGTTCAAACACTGATGACATCTATTAAACAAGACAAGAGGCAAAGAAATTAAACAGAGACAAAATTCAATTTGGACTCAATTGAGGAGACACGTCTTTGTACGGTATCTCAGCACGCTCTGCCGAAAGATTGCACTCCTTCTTTATTTAACTTTCTCCCCCCCCACCTGACCACAGCTGCTTCCAGAGGGAAGTGGGTCGTAAACAGCGCTGCCTTTGGTTACCGAACAGTTCAAAAGAATAGGTCGTAAAATAGTTCAGAAAGAGTTCCATAAAATACTTCAAAAAGAGTTCGTCTGGAAATTGGGCAGATCCTGCCATCTGTCCGCTTCGAAGTCACAGTGGAGTTTTACGAGCCTTCCTCCTGGTAGGCCCCGAAGACAGCTCCCGCCCCCCTTGCCAGGAACTCAATGTAATACAAAGATTTTGTGATAATTTAGAAACAATTATTCTAACACCTTTTTTTAAAAGCATCCACAGTCTGTGGTGCCCTCATGTGGTCAGGGAGAGCGTTCCACAGACTGGGAGCGGCGGAGCAGAAAGTTTGTTAGCCTGTCCGGAGCGGAGGTGTCGTGTGGAGGATTTGGGGGTGAGCAGTTCTTTGAGGTAGAGGGGGGCATTCCCATGGAGGCACTGGTGGGTTAGTAGGGAGACTTTGTATTCAAACCTGAGTGGAACAGGAAGCCGGTGAAGAGGTTTGAGGATTGGTTGAATTAGAATTAAACTGTACACTAAATGCCATCTCTTGGACTTGCAACTTATTGTAATACTTGCAAATGAGACTCAGAAATGTGATGAAAGAAAATACGACAACTGGACGGCAGTTATCATAATCAGCTCAATAAAAAAAATGTAATTGTGTCATCAAAAAACATTCACATTTATTAACACACGCAAAAGGACCAAAAATTGGTATCGGTATGGAATCCCAGGTAGCGGGAATCGGTACAGTATCGGTTCAAATGTGTAAGGTACCCATCCCTGGTTATTTATGACTTTTTCAACTTTAAACAGACTAAAAATGACTTAAGCGAATATTGCTGCTTCCTGATTAAAATCGCAGTTTTTTTTTTACAAAATGAAAGAAAATGGCACATTTTCATGTTGGCGGTAAAACGTTTAATTTGCGTCGCCATAGTGGACCACGATTGGTCGACCGCTCTAAGACCCCGCCCCCTAAAGTGGAGTAGGGGAGCCAAAAAGGCTCAACTGCCAGGGGGCCATCATCAAGGACGGACCCTAAACACGTAACAGGACCTGCTCCTCCAATATTGAAGCAATGTAGTAGTGGTCTCGTTATTGACACTTATATTCTATTGAATAGACTGCAAAGACAAGATATTTCATGTTCACACTGAGAAACTGAATTTTTTTTTTTTTTGCAAATTTTAAGTAACTTAGAATTTAATGGCAGCAACACATTGCAAAAAAGTTTTTACCACTGTGTTACATGGCCTTTCCTTTTAACAACACTCAGTAAAGGTTTGGGAACTGAGGAGACACATTTTTGAAGCTTCTCAGGTGGAATTCTTTCCCATTCTTGCTTGATGTACAGCTTAAGTTGTTCAACAGTCTGTTGTGGTATTTTAGGCTTCATAATGCGCCACACATTTTCAATGGGGGACAGGTCTGGACTACAGGCAGGCCAGTCTAGTACCTGCACTCTTTTACTACGAAGCCATGCTGTTGTAACACGTGGCTTGGCATTGTTTTGCTGAAATAAGCAGGGGCGTCCATGGCAACGTTGCTTGGATGTTGCTCCAAAACCTGTATGTACCTTTCAGCATTAATGGTGCCTTCACAGATGTGTGAGTTACCCATGTCTTGGGCACTAATACACCCCCATACCATCACAGATGCTGGCTTAGAACAATCCGGATGGTTCTTTTCCCTCTTTGGTCCGGAGGACACGACGTCCCCAGTTTCCAAAAACAACTCGAAATGTGGACTCGTCAGACCACAGAACACTTTTCCACTTTGCATCAGTCCATCTTAGATGAGCTCGGGCCCAGCGAAGCCGAAAGTGTTTCCGGGTGTTGTTGATAAATGGTTTTTGGATTTGCATAGTAGAGTTTTAACTTGCACTTACAGATGTAGCGACGAACTGTAGTTACTGACAAGTGGTTTTCTGAAGTGTTCCTTTGCCCATGTGGTGATATCCTTTACACACTAATGTCGCTTTTTAATGCAGTACCGCCTGAGGGATCGAAGGTCCGTAATATCATCGCTTACGTGCAGTGATTTCTCCAGATTCTCTGAACCTTTTGATGATATTACGGACCGTAGATGGCGAAATCCCTAAATTCCTTGCAATAGCTGGTTGATAAATGTTGTTCTTAAACTGTCGGACAATTTGCTCGCGCATTTGTTGACAAAGAGGTGACCCTCGCCCCGTCCTTGTTTGTGAATGACTGAGCATTTCATGCCCAATCATGGCACCCACCTGTTCCCAATTAGCCTGTTCACCTTGTGGGATGTTCCAAACAAGTGTTCGATGAGCATTCCTCAACTTTCTCAGTCTTTTTTGCCACTTGTGCCAGCTCTTTTGAAACACGTTGCAGGCATGAAATTCCAAATGAGCTAATATTTGCAAAAAATAACAAAGTTTTCCAGTTGGAACGTTAAGTATCTTGTCTTTGCAGTCTATTCAATTGAATATAAGTTGAAAAGGATTTACAAATAATTGTATTTTGTTTTTATTTCCCATTTACGCAACGTAAAAACTTCACTGGTTTAGGGTTTTGTATAACAGATTATTACATTTTGGAGCGACTAAAGCAGAAAGGAGGTCAGGTTTGAAGTGGAAAAGACACGACGGCGTCACGCTCATCCCTCGGTTTGGACGCCGTTCGTCAATCCGCTCGCCACCTTTTTTTTTTTTTTTTTAAATTGAATTCCGACGCCTTTCTTTTTCAACGCTTTGTGACTTTGATGGCCAATATCAGGTTGCAACATTTCTATGAGTTCTTTGTGTACAGACCCCCTTTTTTTTTTTTTTTTGGTTTGTTTACTCCCGAATATTTTCACGTGTTGGCTTCCTCTCGATAACAGCTTTTTATTCTTAGGATGATAGGGAGGCAGGGGGGTGGAGACAACAAAACTGGCATGTTTTTTTTTTATTCTTCTCTGACTTTTCTTTGTCTTTCTTTTAAAGATTTTATGTCATTTTTAAGCCCCGTGCTGTGATAACGTCGATTCGCCTCGACTTGTATCGGACTCAATGAGGAGTTCGGTCTGAGCAGTTCCGAGTCCGCCCACCGACTTCTCTTTCACTACGAGTCTGTGCTGTTTTACCTCCCCCTGTGTGTGTGTGTGTGTGCGTGTGTGTGTGTGTGTGCGTGTTTTACACCGAGCAGGCATTTATATAAGACAATGGATGAAGTGTGTGTGTGTGTGTGTGTGTGTGTGTACTTTTCTGTTCTCTCTTCCCTTCATCCCACTCATAACTTTTGACCCATCTCATATAACACACACACACAAACACACACACACACAATACCGCGTGTGTGTTGTGTGCTTAGTTGTGTGGAGTTTTGTACCATCACTGGAGATTTTTACACGTTTTTTTTGTTTTTTTTTAACTTGCATGACCGTGCTCGTGCTTCTGGTGGTTCCTCTTTTCTGCCGCAGCAACTCCCCGAAGGTCACATGACCGTGTCACGCATACACACACACACCGACGTGTGTGTGTGTGTGTGTGTGTGTGCATGGGTGTGTGTTCCCCCGGGTGTGTGTGCTGCGTGCTGACTTGTGTATAAGTTCAGGGGTTTCTAAGCTACTAGTTGTGTTGTACATAAGACGTGTCACTCAGTACCTCTGTACAATGTGTAAATAAGTAAAGGTTACTTTTTTCTACTCCTGCGACTCTTTCCTTGGACTCCTGCTCTCTGACGGTATCATTAGTCCAACTGTATCGTCTTTTTTTCCACCTGTGTTATTCCCACTGTCAGGTTCATTGTTCCCACTGTATCGTCTTCATCAGGTTAATTATTCCGACTGTATCGTCCTCTATCATGTTCATTGTTCCCACTGTATCATCTTCATCAGGTTAATTATTCCGACTGTATCGTCTTGCATCACATTTATTAGTCCGACTGTATCGTCTTTTTTCACCTTTGTTATTCCCACTGTCAGGTTCATTATTCCCACTGTATCGTCTTCATCAGGTTAATTATTCCGACTGTATCGTCTTGCATCACATTTATTAGTCCGACTGTATCGTCTTTTTTCACCTTTGTTATTCCCACTGTCAGGTTCATTGTTCCCACTGTATCGTCTTCATCAGGTTAATTATTCCGACTGTATCGTCTTGCATCACGTTTATTAGTCCGACTGTATCGTCTTTTTTCACCTCTGTTATTCCCACTGTCAGGTTCATTGTTCCCACTGTATCGTCTTCATCAGGTTAATTATTCCGACTGTATCGTCTTGCATCACATTTATTAGTCCGACTGTATCGTATTTTTTCCCCTGTGTTATTCCCACTGTCAGGTTCATTGTTCCCACTGTATCGTCTTCATCAGGTTAATTATTCCGACTGTATCGTCTTGCATCACGTTTATTAGTCCGACTGTATCGTCTTTTTTCACCTTTGTTATTCCCACTGTCAGGTTCATTATTCCCACTGTATCGTCTTCATCAGGTTAATTATTCCGACTGTATCGTCTTGCATCACATTTATTAGTCTGACTGTATCGTCTTTTTTCACCTGTGTTATTCCCACTGTCAGGTTCATTGTTCCCACTGTATCGTCTTCATCAGGTTAATTATTCCGACTGTATCGTCTTGCATTACGTTTATTAGTCCGACTGTATCGTCTTTTTTCACCTTTGTTATTCCCACTGTCAGGTTCATTATTCCCACTGTATCGTCTTCATCAGGTTAATTATTCCGACTGTATCGTCTTGCATCACATTTATTAGTCCGACTGTATCGTCTTTTTTCACCTTTGTTATTCCCACTGTCTGGTTCATTGTTCCCACTGTATCGTCTTCATCAGGTTAATTATTCCGACTGTATCGTCTTGCATCACATTTATTAGTCCGACTGTATCGTCTTTTTTCACCTTTGTTATTCCCACTGTCTGGTTCATTGTTCCCACTGTATCGTCTTCATCAGGTTAATTATTCCGACTGTATCGTCTTGCATAACATTTATTAGTCCGACTGTATCGTCTTTTTTCACCTTTGTTATTCCCACTGTCATGTCCATTGTTCCCACTGTATCGTCTTCATCAGGTTAATTATTCCGACTGTATCGTCTTGCATCACGTTTATTAGTCCGATTGTATCGTCTTTTTTCACCTTTGTTATTCCCACTGTCAGGTTCATTATTCCCACTGTATCGTCTTCATCAGGTTAATTATTCCGACTGTATCGTCTTGCATCACGTTTATTAGTCCGACTGTATCGTCTTTTTTCACCTTTGTTATTCCCACTGTCAGGTTCATTATTCCCACTGTATCGTCTTCATCAGGTTAATTATTCCGACTGTATCGTCTTGCATCACATTTATTAGTCCGACTGTATCGTCTTTTTTCACCTTTGTTATTCCCACTGTCAGGTTCATTATTCCCACTGTATCGTCTTCATCAGGTTAATTATTCCGACTGTATCGTCTTGCATCACGTTTATTAGTCCGACTGTATCGTCTTTTTTCACCTTTGTTATTCCCACTGTCAGGTTCATTATTCCCACTGTATCGTCTTCATCAGGTTAATTATTCCGACTGTATCGTCTTGCATCACATTTATTAGTCCGACTGTATCGTCTTTTTTCACCTTTGTTATTCCCACTGTCAGGTTCATTGTTCCCACTGTATCGTTTTCATCAGGTTAATTATTCCGACTGTATCGTCTTGCATCACATTTATTAGTCTGAGTGTATCGTCTTTTTTCACCTTTGTTATTCCCACTGTCATGTCCATTGTTCCCACTGTATCGTCTTCATCAGGTTAATTATTCCGACTGTATCGTCTTGCATCACGTTTATTAGTCCGACTGTATCGTCTTTTTTCACCTTTGTTATTCCCACTGCCAGGTTCATTGTTCCCACTGTATCGTCTTCATCAGGTTAATTATTCCGACTGTATCGTCTGGCATCACGTTTATTAGTCCAACTGTATCGTCTTTTTTCACCTTTGTTATTCCCACTGTCAGGTTCATTATTCCCACTGTATCGCCTTCATCAGGTTAATTATTCCGACTGTATCGTCTTGCATCACATTTATTAGTCCGACTGTATCGTCTTTTTTCACCTTTGTTATTCCCACTGTCAGGTTCATTGTTCCCACTGTATCATCTTCATCAGGTTAATTATTCCCACTGTATCGTCTTGCATCACATTTATTAGTCTGAGTGTATCGTCTTTTTTCACCTTTGTTATTCCCACTGTCATGTCCATTGTTCGCACTGTATCGTCTTCATCAGGTTAATTATTCCGAGTGTATCGTCTTGCATAACATTTATTAGTCCGACTGTATCAGCTTTTTTCACCTTTGTTATTCCCACTGTCATGTCCATTGTTCCCACTGTATCGTCTTCATCAGGTTAATTATTCCGACTGTATCGTCTTGCATCACGTTTATTAGTCCGACTGTATCGTCTTTTTTCACCTTTGTTATTCCCACTGTCAGGTTCATTATTCCCACTGTATCGTCTTCATCAGGTTAATTATTCCGACTGTATCGTCTTGCATCACGTTTATTAGTCCGACTGTATCGTCTTTTTTCACCTTTGTTATTCCCACTGTCAGGTTCATTATTCCCACTGTATCGTCTTCATCAGGTTAATTATTCCGACTGTATCGTCTTGCATCACATTTATTAGTCCGACTGTATCGTCTTTTTTCACCTTTGTTATTCCCACTGTCAGGTTCATTATTCCCACTGTATCGTCTTCATCAGGTTAATTATTCCGACTGTATCGTCTTGCATTACGTTTATTAGTCCGACTGTATCGTCTTTTTTCACCTTTGTTATTCCCACTGTCATGTCCATTGTTCCCACTGTATCGTCTTCATCAGGTTAATTATTCCGACTGTATCGTCTTGCATTACGTTTATTAGTCCGACTGTATCGTCTTTTTTCACCTTTGTTATTCCCACTGTCATGTCCATTGTTCCCACTGTATCGTCTTCATCAGGTTAATTATTCCGACTGTATCGTCTTGCATCACGTTTATTAGTCCGACTGTATCGTCTTTTTTCACCTTTGTTATTCCCACTGTCAGGTTCATTATTCCCACTGTATCATCTTCATCAGGTTAATTATTCCGACTGTATCGTCTTGCATCACGTTTATTAGTCCGACTGTATCTTCTTTTTTCACCTTTGTTATTCCCACTGTCAGGTTAATTATTCCCACTGTATCGTCTTCATCAGGTTAATTATTCCCACTGTATCGTCTTGCATCACATTTATTAGTCCGACTGTATCGTCTTTTTTCACCTTTGTTATTCCCACTGTCAGGTTCATTATTCCCACTGTATCGTCTTCATCAGGTTAATTATTCCCACTGTATCGTCTTCATCAGGTTAATTATTCCCACTGTATCGTCTTGCATAACATTTATTAGTACGACTGTATCGTCTTTTTTCACCTTTGTTATTCCCACTGTCAGGTTCATTATTCCCACTGTATCGTCTTCATCAGGTTAATTATTCCGACTGTATCGTCTTGCATCACGTTTATTAGTCCGACTGTATCGTCTTTTTTCACCTTTGTTATTCCCACTGTCAGGTTCATTATTCCCACTGTATCGTCTTCATCAGGTTAATTATTCCGACTGTATCGTCTTGCATCACATTTATTAGTCCGACTGTATCGTATTTTCCCCCCTGTGTTATTCCCACTGTCAGGTTCATTGTTCCCACTGTATCGTCTTCATCAGGTTAATTATTCCGACTGTATCGTCTTGCATCACATTTATTAGTCCGACTGTATCGTATTTTTTCCCCTGTGTTATTCCCACTGTCAGGTTCATTGTTCCCACTGTATCGTCTTCATCAGGTTAATTATTCCGACTGTATCGTCTTGCATCACGTTTATTAGTCCGACTGTATCGTCTTTTTTCACCTTTGTTATTCCCACTGTCAGGTTAATTGTTCCCACTGTATCGTCTTCATCAGGTTAATTATTCCGACTGTATCGTCTTGCATCACGTTTATTAGTCCGACTGTATCGTCTTTTTTCACCTTTGTTATTCCCACTGTCATGTCCATTGTTCCCACTGTATCGTCTTCATCAGGTTAATTATTCCGACTGTATCGTCTTGCATAACATTTATTAGTCCGACTGTATCGTCTTTTTCACCTTTGTTATTCCCACTGTCATGTCCATTGTTCCCACTGTATCGTCTTCATCAGGTTAATTATTCCGACTGTATCGTCTTGCATCACGTTTATTAGTCCGACTGTATCGTCTTTTTTCACCTTTGTTATTCCCACTGTCAGGTTCATTATTCCCACTGTATCGTCTTCATCAGGTTAATTATTCCGACTGTATCGTCTTGCATCACATTTATTAGTCCGACTGTATCGTCTTTTTTCACCTTTGTTATTCCCACTGTCAGGTTCATTACTCCCACTGTATCGTCTTCATCAGGTTAATTATTCCGACTGTATCGTCTTGCATTACGTTTATTAGTCCGACTGTATCGTCTTTTTTCACTTTTGTTATTCCCACTGTCAGGTTCATTGTTCCCACTGTATCGTCTTCATCAGGTTAATTATTCCGACTGTATCGTCTTGCATCACATTTATTAGTCCGACTGTATCGTCTTTTTTCACCTTTGTTATTCCCACTGTCAGGTTAATTGTTCCCACTGTATCGTCTTCATCAGGTTAATTATTCCGACTGTATCGTCTTGCATCACGTTTATTAGTCCGACTGTATCGTCTTTTTATACATTTGTTGTTCCGACTGTATCGTCTTGTGTCATGGTCATTATTCCAACTGTATCATCTTCATCAGGTTAATTATTCTGATTATATCGTCTTGCATCACATTTATTAGTCCGACTGTATCGTCTTTTTTCACCTTTGTTATTCCCACTGTCAGGTTCATTATTCCCACTGTATCGTCTTCATCAGGTTAATTATTCCGACTGTATCGTCTTGCATCACATTTATTAGTCCGACTGTATCGTCTTTTTTCACCTTTGTTATTCCCACTGTCAGGTTAATTGTTCCCACTGTATCGTCTTCATCAGGTTAATTATTCCGACTGTATCGTCTTGCATCACGTTTATTAGTCCGACTGTATCGTCTTTTTTCACCTTTGTTATTCCCACTGTCACGTTTATTAGTCCAACTGTATCATCTTCATCAGGTTAATTATTCTGACTAAATCGTCTTGCATCACGTTTATTAGTCCGACTGTATCGTCTTTTTATACATTTGTTGTTCCGACTGTATCGTCTTGTGTCATGGTCATTATTCCAACTGTATCATCTTCATCAGGTTAATTATTCTGATTATATCGTCTTGCATCACGTTTATTAGTCCGACTGTATCGTCTTTTTTCACCTTTGTTATTCCCACTGTCAGGTTCATTATTCCCACTGTATCATCTTCATCAGGTTAATTATTCTGACTATATCGTCTTGCATCACGTTTATTAGTCCGACTGTATCGTCTTTTTATACATTTGTTGTTCCGACTGTATCGTCTTCTGTCATGGTCATTATTCCAACTGTATCATCTTCATCAGGTTAATTATTTTGTCTGTATTGTCCTCGTCACGTTCATTAGTCTGACTGTATCGTCTTTTTTCACGTTTTGTGTTCTGACTGTATCGTCCTCTATCACGTTCATTATTCCAACTGTATCATCTTCATCAGGTTAATTATTTTGACTATATCGTCTTCCATCACGTTTATTGGTCCGACTGTATCCTCCTTTTTCAAATTTGTTATTCCGACTGTATCGTCTTCTGTCATGGTCATTATTCCAACTGTATCATCTTCATCAGGTTAATTATTTTGTCTGTATTGTCCTGCGTCACGTTCATTAGTCTGACTGTATCGTCTTTTTTCACGTTTTGTGTTCTGACTGTATCGTCCTCTATCACGTTCATTATTTCCACTGTATCATCTTCATCAGGTTAGTTTTTCTGACTGTATCATCTTCCATCACTTTTATCAGTCCGACTGTATCCTCTTTTTTTAAATGTGTTATTCCGACTGTATCGTCTTGTGTCATGGTCATTATTCCAACTGTATCATCTTCATCAGGTTAATTATTCTGACTATATCGTCCTCTATCACGTTCATTAGTCCGACTGTATCCTCTTTTTTCACGTTTTGTGTTCCGACTGTATCGTCTTCTGTCATGTTCATTAGTCCGACTGTATCCTCTTTTTTCACGTTTTGTGTTCCGACTGTATCGTCCTCCATCACGTTCATTAAATCCGACTGTATCATCTTTATCAGGTTAAATATTCTGACTATTGTCTTCCATCACGTTCATTAGTCTGACTGTATCGTCTTTCGTCACATTCATATTCCGACTGTATCGTCTACATTACGTTAATTAATTTGACTGTACCGTCTTCATCACGTTCATATTCCGACTGTATCGTCTTCTGTCATGTTAACTATTCCACCTATCATCTTTTTATTTACATCCATTATTCCGATTTTATGGTCTTCATATTTTTCATGATTCCGACTGTATCATCTTCCATCATGTTCATTATTCCAACTGTATCGTCTTTTTTCACATTCATTAGTTCATTGTATCGTCTCTTGTCATGTTCATTATTACACTTTTCATCTTTGTTTACGTCCATTATTCGGACTTTATGGTCTTCATCACGTTTATTATTTGGACTGCGTCATCTTCCTTCACCTATATCATTCCAACTGTATCGTCTTCCGTAACTTTCCTTATTCCGACGGTCTTTTTTCACGTTCATTATTCCCGCTGTGTCATCTTTATTCTCATTATTATGATTTTTATTTTTACTATCTGTGAGGCTTTTGTAGGTCCTTCTGTTTGATGATGCGACTGTAGCTTGCTGGTCTCTGGGAACAACCGCGGCTTGGATCCAGGAAAGGAAACATCCAGGTGACGACAATGACAGACTTCATGGGAACTGAAGTACACTCAGAGACGTACTGGGAACCGTACAGGGGAACACACTGGAAATGACACAATGCTGGGAACTAACCTTGCAAAATGCTGCCAAACACTGGAAAACTACACCAGGACCTATGTTGGCAACCATGTTGGGAACCTTAGGAACCAAACTAAAAGAATGTTGGAAACCATGGGAACTTAACTAGGATAATGCCGGGAACCATGTTTTGAATCTTAGGAACAAAACTAGAAGAATGTTGGGAACCTTAGGAACAAAACAAAAAGAATGTTGGGAACCATGGGAACTGAATTAGGATAATGTTGGGAACCATGTTGGGAACATTAGGAACACAATTAAAAGAATGTTGGGAACCATGGGAACTTAACTAGGATAATGTCGGGAACCATGTTGGGAACCTTAGGAACAAAGCTAAAATAATGTTGGGAACCATGGGCTCTGAACTAGGATAGTGTTGGGAACCATGTTGGGAACCTTAGGAACACAACTAAAATAATGTTGGGAACCATGTTGGGAACCTTAGGAACCAAACTAAAAGAATGTTGGGAACTGAACTAGGATAATGTCGGGAGCCTTAGGAACAAAACTAAAATAATGTTGGGAACCATGGGGACTGAACTAGGATAGTGTCGGGAACCATGTTGGGAACCTTAGGAACCAAACTAAAAGAATGTTGGAAACCATGGGAACTGAACTAGGATAATGTTGGAAACATTAGGAACAAAATTAAAAGAATGTTGTGAACCATGGGAACTGAACTAGGATAATGTTGGGAACCACATTGGGAACATTAGGAACAAAATTAAAAGAATGTTGGGAACCATTGGAACTTAACTAGGATAATGTTGGGAACCATGTTGTGAACATTGGGAACAAAATTAAAAGAATGTTGGGATTCATGGGAACTTAACTAGGATTATGTTAGGAACCATGTTGGGAACATTAGGAACAAAATTAAAAGAATGTTGGGAACCATGTTGGGAACATTAGGAACAATATTAAAAGAATGTTGGGAACCATGGGAACTTAACTAGGATAATGTTGGGAACCATGTTGGGAACATTAGGAACAAAATTAAAAGAATGTTGGGAACAAAATTTAAATAATTTTGGGAACCATGGGAACTTAACTAGGATAATGCCGGGAACCATGTTGGGAAGTTTGAGGACTAAACTAGGATAATGCCGGGAACCATGTTTTGAATCGTAGGAACAAAACTAGAAGAATGTTGGGAACCTTAGGAACAAAACTAAAAGAATGTTGGGAACCATGGGAACTGAATTAGGATAATGTTGGGAACCATGTTGGGAACATTAGGAACACAATTAAAAGAATGTTGGGAACCATGGGAACTTAACTAGGATAATGTCAGGAACCATGTTGGGAACCTTAGGAACAAAACTAAAATAATGTTGGGAACCATGGGCTCTGAATTAGGATAGTGTCGGGAACCATGTTGGGAACCTTAGGAACAAAACTAAAATAATGTTGGGAACCTTAGGAACCAAACTAAAAGAATGTTGGGAACTGAACTAGGATAATGTCGGGAACCTTAGGAACAAAACTAAAAGAATGTTGGAAACCATGGGAACTGAACTAGGATAATGTTGGAAACATTAGGAACAAAATTAAAAGAATGTTGTGAACCATGGGAACTGAACTAGGATAATGTTGGGAACCTTAGGAACAAAACTAAAAGAATGTTGTGAACCATGGGAACTGAACTAGGATAATGTTGGGAACCACATTGGGAACATTAGGAACAAAATTAAAAGAATGTTGGGAACCATTGGAACTTAACTAGGATAATGTCGGGAACCATGTTGGGAACCTTAGGAACAAAACTAAAATAATGTTGGGAACCATGGGCTCTGAACTAGGATAGTGTCGGGAACCATGTTGGGAACCTTAGGAACAAAACTAAAATAATGTTGGGAACCTTAGGAACCAAACTAAAAGAATGTTGGGAACTGAACTAGGATAATGTCGGGAACCTTAGGAACAAAACTAAAAGAATGTTGGGAACCATGGGGACTGAGCTAGGATAGTGTCGGGAACCATGTTGGGAACCTTAGGAACCAAACTAAAAGAATGTTGGAAACCATGGGAACTGAACTAGGATAATGTTGGAAACATTAGGAACAAAATTAAAAGAATGTTGTGAACCATGGGAACTGAACTATGATAATGTTGGGAACCATAGGAACAAAACTAAAAGAATGTTGTGAACCATGGGAACTGAACTAGGATAATGTTGGGAACCACATTGGGAACATTAGGAACAAAATTAAAAGAATGTTGGGAACCATTGGAACTTAACTAGGATAATGTTGGGAACCATGTTGTGAACATTGGGAACAAAATTAAAAGAATGTTGGTATTCATGGGAACTTAACTAGGATTATGTTAGGAACCATGTTGGGAACATTAGGAACAAAATTAAAAGAATGTTGGGAACCATGTTGGGAACATTAGGAACAATATTAAAAGAATGTTGGGAACCATGGGAACTTAACTAGGATAATGTTGGGAACCATGTTGGGAACATTAGGAACAAAATTAAAAGAATGTTGGGAACCATGTTGGGAACAAAATTTAAATAATTTTGGGAACCATGGGAACTTAACTAGGATAATGCCGGGAACCATGTTGGGAAGTTTGAGGACTAAACTAGGATAATGCCGGGAACCATGTTTTGAATCGTAGGAACAAAACTAGAAGAATGTTGGGAACCTTAGGAACAAAACTAAAAGAATGTTGGGAACCATGGGAACTGAATTAGGATAATGTTGGGAACCATGTTGGGAACATTAGGAACACAATTAAAAGAATGTTGGGAACCATGGGAACTTAACTAGGATAATGTCGGGAACCATGTTGGGAACCTTAGGAACAAAACTAAAATAATGTTGGGAACCATGGGCTCTGAACTAGGATAGTGTCGGGAACCATGTTGGGAACCTTAGGAACAAAACTAAAATAATGTTGGGAACCATGTTGGGAACCTTAGGAACCAAACTAAAAGAATGTTGGGAACTGAACTAGGATAATGTCGGGAACCTTAGGAACAAAACTAAAAGAATGTTGGGAACCATGGGGACTGAACTAGGATAGTGTCGGGAACCATGTTGGGAACCTTAGGAACCAAACTAAAAGAATGTTGGAAACCATGGGAACTGAACTAGGATAATGTTGGGAACCTTAGGAACAAAATTAAAAGAATGTTGTGAACCATGGGAACTGAACTAGGATAATGTTGGGAACCTTAGGAACAAAACTAAAAGAATGTTGTGAACCATGGGAACTGAACTAGGATAATGTTGGGAACCACATTGGGACCATTAGGAACAAAATTAAAAGAATGTTGGGAACCATTGGAACTTAACTAGGATAATGTTGGGAACCATGTTGTGAACATTGGGAACAAAATTAAAAGAATGTTGGGATTCATGGGAACTTAACTAGGATTATGTTAGGAACCATGTTGGGAACATTAGGAACAAAATTAAAAGAATGTTGGGAACCATGTTGGGAACATTAGGAACAATATTAAAAGAATGTTGGGAACCATGGGAACTTAACTAGGATAATGTTGTGAACCATGTTGGGAAGTTTGAGGACTAAACTAGGATAATGCCGGGAACCATGTTTTGAATCTTAGGAACAAAACTAGAAGAATGTTGGGAACCTTAGGAACAAAACAAAAAGAATGTTGGGAACCATGGGAACTGAATTAGGATAATGTTGGGAACCATGTTGGGAACATTAGGAACACAATTAAAAGAATGTTGGGAACCATGGGAACTTAACTAGGATAATGTCGGGAACCATGTTGGGAACCTTAGGAACAAAGCTAAAATAATGTTGGGAACCATGGGCTCTGAACTAGGATAGTGTTGGGAACCATGTTGGGAACCTTAGGAACACAACTAAAATAATGTTGGGAACCATGTTGGGAACCTTAGGAACCAAACTAAAAGAATGTTGGGAACTGAACTAGGATAATGTCGGGAGCCTTAGGAACAAAACTAAAATAATGTTGGGAACCATGGGGACTGAACTAGGATAGTGTCGGGAACCATGTTGGGAACCTTAGGAACCAAACTAAAAGAATGTTGGAAACCATGGGAACTGAACTAGGATAATGTTGGAAACATTAGGAACAAAATTAAAAGAATGTTGTGAACCATGGGAACTGAACTAGGATAATGTTGGGAACCACATTGGGAACATTAGGAACAAAATTAAAAGAATGTTGGGAACCATTGGAACTTAACTAGGATAATGTTGTGAACATTGGGAACAAAATTAAAAGAATGTTGGGATTCATGGGAACTTAACTAGGATTATGTTAGGAACCATGTTGGGAACATTAGGAACAAAATTAAAAGAATGTTGGGAACCATGTTGGGAACATTAGGAACAATATTAAAAGAATGTTGGGAACCATGGGAACTTAACTAGGATAATGTTGGGAACCATGTTGGGAACATTAGGAACAAAATTAAAAGAATGTTGGGAACAAAATTTAAATAATTTTGGGAACCATGGGAACTTAACTAGGATAATGCCGGGAACCATGTTGGGAAGTTTGAGGACTAAACTAGGATAATGCCGGGAACCATGTTTTGAATCGTAGGAACAAAACTAGAAGAATGTTGGGAACCTTAGGAACAAAACTAAAAGAATGTTGGGAACCATGGGAACTGAATTAGGATAATGTTGGGAACCATGTTGGGAACATTAGGAACACAATTAAAAGAATGTTGGGAACCATGGGAACTTAACTAGGATAATGTCAGGAACCATGTTGGGAACCTTAGGAACAAAACTAAAATAATGTTGGGAACCATGGGCTCTGAATTAGGATAGTGTCGGGAACCATGTTGGGAACCTTAGGAACAAAACTAAAATAATGTTGGGAACCTTAGGAACCAAACTAAAAGAATGTTGGGAACTGAACTAGGATAATGTCGGGAACCTTAGGAACAAAACTAAAAGAATGTTGGAAACCATGGGAACTGAACTAGGATAATGTTGGAAACATTAGGAACAAAATTAAAAGAATGTTGTGAACCATGGGAACTGAACTAGGATAATGTTGGGAACCTTAGGAACAAAACTAAAAGAATGTTGTGAACCATGGGAACTGAACTAGGATAATGTTGGGAACCACATTGGGAACATTAGGAACAAAATTAAAAGAATGTTGGGAACCATTGGAACTTAACTAGGATAATGTCGGGAACCATGTTGGGAACCTTAGGAACAAAACTAAAATAATGTTGGGAACCATGGGCTCTGAACTAGGATAGTGTCGGGAACCATGTTGGGAACCTTAGGAACAAAACTAAAATAATGTTGGGAACCTTAGGAACCAAACTAAAAGAATGTTGGGAACTGAACTAGGATAATGTCGGGAACCTTAGGAACAAAACTAAAAGAATGTTGGGAACCATGGGGACTGAGCTAGGATAGTGTCGGGAACCATGTTGGGAACCTTAGGAACCAAACTAAAAGAATGTTGGAAACCATGGGAACTGAACTAGGATAATGTTGGAAACATTAGGAACAAAATTAAAAGAATGTTGTGAACCATGGGAACTGAACTATGATAATGTTGGGAACCATAGGAACAAAACTAAAAGAATGTTGTGAACCATGGGAACTGAACTAGGATAATGTTGGGAACCACATTGGGAACATTAGGAACAAAATTAAAAGAATGTTGGGAACCATTGGAACTTAACTAGGATAATGTTGGGAACCATGTTGTGAACATTGGGAACAAAATTAAAAGAATGTTGGTATTCATGGGAACTTAACTAGGATTATGTTAGGAACCATGTTGGGAACATTAGGAACAAAATTAAAAGAATGTTGGGAACCATGTTGGGAACATTAGGAACAATATTAAAAGAATGTTGGGAACCATGGGAACTTAACTAGGATAATGTTGGGAACCATGTTGGGAACATTAGGAACAAAATTAAAAGAATGTTGGGAACCATGTTGGGAACAAAATTTAAATAATTTTGGGAACCATGGGAACTTAACTAGGATAATGCCGGGAACCATGTTGGGAAGTTTGAGGACTAAACTAGGATAATGCCGGGAACCATGTTTTGAATCGTAGGAACAAAACTAGAAGAATGTTGGGAACCTTAGGAACAAAACTAAAAGAATGTTGGGAACCATGGGAACTGAATTAGGATAATGTTGGGAACCATGTTGGGAACATTAGGAACACAATTAAAAGAATGTTGGGAACCATGGGAACTTAACTAGGATAATGTCGGGAACCATGTTGGGAACCTTAGGAACAAAACTAAAATAATGTTGGGAACCATGGGCTCTGAACTAGGATAGTGTCGGGAACCATGTTGGGAACCTTAGGAACAAAACTAAAATAATGTTGGGAACCATGTTGGGAACCTTAGGAACCAAACTAAAAGAATGTTGGGAACTGAACTAGGATAATGTCGGGAACCTTAGGAACAAAACTAAAAGAATGTTGGGAACCATGGGGACTGAACTAGGATAGTGTCGGGAACCATGTTGGGAACCTTAGGAACCAAACTAAAAGAATGTTGGAAACCATGGGAACTGAACTAGGATAATGTTGGGAACCTTAGGAACAAAATTAAAAGAATGTTGTGAACCATGGGAACTGAACTAGGATAATGTTGGGAACCTTAGGAACAAAACTAAAAGAATGTTGTGAACCATGGGAACTGAACTAGGATAATGTTGGGAACCACATTGGGACCATTAGGAACAAAATTAAAAGAATGTTGGGAACCATTGGAACTTAACTAGGATAATGTTGGGAACCATGTTGTGAACATTGGGAACAAAATTAAAAGAATGTTGGGATTCATGGGAACTTAACTAGGATTATGTTAGGAACCATGTTGGGAACATTAGGAACAAAATTAAAAGAATGTTGGGAACCATGTTGGGAACATTAGGAACAATATTAAAAGAATGTTGGGAACCATGGGAACTTAACTAGGATAATGTTGGGAACCATGTTGGGAACATTAGGAACAAAATTAAAAGAATGTTGGGAACAAAATTTAAATAATTTTGGGAACCATGGGAACTTAACTAGGATAATGCCGGGAACCATGTTGGGAAGTTTGAGGACTAAACTAGGATAATGCCGGGAACCATGTTTTGAATCGTAGGAACAAAACTAGAAGAATGTTGGGAACCTTAGGAACAAAACTAAAAGAATGTTGGGAACCATGGGAACTGAATTAGGATAATGTTGGGAACCATGTTGGGAACATTAGGAACACAATTAAAAGAATGTTGGGAACCATGGGAACTTAACTAGGATAATGTCGGGAACCATGTTGGGAACCTTAGGAACAAAACTAAAATAATGTTGGGAACCATGGGCTCTGAACTAGGATAGTGTCGGGAACCATGTTGGGAACCTTAGGAACAAAACTAAAATAATGTTGGGAACCTTAGGAACCAAACTAAAAGAATGTTGGGAACTGAACTAGGATAATGTCGGGAACCTTAGGAACAAAACTAAAAGAATGTTGGAAACCGTGGGAACTGAACTAGGATAATGTTGGAAACATTAGGAACAAAATTAAAAGAATGTTGTGAACCATGGGAACTGAACTAGGATAATGTTGGGAACCACATTGGGAACATTAGGAACAAAATTAAAAGAATGTTGGGAACCATTGGAACTTAACTAGGATAATGTTGGGAACCATGTTGTGAACATTGGGGACAAAATTAAAAGAATGTTGGTATTCATGGGAACTTAACTAGGATTATGTTAGGAACCATGTTGGGAACATTAGGAACAAAATTAAAAGAATGTTGGGAACCATGGGAACTGAACTAGGATAATGTTGGAAACATTAGGAACAAAATTAAAAGAATGTTGTGAACCATGGGAACTGAACTAGGATAATGTTGGGAACCACATTGGGAACATTAGGAACAAAATTAAAAGAATGTTGGGAACCATTGGAACTTAACTAGGATAATGTTGGGAACCATGTTGTGAACATTGGGAACAAAATTAAAAGAATGTTGGTATTCATGGGAACTTAACTAGGATTATGTTAGGAACCATGTTGGGAACATTAGGAACAAAATTAAAAGAATGTTGGGAACCATGTTGGGAACATTAGGAACAATATTAAAAGAATGTTGGGAACCATGGGAACTTAACTAGGATAATGTTGGGAACCATGTTGGGAACATTAGGAACAAAATTAAAAGAATGTTGGGAACCATGTTGGGAACAAAATTTAAATAATTTTGGGAACCATGGGAACTTAACTAGGATAATGCCGGGAACCATGTTGGGAAGTTTGAGGACTAAACTAGGATAATGCCGGGAACCATGTTTTGAATCGTAGGAACAAAACTAGAAGAATGTTGGGAACCTTAGGAACAAAACTAAAAGAATGTTGGGAACCATGGGAACTGAATTAGGATAATGTTGGGAACCATGTTGGGAACATTAGGAACACAATTAAAAGAATGTTGGGAACCATGGGAACTTAACTAGGATAATGTCGGGAACCATGTTGGGAACCTTAGGAACAAAACTAAAATAATGTTGGGAACCATGGGCTCTGAACTAGGATAGTGTCGGGAACCATGTTGGGAACCTTAGGAACAAAACTAAAATAATGTTGGGAACCTTAGGAACCAAACTAAAAGAATGTTGGGAACTGAACTAGGATAATGTCGGGAACCTTAGGAACAAAACTAAAAGAATGTTGGGAACCATGGGGACTGAACTAGGATAGTGTCGGGAACCATGTTGGGAACCTTAGGAACCAAACTAAAAGAATGTTGGAAACCATGGGAACTGAACTAGGATAATGTTGGAAACATTAGGAACACAATTAAAAGAATGTTGTGAACCATGGGAACTGAACTAGGATAATGTTGGGAACCACATTGGGAACATTAGGAACAAAATTAAAAGAATGTTGGGAACCATTGGAACTTAACTAGGATAATGTTGGGAACCACGTTGTGAACATTGGGAACAAAATTAAAAGAATGTTGGTATTCATGGGAACTTAACTAGGATTATGTTAGGAACCATGTTGGGAACATTAGGAACAAAATTAAAAGAATGTTGGGAACCATGTTGGGAACATTAGGAACAATATTAAAAGAATGTTGGGAACCATGGGAACTTAACTAGGATAATGTTGGGAACCATGTTGGGAACATTAGGAACAAAATTAAAAGAATGTTGGGAACAAAATTTAAATAATTTTGGGAACCATGGGAACTTAACTAGGATAATGCCGGGAACCATGTTGGGAAGTTTGAGGACTAAACTAGGATAATGCCGGGAACCATGTTTTGAATCGTAGGAACAAAACTAGAAGAATGTTGGGAACCTTAGGAACAAAACTAAAAGAATGTTGGGAACCATGGGAACTGAATTAGGATAATGTTGGGAACCATGTTGGGAACATTAGGAACACAATTAAAAGAATGTTGGGAACCATGGGAACTTAACTAGGATAATGTCGGGAACCATGTTGGGAACCTTAGGAACAAAACTAAAATAATGTTGGGAACCATGGGCTCTGAACTAGGATAGTGTCGGGAACCATGTTGGGAACCTTAGGAACAAAACTAAAATAATGTTGGGAACCATGTTGGGAACCTTAGGAACCAAACTAAAAGAATGTTGGGAACTGAACTAGGATAATGTCGGGAACCTTAGGAACAAAACTAAAAGAATGTTGGGAACCATGGGGACTGAACTAGGATAGTGTCGGGAACCATGTTGGGAACCTTAGGAACCAAACTAAAAGAATGTTGGAAACCATGGGAACTGAGCTAGGATAATGTTGGAAACATTAGGAACAAAATTAAAAGAATGTTGTGAACCATGGGAACTGAACTAGGATAATGTTGGGAACCTTAGGAACAAAACTAAAAGAATGTTGTGAACCATGGGAACTGAACTAGGATAATGTTGGGAACCACATTGGGAACATTAGGAACAAAATTAAAAGAATGTTGGGAACCATTGGAACTTAACTAGGATCATGTTGGGAACCATGTTGTGAACATTGGGAACAAAATTAAAAGAATGTTGGTATTCATGGGAACTTAACTAGGATTATGTTAGGAACCATGTTGGGAACATTAGGAACAAAATTAAAAGAATGTTGGGAACCATGTTGGGAACATTAGGAACAATATTAAAAGAATGTTGGGAACTTAACTAGGATAATGTTGGGAACCATGTTGGGAACATTAGGAACAAAATTAAAAGAATGTTGGGAACCATGTTGGGAACAAAATTTAAATAATTTTGGGAATCATGGGAACTTAACTAGGATAATGCCGGGAACCATGTTGGGAAGTTTGAGGACTAAACTAGGATAATGCCGGGAACCATGTTTTGAATCGTAGGAACAAAACTAGAAGAATGTTGGGAACCATGGGAACTGAATTAGGATAATGTTGGGAACCATGTTGGGAACATTAGGAACACAATTAAAAGAATGTTGGGAACCATGGGAACTTAACTAGGATAATGTCGGGAACCATGTTGGGAGCCTTAGGAACAACACTAAAATAATGTTGGGAACCATGGGCTCTGAACTAGGATAGTGTCGGGAACCATGTTGGGAACCTTAGGAACAAAACTAAAATAATGTTGGGAACCATGTTGGGAACCTTAGGAACCAAACTAAAAGAATGTTGGGAACTGAACTAGGATAATGTCGGGAACCTTAGGAACAAAACTAAAAGAATGTTGGGAACCATGGGGACTGAACTAGGATAGTGTCGGGAACCATGTTGGGAACCTTAGGAACAAAACTAAAAGAATGTTGGGAACCATGGGAACTGAACTAGGATAATGTCTTGAACCATGTTGGGAAGTTTTAGAACGAAACTAGGATAATTTTGGGAACCAAGTTTTGAATGTTAGGAACAAAACTAGAAGAATGTTTGGAACCATGGGAACTGAATTAAGATAATGATGGGAACCATGTTGGGAACCTTAGGAACAAAACTAAAATAATGTTGGGAACCATGTTGGGAACCTTAGGAACCAAACTAAAAGAATGTTGGGAACTGAACTAGGATAATGTCTTGAACCATGTTGGGAAGTTTTAGAACGAAACTAGGATAATTTTGGGAACCATGTTTTGAATGTTAGGAACAAAACTAGAAGAATGTTTGGAACCATGGAAACTGAATTAAGATAATGATGGGAACCATGCTGGGAACTTTAGGAACAAAACTAAAATAATGTTGGGAACCATGTTGGGAACCTTAGGAACCAAACTAAAAGAATGTTGGGAACTGAACTAGGATAATGTCGGGAACCATGTTGGGAACCTTAGGAACAAAACTAAAAGAATGTTGGGAACCATGGGGACTGAACTAGGATAATGTTGAGAACAATTGTTGGGAACCTTAGGAACAAAACTAAAATAATGTTGGGAACCATGGCAACTGAACTAGGATAATGTTGAGAACCATGTTGGGAACCTTAGGAACAAAATTAAAAGAATGTTGGAAACCATGGGAACTGAACTAGGATAGTGTCAGGAACCATGTTGGGAACCTTAGGAACCAAACTAAAATAATGTTGGGAACCATGGGAACTGAACTAGGATAATGTCGAGAACCATGTTGGGAACCTTAGGAACAAAACTAAAATAATGTTGGGAACCATGGCAACTGAACTAGGATCATGTTGAGAACCATGTTGGGAACCTTAGGAACCAAACTAAAAGAATGTTGGGAACCATGGGAACTGAACTAGGATAATGTCGAGAACCATGTTGGGAACCTTAGGAACAAAACTAAAAGAATGTTGGGAACCATGGGGACTGAACTAGGATAATGTTGAGAACAATTGTTGGGAACCTTAGGAACAAAACTAAAATAATGTTGGGAACCATGGCAACTGAACTAGGATAATGTTGAGAACCATGTTGGGAACCTTAGGAACAAAATTAAAAGAATGTTGGAAACCATGGGAACTGAACTAGGATAGTGTCAGGAACCATGTTGGGAACCTTAGGAACCAAACTAAAATAATGTTGGGAACCATGGGAACTGAACTAGGATAATGTCGAGAACCATGTTGGGAACCTTAGGAACAAAACTAAAATAATGTTGGGAACCATGGCAACTGAACTAGGATCATGTTGAGAACCATGTTGGGAACCTTAGGAACCAAACTAAAAGAATGTTGGGAACCGTGGGAACTGAACTAGGATAATGTCGAGAACCATGTTGGGAACCTTAGGAACAAAACTAAAATAATGTTGGGAACCATGGCAACTGAACTAGGATAATGTTGAGAACCATGTTGGGAACCTTAGGAACCAAACTAAAAGAATGTTGGGAACCATGGGAACTGAACTAGGATAATGACGGGAACCATGTTGGGAACTTTACTAACAAAACTAAAAGAATGTTGGGAACCATTGGCACTGAACTAGGATAGTGTCAGGAACCATGTTGGGAACCTTAGGAACAAAACTAAAATAATGTTGGGAACCATGGGGACTGAACAAGGATAGTGTCTGGAACCATGTTGGGAACAATAGGAACAAGACTAAAAGAATGTTGGGAACCATGGGAACTTAACTAGGATAATGTCGTGAACCATGTTGGGAAGTTTGAGAACTAAACTAGTATAATTTTGGGAACCACATTTTGAATCTTAGGAACACAACTAGAAGAATGTTGGGAACCATGTTGGGAACCTTAGGAACAAAACTAAAAGAATGTTGGGAACTGAACTAGTATAATGTTGGGAACCATGCTGGGAACATTAGGGACAAAATTAAAAGAATGTTGGGAACCATGGGAACTTAACTAGGATAATGTTGTGAACCATGTTGGGAAGTTTGAGAACTAATCAAGGATAATTTTGGGAACCATGTTTTGAATCTTAGGGACAAAACTAAAGAATGTCGGGAACTATGTTGGGAACCTTAGGAACAAAACTAAAAGAATGTTGGGAACCATGGGGACTGAACTAGGATTGTGTCGGGAACCATGTTGGGAACCTTAGGAACAAAACTAAAAGAATGTTGGGAACCATGGGAACTGAACTAGGATAATGTTGAGAACCATGTTGGGAACCTTAGGAACAAAACTAAAATAATGTTGGGAACCATGGGAACTGAACTAGGATAATGTTGAGAACCATGTTGGGAACCTTAGGAACAAAACTAAAAGAATGTTGGAAACCATGGGAACTGAACTAGGATAGTGTCAGGAACCATGTTGGGAACCTTAGGAACCAAACTAAAAGAATGTTGGGAACCATGGGAACTGAACTAGGATAATGTCGAGAACCATGTTGGGAACCTTAGGAACAAAACTAAAATAATGTTGGGAACCATGGCAACTGAACTAGGATCATGTTGAGAACCATGTTGGGAACCTTAGGAACCAAACTAAAAGAATGTTGGGAACCATGGGAACTGGACTAGGATAATGTCAAGAACCATGTTGGGAACCTTAGGAACAAAACTAAAATAATGTTGGGAACCAGGGCAACTGAACTAGGATAATGTCGAGAACCATGTTGGGAACCTTAGGAACAAAACTAAAATAATGTTGGGAACCATGGCAACTGAACTTGGATAATGTTGAGAACCATGTTGGGAACCTTAGGAACCAAACTAAAAGAATGTTGGGAACCATTGGAACTGAACTAGGATAGTGTCAGGAACCATGTTGGGAACCTTAGAAACAAAACTAAAATAATGTTGGGAACCATGGGGACTCAACAAGGATAGTGTCGGGAACCATGTTGGGAACATTAGGAACAAAACTAAAAGAATGTTGGGAACCGTGGGAACTTAACTAGGATAATGTCGTGAGCCATGTTGGGAAGTTTGCGAACTAAACTAGTATAATTTTGGGAACCACATTTTGAATCTTAGGAACAAAACTAGAAGAATGTTGGGAACCATGTTGGGAACCTTAGGAACAAAACTAAAATAATGTTGGGAACTGAACTAGGATAATGTTGGGAACATTAGGGACAAAATTAAAAGAATGTTGGGAACCATGGGAACTTAACTAGGATAATGTTGTGAACCATGTTGGGAAGAGTGAGAACTAATCCAGGATAATTTTGGGAACCATGTTTTGAATCTTAGGGACAAAACTAAAGAATGTCGGGAACCATGTTGGGAACCTTAGGAACAAAACTAAAATAATGTTGGGAACCATGGGAACTGAACTAGGATAATGTTGGGAACCAAGTTGGGAACATTAGGAACAAAATTAAAAGAATGTTGGGAACCATGGGAACTTAACTAGGATAATGTCGTGAACCATGTTGGGAAGTTTGAGAACTAAACTAGGATAATTTTGGGAACCATGTTTTGAATCATAGGAACAAAACTAGAAGAATGTTGGGAACCTTAGGAAAAAAAACTAAAAGAATGTTGGGAACCATGGGAACTGAACTAGGATAATGTCGGGAACCATGTTGGGAACATTAGGAACAAAATTAAAAGAATGTTGGGAACCTTGGGAACTTAACTAGGATAATGTCATGAACCATGTTGGGAAGTTTGAGAACTATACTAGGATAATTTTGGGAACCATGTTTTGAATCTTATGAACAAAACTAGAAGAATGTCGGGAACCATGTTGGGAACCTTAGGAACAAAACTAAAATAATGTTGGGAACCATGTTGGGACGTTTAAGAATTAAACTAAGAAAATGTTGGGAACCGTCTTGGGAAGTTTGAGAACTAAACTAGGATAATTTTGGGAACCATGTTTTGAATCTTAGGAACAAAAATAGAAGAATGTCGGTAACCATGTTGGGAAGTTTGGAAACTAAACTAGGATAATGTTGGGAACCATATTGGTAAGGTTGAGAACTAAACTAGGATAATGTTGGGAAACGTGTTGGGAAAGTTAAGAATTAAACTAAGAAAATGTTGGGAACCGTGTTGGGAAGTTTGAGAACTAAACTAGGATAATGTTGGGAACCGTGTTGGTAAGGTTGAGAACTAAACTAGGATAATGTTGGGAAACGTGTTGGGAAAGTTAAGAATTAAACTAAGAAAATGTTGGGAACCGTGTTGGGAAGTTTGAGAACTAAACTAGGATAATTTTGGGAACCATGTTTTGAATCTTAAGAACAAAAATAGAAGAATGTCGGTAACCATATTGGGAAGTTTGGGAACTGAACTAGGATAATGTTGGGAACCATGTTGGTAAGGTTGAGAACTAAACTAAGATAATGTTGGGAAGGTTAAGAATTAAACTAAGAAAATGTTGGGAGCCGTGTTGGGACGTTTGAGAACTGAACTAGGACAATTTGGTAAACCATGTTGGTAATCTTAAGAAAAAAACTAAAGTAATGTTGTAAACCATGTTGAGAAGCTTGGGAACTGAACTAGGATAATGTTGGTAAGATTGAGAACTAAGCTAGGGTAATGTTGGGAACCTTCAGAACAAAGCTAACAGAATGTTGGGAACCATATTGGGAAGTCTGAAAACTGAATTAGGATAATTTTGGGAACCATGTTGGGAATCTTTTGAACAAAACTAAAATGATGTTGGGAACCATGTTGGGAAGTTTGAGAACTAAACTAGGATAATGTTGGGAAGTTTGAGAACTAAACTAGGATAATGTTGGGAACCATGTTGAGAATATTAGGAACAAAACTAAAAGAATGGTGGGAACCATGTTGGGAACCATGGTAACTGAACTAGGATATTATTGGTAAGTTTGAGAACTAAACTAGGAATGTTTTGGAACCGTGTTGGCAAGGATACTGGGAACTAAACTCGGAGAATTTGGGTAACCATGTTGGGAATATTGGGAATTAAACTATGACCATATTGGAAAGGATACAAGGACATAAACTAGGAGCATTTTGGGAACCATGTTGGGAAGCCTGGGAACCAAACTAGGATTATGTTAAGAAACCTTTTTGGGAATCTTGGGAACTAAACTAGGATTATGTTGGGAAGGATACTAGAAACTAAACTAGGAGAATGTTAGGAATCTTGGGAACTACATAGCGTAATGTTGGGAACCATGTTGGCAAGGATACTAGGAACTAAAGTAGAAGAATTTTGGGAACCATATTGGAAAGTTTGGGAACTAAATTAGAAGAATGTTGGAAAGGACACTGGAAACTAAGTGGGTAGAAGATTGGGATCCATGTTGGGTAGTTTGGGATTGAACTAGGATAATGTTAGGAACAATGTTGGGAAGTTTGGGAACTGAACTAGGATAATGTTGGGAACCATGTTGATAATCTTAAGAAAAAAACTAAGAATGTTCTGGAACCGTGTTGGCATGGAACTAAACTAGGAGAATTTGGGGAACCATTTTGGGAATTAAACTATAATTATGTTGGGAAATATACAAGGAATTAAACTAGGGGGAATTTTGAGAACAATGTTGGGAAGCTTGGGAACTAAACTAGGATTAAGTTGCGAACCATGTTGGAAGGTTTGGGAACTAAACTAGAAGAATGTTGGAAAAGACACTGGAAACTAGTGTAATTGGGGAGAAGGTTAGGATCCATGTTGGGATGTTTAGGAACTGAACAAGGATAAAGTTAAGAACCATGTTGGGAAGCTTGGGAACGAAACTGGAATTATATTGGGAAATATACTGGGAACTAAACTGGAGGAACTTTGGGAACCATGTTGGGAAGTTTGGGAACTAAACTGGAATTATATTGGGAAATATACTAGGAACTAAACTGGAGGAACTTTGGGAAGTTTGGTGGTTAAAGTAAGATAAAGTTCAGAGCCATGTGGGGAAAGTCATGTAGGAACATGTTAGGGAACTTACTGACAACTCAATGGTTCAATATCCATGTTGGCAACTACACACTGGGATGATATCCCATAATAAACATGAGGAAACTCCATCAGTTGTTACTCTGATGACGTAATGGACTCACCACTAGGGGACACCACCCAGGTGTCTTCCTAGGAAAGGACACGAGGCAGGAAGTAGTAGGACACACCTGACTCACACACTTCCTGTCTTCGTGTACTTGCATCCCAGCTGGGGTGTGTGTGTGTGTGTGTGTGTGTGTGTGTGTGTGTGTGTGTGTGTGTGTGTGTGTGTGTGTGTGTGTGTGTGTGTGTGTGTGTGTGTGTGTTTTCCAGGAAGTGTGATCACACTCATACATATACATACACACACACATACACTTACACACACACACATATACATACACACATATATAAATACACGCACACATACATACACACATGTACATACACACACTTATACATACATTGTTATGTGTGTGCGTGTGTGTTCCAGGAAGTGTGATCACACACATATACATATACATACACACACACATACACTTACACACACGAATACATACACACACATACACTTACACACACATAGACATACACACACATACACTTACACACACATATACATACACACACATAGACATACACACACATAGACATACACACACATACATACACACACATAGACATACACACACATACACTTACACAACATATACATACACACACATACACTTACACACACATAGACATACATACACTTACACACACATAGACATACACACACATACACTTACACACACATAGACATACACACACATACATACACACACATATACATACACACACAAATTCACTTACACACACATACATGCATATACATACACACACATACACTTACACACACATATACATACACACACAAATTCACTTACACACACATACATGCATATACATACACACACATACACTTACACACGCATATACATACACACACATACACTTACACACGCATATACATACATATACATACACACACATACACTTACACACGCATATACATACACACACATACACTTACACACGCATATACATACACACACATACACTTACACACACATAGACATACATACACTTACACACACATAGACATACATACACTTACACACACATAGACATACACACACATACACTTACACACACATAGACATATACATACACACACAAATTCACTTACACACACATACATGCATATACATACACACACATACACTTACACACACATATACATACACACACAAATTCACTTACACACATATACATACATATACATACACACACATACACTTACACACGCATATACATACACACACATACACTTACACACGCATATACATACACACACATACACTTACACACGCATATACATACACACACATACACTTACACACACATATACATACACACACATAAACACACATATACATACACGCACACATACATACACACATGTACATACACACACATACATACAAACATTTACATACACACACACATACACTTACACACACATATACATACACACACATACACTTACACACACACACACACATATACTGTACATACACACATACACTTACACACATATATACATACACACACACATACATACACACATACTGTATATACATACACACATGTACATACACACACATCCACTTACACACACACACACATATACTGTACATACACACATACACTTACACACATATATACATACACACACACATACATACACACATTGGCTTACTTACTTATGGTTGTCCATCGATGCGATGATGACCATCTTCTTTTATTTGTGAGTCTGCTGATGTTTGAACAGTCCGATCCTGGATCCACAGATGCGGTTACAGACCGGGCATGTGAAGGAGGTGCTGGGGGGAGCAGGGGCAGGGGTGGCTTGGCGAGCATGCCTCTTCGCACGCTTTGCTGCACGGTGTTGTGTGCGCTGTTCCTCTATATAATCCACTCCCTGTGAGGAGTGGGAGCGCCAGAGGTCTCGGCAGGAAGCAAGTTCCTCCAGTGAAGAGGGGTTGATGTGGCATCTCTTCAGTGTGGTCTTCATTTAGTCTTTGAACCGCTTCTTCTGCCCACCAGCACTGCGTTGGCCAAGGTGTAACTGACCATAGAGGATTCTGCGTGGGAGTCTATGGCTGGGCATTCGGATGACATGCCCCAACCACCTGAGTTGATGTTGGGTCATGATGGACTCCACGCTGCAGCTGCCTGCCCTCTCCAGCACTTCTGTGTGCGGCACTCTGTCCTTCCATGTGATGCCAAGGATCTTCTGCAGACATCTTACATGGAAGGTCTCCAGGCTTCTCAGATGGCGGCTGTAGATAGTCCATGCCTCACATCCGTACAGTAATGCAGTGATGCATACTGCTCTGTAGACCAGCACTTTGGTGTGGAGTTTGAGGTTGCTATTCTGAAAAACCCTTCTCCTTAGACGACCAAAAGATGCTGATGCTTGCTTGAGGCGGTTCTGGATCTCGTCATCCATTGAGCAGGTGTCAGACATTATGCTCCCCAGGTATTTGAAGGTGGGCAACGTGAGCAGCTGTTGCCCTGCTGCTGTGAGGGTTATTGTGGGGTATTGTGGGAGGTCAGCACTGGACTGACAGAGTACCTCTGTCTTCTGGGTGTTGATCGTCAGTCCCATTCTGGTATATGCAGTTACAGCTGCCGAGAGGATGTTTTGCAGAGCCTGTGGTGTATGGGCAACCAGGGCACAGTCATCGGCGTATTGCAGTTCAATGATGGTTTCTGAGGTCAGCTTGGTAGTTGCCTGTAGCCTCCTGATGTTAAACAGGTTACCATCAAGCCTGAAGTCTATGGTAACTCCAGCCTGCTCCTCCATCTCCCTACGTAGCAGTGTTGTGACACAGACGAGGAAGATGTTGAAGAGAACTGGAGCCAGCACACAGCCCTGCTTCACTCCAGTTTTCACACCAAAGGGCTCTGAGCTGTGTCTTCCAACTACCACTCGGGCCATCATCCCAGAATGGAACTGTGCAAGGATGGTGAGAAACTTGGGTGGACACCCAAATCTCTTCAGGACTTGCCACAGTAAGTCCCTGTTCACTGTGTCAAATGCCTTTGAAAGGTCGACAAAGGCAATGAACAAGTCCTTGTGCTGCTCCCGGCATTTCTCTTGGAGCTGACGTGTCACAAAGATCATGTCAACTGTCCCCCTGTCCTTCCGAAAACCACACTGCGACTCTGGGGTGACCCGTTCTGATATTGCGGGGATGAGTCTGCGGAGCATGACCTTGGTAAGGACCTTTCCAGCAATGGCCAACAGAGAGATACCCCTACTATTGGAGCAGATGGATTTGTCTCCTTTGTTCTTGTAGATGGTCACAATGTTGGCATCTTTCCACTGTTGCGGGACACACTCTCGTCTCCACACCTCTGAAATGTAGAGATACAGTGTCCGTGTACAGAGGTAGCCTCCTTCCTTGAGAAGTTCAGCCGGGATGCTGTCAGGTCCAGGGGATTTATTGTTTTTCAGGGTTTTGACTGCACACAGTATTTCTTTGAAGGTTGGGGGGAGGTCGAGATCTGGCAAGCTAGGATGTTCAGGGAGCTCTGCAAGGACAGTTGGGTCCACTGGGGTGGGCTGGTTGAGCACGGTGTTAAAATGCTCAGCCCACCGCTCCACTATCATAGCCTGATCCTTGATTAAAGATGTTCCATCAGCAGATCTAACAGGTGCCAGGGAGCAGTTTCTGGGGCCGTAGATGGTTTTCACTGCATCATAGAAACTGTGCATATCGTTTCTATCAGCGTGAGACTGGATTTCATTGGCCTTTGAGATCCACCACTCATCTTGCAGTTTTCTGAGAGTTGTTTGGGCCTCAGAACGAAGGGCTTGCCATTGCTTTTTATGGAATTGGGATTGTGGGTTGTTCAGGGTGGCTCTGTGTGCCTTGTGCATTCTGTACAGGAGGGTGGAGATCTCTCCAGCATTCTGGTCAAACCAGTCCTGGTGTTTCTTGGTTTTAAAACCAATGGCTTGGGCTGCAGTGTCAAAGAGGATGGTGGATAGAGAGGTCCACTTCTCATCCATCCCAGACTCTGAGGTGATCAGCGGCTCAATGTCTGCCAGCTTCTCAGCTAGGGAGCGATGGAAGTTGTCACGGGTGTCGCTGCTGGAGAGTCTGGCACAGTTGAGTGTTTTCCTCTTTGGTGCACCGTGACGTGTTAGGGGCCGAACGTGCATTCTGACCTTTGTCAGAATCATGCGGTGGTCGGTCCAGCAGTCTGCCCCTCGCATAGCTCTTGTAATGAGCACATCCTTGAGGTCAGCCCTCCTCACGATCGCATAGTCGATCAGGTGCCAGTGTTTGGACCTGGGATGCATCCAGGATGCCTTATATTTGTTCTTTTGTTGGAAGATGGTGTTTGTGATGGTAAGATCGGGTTCCGCACAGAGACTAAGGAGTCTCATGCCATTGGGGTTGACTTTTCCAATGCCGTGGGCGCCGATCACACCATTCCAGTTTTGCGTGTTCTTTCCGACTCTTGCATTGAAATCACCAAGCAACATGATTTTGTCACTCCTCGGGATGTGACTGAGGATGTCATCGAGTGCCTGGTAGAAGCAGTCCTTCTCTTCATCATTGGATGGCAGAGTTGGTGCATAGGCACTTACCAAAGTGACATGTCTGCATTTTGCAAGGGGGATGCGAAGAATCATGAGCCTTTCACTGACACCCACTGGTGATTCTGTGAGCTTGAGCAGAAGGCTGTTCTTGATTGCAAAACCAACTCCGTGAAGGTGTGGTCCGCCCATGGGGTATCCTTTCCAAAAGAACGTATAACCCTCTCCTACTTCATTGAGTGAGCCTTCCTCGAGGAATCGGGTCTCACTGAGTGCTGCCACATCCACATTGTAGCGCTTTAGCTCGCTGGCAACAAGTGGTCTGTCCGGACTGGCATCCAGGAGTGTCCTTATGTTCCATGCTGCAATTCTAAATGGTAAAATCTTTGTATTTCGACCGCGTAATGGAATGTCCCGACAGGTGCGGTTTCCTGCCCGGGTACTGTGTTGAGTGGGCAATCTTTAGGCCACCTTTTCTAGGCCTTTCCCCAATTGGGGTGAGCAGTGCGGTCCCTAAATAGGGGCTCCTCAGACGCACAGGTGTCTGCCGGAAACAGCTGCCACTCAATCCCAGCTGCTAACGACCGTTGTCCTGTGCCGCTGACGTGCAGAGTTCCAGCTAAGAGCTTCCAGCTCATTCAAACCTGCCCCCGTTACTGGACGCTCCATCGCCGTCAGACTTTTGAGGTCGGAGACTCAGGTAAAGAAGATACCTGCGCAATGATGGTTTTTAGAGTGGCATGAGGGGTGCGCTTTTCCCAACGCCACTACCTTGATTGTAAGAAGATCGTTCCAGTGGCAAGGGAGACCCTAGACGACCGGCATCTTCTTACAACTGCAGGAAGCTGCCGGAATCCAGGTTTTTGGGAAACCGCCTCAAAGCTTGCTGCCACCAGCTTGCTTTTCTGTCAGGGTGTGCTCCCTTAGCCTTCGTCCACTTTTACAGCCATTGTGGTGCTTCTCACTGCTACCATCTTCTGCCTGTTCTACCGTTGAGGTCTTCGGGATCACTCTTAGTCTGGACTCTACCCTTCGACCTGTTCGGCATGGGTAACCCTGCCAGGAGTACAAGACTCCAGCCGACATAGCTCGAGGGGTCATGGAGACGCGCAAAGTGCCCCACCACGATAAGGTGGTGATCCCGTCGGGACACATGTACATACACACACATATACTGTACATACACACGTACACTTACACACACATATACATACACGCACGCACGCACACATACATACACACACAC
>NC_084748.1:12580996-12610996 GCF_033978785.1 Entelurus aequoreus
ACTTTATAGTCTATACATTTAGAGTGATGTGATAATCAAACACTCTAGAAGTCTAGAATGAAAGAGTATATAAGAGAATTGACAGAGTGTGTGTACCTTCAGTGCTGAATGATGAGCAGAGGCAGAGTTTGGAGTGTCTTCTTTAGCTCGCTTTCCATGTTTATGTACTCACTGTCCACCGTGTCCAGGTACGTGGAAAATGTTCTCCGTGCTATTTGCTGTTTGACGCCCGATATCATGCTAATTAGCTGCCTGAAAGCGGGTGACTCCACTGTAGAAATAGCCTGCATGTCTTCTAGCACATACGCTGCAATGGCTCTATCAATGTTGTCCTGGCTAGCAGTCCCTCCGTTAAAATCCTTAGGTGAAGTGTGTCTCTCTTTACTAGCTTCGTCGAAGCATGTTGCTTTTGTAGCTGTTTCAGCAGATTTGAATTGCTGTTTTGGGCAGTAGATGGGATCTTTGATCCAAGACACAACTTACATTTAACTAAAATGTTCTTTTCTTTGTGCTCGACAAAGGAAAAGTAGTGAGAATATCTCCGTGTTAAGAAACTCGACTTCAGCACCGCCATGATGTCCTGTTGTTAGTAAACACAGTGCTAACTGTAAGCGGGCTATTGTTAGCAAAATGTTAGCATGCCACTATTAGCATGCTAACTTGTTTCGCTCATATTTCCTGTTACTTGACTCTGTCTGGCCAGCGTGCTAACTGTTAGCATCTCAGTTCGACCCCTGGCTCTTCAGCTTCCACGTGAAATTTCGATCGAGAGTGCATTTTCTTTGAAGTAGAAAACTACCAGAATGGTCCCCGCACCCTTTTTTTTTTTTAGTTTGTCAGTCTGTGGCCCTCAGCGTTTAAAGTTGAGACTAAATGACCCACAATGCATTGCTGCACACACAACAGGCAGTGATGTGAGAATGCACTGCAATTATCTGCTACCTTGCACACACACACACACACACACACACACACACACACACACACACACACACACACACACACACACACTCTGCCTAAATAGTTGATGAGGTGCGAGGCTGTCAGCCGTCATCGGGCCGGCGCGGCGAGAAGACTTGTCGCGTCCAATGAGCAGTTTTGTCTCGTGGAAATTCTCCCGAGACACGGCGGCGTGCGGACTCGGCTCGCAGCAAACGGATTCCTGACAAGCCCCCGCTTTATTTTACGGGGCGGTAGACACCCGATGACCTTCCCGCCATGTACGACAAGCGGCACGCCAAGATCCTGACGTGGCCAAATAACAAGCGCGTTGACTATTTCACCCGCACGGAAACCCACACTAGACTTTATTGTGAAGGTACAGGAAACAGGAAGTCATTTTTACTATGCAAACAAACGTATTGGGACAGGCTGGCGGATTAAAATGTAATGTTAGCATGTAGCGCACAGAGCTATGGTAGTGTTGCTTACCTAGCATGATGTTAAAATGCGTCCTGGGTCTTCCCGTGGCCTCCTACCGGTCGGACGTCCCCTAAACAGGGAGGTGTCTGGGTGGCATCCTGACCAGATGCCCGAACCACCTCATCTGGCTCCTCTCCATGTGGAGGAGCAGCGGCTTTAGTTTGAGCCCCCCCCCCGGATGGCAGAGCTTCTCACCCTATCTCTAAGGGAGAGCCCCGCCACCCGGCGCAGGAAGCTAATTTCGGCCGCTTGTACCCGTGATCTTGTCCTTTCGGTCATAACCCAAAGCTCATGACCATAGGTGAGGATGGGAACGTAGATCGACCGGTAAATTGAGAGCTTTGCCTTCCGGCTCAGCTCCTTCTTCACCACAACGGATCGATACGGCGCCCGCATTACTGAAGACGCCGCACCGATCCGCCTGTCGATCTCACCATCCACTCTTCCCTCACTCGTGAACAAGACTCCGAGGTACTTGAACTCCTTCACTTGGGGCAAGATCTCCTCCCCAACTGCACTCCACCCTTTCCCGGGCGAGAACCATGGACTCGGACTTGGAGGTGGCTGATTCCCATCCCAGTCGCTTCACACTCGGCTGCGAACCGATCCAGTGAGAGCTGAAGATCTTGGCCAGATGAAGCCATCAGGACCACATCATCTGCAAAAAGCAGAGACTTAAAGGCCTACTGAAACCTACCACTACCGACCACGCAGTCTGATAGTTTATATATCAATGATGAAATCTTAACATTGCAACACATGCCAATACGGCCGGGTTAACTTATAAAGTGCAATTTAAAACTTCCCGGGAAATATCCGGCTGAAACGTCGTGGTATGATGACGTATGCGCGTGACGAAGTCAGAGTAACAGAAGTTATGGTACCCTGTAGAATCCTATACAAAAAGCTCTGTTTTCATTTCATAATTCCACAGTATTCTGGACATCTTTTGCAATTTGTTTAATGAACAATGAAGGCTGCAAAGAAGACAGTTGTAGGTGGGATCGATGTATTAGCAGCGGACTACAGCAACACAACCAGGAGGACTTTGTTGGAGCGCTGGCCGCGCTAGCCGCTGACCTCACCTTGAGTTCCTACGTCTCCGGGCCGCCAAACGCATCGGGTGAAGTCCTTCGTCCTTCTGCCGATCGCTGGAACGCAGGTGAGCACGGGTGTTGATGAGTAGATGAGGGCTGGCTGGCGTAGGTGGAGAGCTAATGTTTTTAGCATAGCTCTGTGAGGTCCCGTTGCTAAGTTGCTAAGTTAGCTTCGATGGCGTCGTTAGCACAGCATTGTTAACCTTCGCCAGCCTGGAAAGCATTAACCGTGTATTTACATGTCCACGGTTTAATAGTATTGTTGATTTTCTATCTATCCTTCCAGTCAGAGGTTTATTTTTTTGTTTCTATATGCATTTAATAAACGACTGTTTTCAGTATCCTGCATCTGTGTCCAGAGTCCTAGTCGGGTCGTGACAAAAACACATGTAGACTGGTTGGGCAAACTCCCATGCACCATCAAGGACCCTGCCGAGAGTATAGAGCTGGTCCACAGTTCCACGACCAGGACGAAAACCACACTGTTCCTCCTGAATCCGAGGTTCGACTATCCGACGTAGCCTCCTTTCCAGTACACCTGAATAGACCTTACCGGGAAGGCTGAGGAGTGTGATCCAAGATAGTTGGAACACACCCTCCGGTTCCCCTTCTTAAAGAGAGGAACCACCACACCGGTCTGCCAATCCAGAGGTAACGCCTCCGAGGTTCGACTATCCGACGTAGCCTCCTTTCCAGTACACCTGAATAGACCTTACCGGGAAGGCTGAGGAGTGTGATCCAAGATAGTTGGAACACACCCTCCGGTTCCCCTTCTTAAAGAGAGGAACCACCACACCGGTCTGCCAATCCAGAGGTAACGCCTCCGAGGTTCGACTATCCGACGTAGCCTCCTTTCCAGTACACCTGAATAGACCTTACCGGGAAGGCTGAGGAGTGTGATCCAAGACAGTTGGAACACACCCTCCGGTTCCCCTTCTTAAAGAGAGGAACCACCACACCGGTCTGCCAGTCCAGAGGTAACGCCTCCGAGGTTCGACTATCCGACGTAGCCTCCTTTCCAGTACACCTGAATAGACCTTACCGGGAAGGCTGAGGAGTGTGATCCAAGATAGTTGGAACACACCCTCCGGTTCCCCTTCTTAAAGAGAGGAACCACCACACCGGTCTGCCAATCCAGAGGTAACGCCTCCGAGGTTCGACTATCCGACGTAGCCTCCTTTCCAGTACACCTGAATAGACCTTACCGGGAAGGCTGAGGAGTGTGATCCAAGATAGTTGGAACACACCCTCCGGTTCCCCTTCTTAAAGAGAGGAACCACCACAACCGGTCTGCCAATCCAGAGGTAACGCCCCCGATGTCCACGCGATGTTGCAGAGTCTTGTCAACCAAGACAGCCCCACAGCATCCAGAGCCTTAAGGAACTCCGGGCGGATCTCATCCACCCCCGGGGGCCTTGCCACCGAGGAGCTTTTTAACTACCTCGGAAACCTCAACCCCAGAAATAGGAGAGCCCACCCCAGATTCCCCAGGCACTGCTTCCTCATAGGAAGACGTGTTGGTAGGATTGAGGAGGTCTTGGAAGTATCCCCTCCACCGATCCACAACATCCGCAGTCGAGGTCAGCAGAACACCATCCCCACCATACACGGTGTGGACATTGCACTGCTTCACCTTCCTGAGGCGGCGGATGGTGGTCCAGAATCGCTTCGAAGCCGTCCGGAAGTCGTTTTCCATGGCTTCCCCGAACTCCTCCCATGTCCCAGTTTTTCCCCTCCCAGGTTTCTGGTTGTCATCCCATTGGGTTGAGTTTTTTCTTGATGTCGTTGTGGCTTGTGCAGCCCTTTGAGACACTCGTGATATAGGGCTATATAAGTAAACATTGATCGATTGATTGATTGATAATATAAGTACTACTACAATACTTGCAGTATATTATGTGTACAATATGAGTATTACTACAATACTTGCAGTATATTATGTGCACAGTATGAGTACTACTACAGTACTTACAGTATATTACATGTATAATATAAGTATTACTACAATACTTGCAGTATATTACGTGTACAATATGAGTATTACTACAATACTTACAGTATATTCTGTGTACAATATGAGTACTACTACAATACTTGCAGTATATTATGTGTACAATATGAGTAGTACTACAATACTTGCATGTCATACTAACGCTAGCTCTTCTTGCACGGTACTGGTGGACATGTTTCAGGAAGGCTTCACTTTGACGTAGGGCCTCCATGACAGGCGACCCCGGGGCCCACAAAGGTTGTGATGGATGGACGTTTCCTTGCAGCCAGAGAAACACTCGCACTGATGAGTGGGGAAGAAGAGCCGACGTGTCAGCAACAATCTGCCGAGTCCTCGACTGCGTACGTAAACATCATTAACACCACGCTTGTTAGCGACATAAACAACTCTGCTTGTTTATGTTTTGTCTTTTTACAAACTTTTATTGATGGACTTCTACATTCTCTTCTTCCTGTGAAGCAGGAGGCCACACACTGAGGGGCCACGCACTGAGGGGCCACACACTCAGGGGCCGCACACTCATTGGCCGCACGCTAAGGGGCCACACACTGAGGGGCCACACACTGAGGGCCACACACTGACGGGCCACACACTGATGGGCCACACACTGAGGGGTCACACATTGAGGGACACACACTGAGGGGCCACACACTGAGGGGCCACAAGCTGAGGGCCACACACTGAGGGGCCACACACTGAGGGCCACACACTGAGGGGCCACACGATGATGGGCCACACACTGAGGGGCCACACACTGAGGGCCACACACTGAGGGGCACACCCTGAGGGGCCACACACTGAGGGGCCACACATTGAGGGGCCACACACTGAGGGGCACACCCTGAGGGGCCACAAGCTGAGGGCCACACACTGAGGGGCCACGCACTGAGGGCCACACACTGAGGGACCACACACTGAGGAGCCACACACTGAGGGCCACACACTGACGGCCACACACTGAGGGGCCACACACTGAGGGGCCACACACTGAGGGCCACACACTGACGGGCCACACATTGAGGGCCACACACTGAGTGGCCACACACTGAGCGGCCACACACTGAGGGGCCACACACTGAGGGGCCACAAGCTGAGGGCCACATGCTAAGGGGCCACACGCTGAGGGGCCACACACTGAGGGGCCACACACTGAGGGGCCACACACTGAGGGCACACTGAGGGGCCACAAACTGAGGGCCACACATTGAGGGCCACACACCGAGGGGCCACACACTGAAGGCCACACACTGAGGGCCCACACACTGAGGGGCCACACACTGAGGGGCCACACATTGAGAGGCCACACATTGAGATGCCACACATTGAGGTGCCACACACTGAGGGGCCACACACTGAGGGGCCACAAGCTGAGGGCCACACACTGAGGGGCCACACATTGAGGTGCCACACACTAAGGGGCCACACACTGAGGGGCCACAAGCTGAGGGCCACACACTGAGGGACCACACACTGAGGAGCCACACACTGAGGGCCACACACTGAGGGCCACACACTGAGGGGCCACACACTTAAGGGCCACACACTTGAGGGCCACACCTTGACGGGCCACACACTGACGGGCCACACACTGAGGGCCACACACTGAGGGGCCACACACTGAGGGCCATACTGAGGGACCACACACGGAGGCCCACACACTGAGGGGCCACACACTGACGGCCACACACTGAGGGGCCACACACTGAGGGCCACACACTGAGGGGTCACACGATGATGGGCCACACACTGAGGGCCACACACTGAGGGGCCACACACTGAGGGCCATACTGAGGGACCACACACGGAGGCCCACACACTGAAAGGGCCACACACTGAGGGCCACACACTGAGGGGCCACACGATGATGGGCCGCACACTGAGGGGCCGCACACTGAGGGGCCGCACATTGAGCGGCCACACATTGAGGGGCCACACACTGACGGGCCACACACTGAGGGGCCACACACTCAGGGGCCACACACTCAGGGGCCGCACACTGAGGGGACACACACTCTGTGGCCGCACACTCAGGGGCCACACGCTCAGGGGCCGCACGCTAAGGGGCCACACACTGGGGGGCCACACACTGAGGGGCCACACACTGAGGGGCCACACACTGACGGGCCACACATTGAGGGCCACACACTGAGTGGCCACACACTGAGCGGCCACACACTGAGGGGCCACACACTGAGGGGCCACAAGCTGAGGGCCACATGCTAAGGGGCCACCCGCTGAGGAGCCACACACTGAGGGGCCACACACTGAGGGGCCACACACTGAGGGCACACTGAGGGGCCACACACTGAGGGCCACACATTGAGGGCCACACACTGAGGGGCCACACACTGAAGGCCACACACTGAGGGCCCACACACTGAGGGGCCACACACTGAGGGGCCACACATTGAGAGGCCACACATTGAGGTGCTACACATTGAGGTGCCACACACAGAGGGGCCACACACTGAGGGGCCACAAGCTGAGGGCCACACACTGAGGGGCCACACACTGAGGGCCACACACTGAGGGACCACACACTGAGGAGCCACACACTGAGGGCCACACCTTGACGGGCCACACCCTGACGGGCCACACACTGAGGGCCACACACTGAGGGGCCACACACTGAGGGCCATACTGAGGGACCACACACGGAGGCCCACACACTGAGGGGCCACACACTGACGGCCACACACTGAGGGGCCACACGATGATGGGCCACACACTGAGGGCCACACACTGAGGGCCATACTGAGGGACCACACACGGAGGCCCACACACTGAAAGGGCCACACACTGACGGCCACACACTGAGGGGCCACACGATGATGGGCCGCACACTGAGGGGCCGCACACTGATGGGCCGCACATTGAGCGGCCACACATTGAGGGGCCACACACTGACGGGCCACACACTGACGGGCCACACACTGAGGGGCCACACACTCAGGGGCCACACACTCAGGGGCCGCACACTGAGGGGACACACACTCAGCGGCCGCACACTCAGGGCCGCACGCTCAGGGGCCGCACGCTAAGGGGCCACACACTGGGGGGCCACATACTGAGGGGCCACACACTGAGGGGCCACACACTGAGGGCCACACACTGACGGGCCACACATTGAGGGCCACACACTGAGTGGCCACACACTGAGCGGCCACACACTGAGGGGCCACACACTGAGGGGCCACAAGCTGAGGGCCACATGCTAAGGGGCCACACGCTGAGGAGCCACACACTGAGGGGCCACACACTGAGGGGCCACACACTGAGGGCACACTGAGGGGCCACACACTGAGGGCCACACATTGAGGGCCACACACTGAGGGGCCACACACTGAAGGCCACACACTGAGGGCCCACACACTGAGGGGCCACACACTGAGGGGCCACAAATTGAGAGGCCTCACATTGAGGTGCCACACATTGAGGTGCCACACACAGAGGGGCCACACACTGAGGGGCCACAAACTGAGGGCCACACACTGAGGGGCCACACATTGAGGTGCCACACACTGAGGGGCCACAAGCTGAGGGCCACACACTGAGGGGCCACACACTGAGGGCCACACACTGAGGGGCCACACGATGATGGGCCACACACTGAGGGGCCACACACTGAGGGCCACACACTGAGGGGCCACACACTGAGGGGCACACCCTGAGGGGCCACACACTGAGGAGCCACACATTGAGGGGCCACACATTGAGGGGCCACACACTGAGGGGCCACAAGCTGAGGGCCACACACTGAGGGCCACACACTGAGGGACCACACACTGAGGAGCCACACACTGAGGGCCACACACTGAGGGCCACATACTGAGGGGCCACACACTGAAGGGCCACACACTTGAGGGCCACACCTTGACGGGCCACACACTGACGGGCCACACACTGAGGGCCACACACTGAGGGGCCACACACTGAGGGCTATACTGAGGGACCACACACGGAGGCCCACACACTGAGGGGCCACACACTGACGGCCACACACCGAGGGGCCACACACTGACGGCCACACACTGAAGGGCAAACACTGAGGGGCCACACCCTGAGGGGCCACACCCTGGCGTATGTGTTGGACACACACCTGTCCACTCTCCCTTCGACTTGGCGAGGATCGAAACTAAAAGTTAACTCGTCAAATGTGTTGTATAGACACACACTCACACACACACACACACACACATGTCCACTCTCCCTGTGTCTTGGCGGGTATCGAAACTGAAAGTTGACTCATCATATGTGTTGGATTCACACACACTCACACACATGTCCACTCTCCCTTTGTCTTGGCGGATATCGAAACTGAAAGTTGACTTGTCATATGTGTTGGATACACACACACACACACACACACACACACACACACACACACACACACACACACACACACACACACACACACACACACACACACACACACACACACACACACGTCCACTCTCCTTTCGTCTTGGCGGATATCGAAACTGAAAGTTGACTCGTCATATGTGTTGGATTCACACACACTCACACACATGTCCACTCTCCCTGTGTCTTGGCGGGTATCGAAACTGAAAGTTGACTCATCATATGTGTTGGATTCACACACACTCACACACATGTCCACTCTCCCTTTGTCTTGGCGGATATCGAAACTGAAAGTTGACTTGTCATATGTGTTGGATACACACACACACACACACACACACACACACACACACACACACACACGTCCACTCTCCTTTCGTCTTGGCGGATATCGAAACTGAAAGTTGACTCGTCATATGTGTTGGATACACACACACACACCTGTCCACTCTCCTTTCGTCTTGGCGGATATCGAAACTGAAAGTAGACTTGTCATATGTGTTGGAAACACACACACACACACATGTCCCCTCTCCCTTCGACTTGTCGAGGATCGAAACTGAAAGTTAACTCGTCATATGTGTTGGATACACACACACACACACACACACACACACACACACACACACACACACACACACACACACACACACACACACACACACACACACCTGTCCACTCTCCTTTCGTCTTGGCGGATATCGAAACTGAAAGTAGACTCGTCATATGTGTTGGAAACACACACACACACACATGTCCACTCTCCCTTCGACTTGTCGGGGATCGAAACTGAAAGTTGACTCGTCATATGTGTTGGATACACACACACACATCTGTCCACTCTCCTTTCGTCTTGGCGGATATCGAAACTGAAAGTTGACTCGTCATAGGGGTTGGATTCACACACACTCACACACATGTCCACTCTCCCTTTGTCTTGGCGGATATCGAAACTGAAAGTTGACTTGTCATATGTGTTGGAAACACACACACACACACACATGTCCACTCTCCCTTTGTCTTGGCGGATATCGAAACTGAAAGTTGACTTGTCATATGTGTTGGAAACACACACACACACACACATGTCCACTCTCCCTTTGTCTTGGCGGATATCGAAACTGAAAGTTGACTTGTCATATGTGTTGGATACACACACACACACACACACACACACACACACACACACACACACACACACACACACACACACACACACACACACACACACACACACACACACACACACACACACACACACACACACACACACGTCCACTCTCCTTTCGTCTTGGCGGATATCGAAACTGAAAGTTGACTCGTCATATGTGTTGGATGCACACACACACACCTGTCCACTCTCCTTTCGTCTTGGCGGATATCGAAACTGAAAGTTGACTCATCATATGTGTTGGATTCACACACACTCACACACATGTCCACTCTCCCTTTGTCTTGGCGGATATCGAAACTGAAAGTTGACTCGTCATATGTGTTGGATACACACACACTCACACACATGTCCACTCTCCCTTTGTCTTGGCGGACATCGAAACTGAAAGTAGACTTGTCATATGTGTTGGATACACACACACTCACACACATGTCCACTCTCCCTTTGTCTTGGCGGATATCGAAACTGAAAGTTGACTCGTCATATGTGTTGGATACACACACACACACACCTGTCCACTCTCCTTTCGTCTTGGCGGATATCGAAACTGAAAGTTGACTTGTCATATGTGTTGGATACACACACACACACACACACATGTCCACTCTCCCTTCGACTTGTCGGGGATCGAAACTGAAAGTTGACTCGTCATATGTGTTGGATACACACACACTCACACACACCTGTCCACTCTCCTTTCGTCTTGGCGGATATCGAAACTGAAAGTAGACTTGTCATATGTGTTGGATACACACACACACACACACACCTGTCCACTCTCCTTTCGTCTTGGCGGATATCGAAACTGAAAGTAGACTTGTCATATGTGTTGGAAACACACACACACACACACACACATGTCCACTCTCCCTTCGACTTGTCGGGGATCGAAACTGAAAGTTGACTCGTCATATGTGTTGGATACACACACACACACACACACACACACACACACACACACACACACACACACACACACACACACACACACACACACACACACACACACGTCCACTCTCCTTTCGTCTTGGCGGATATCGAAACTGAAAGTTGACTCGTCATATGTGTTGGATACACACACACACACCTGTCCACTCTCCTTTCGTCTTGGCGGATATCGAAACTGAAAGTTGACTCGTCATATGTGTTGGATACACACACACACACACCTGTCCACTCTCCTTTCGTCTTGGCGGATATCGAAACTGAAAGTTGACTCGTCATATGTGTTGGATGCACACACACACACACATGTCCACTCTCCTTTCGTCTTGGCGGATATCGAAACTGAAAGTTGACTCGTCATATGTGTTGGATACACACACACACTCACACACATGTCCACTCTCCCTTCGACTTGTCGGGGATCGAAACTGAAAGTTGACTCGTCATATGTGTTGGATACACAAACACTCACACACCTGTCCACTCTCCTTTCGTCTTGGCGGATATCGAAACTGAAAGTTGACTCGTCATATGTGTTGGATACACACACACACACACACATGTCCACTCTCCCTTCGACTTGTCGGGGATCGAAACTGAAAGTTAACTCGTCATATGTGTTGGATACACACACACACACACACCTGTCCACTCTCCTTTCGTCTTGGCGGATATCGAAACTGAAAGTTGACTTGTCATATGTGTTGGATACACACACACACACACACACACACACACACACACACACACACACACACACACACACACACACACACACACACACACACACACACACACACACACACACACACACACACACACACACACACACGTCCACTCTGCTTTCGTCTTGGCGGATATCGAAACTGAAGGTTGACTCGTCATATGTGTTGGATACACACACACACACCTGTCCACTCTCCCTTCGACTTGTCGGGGATCGAAACTGAAAGTTAACTCGTCATATGTGTTGGATACACACACACACACACACGTCCACTCTCCTTTCGTCTTGGCGGATATCGAAACTGAAAGTAGACTTGTCATATGTGTTGGAAACACACACACACACACACACGTCCACTCTCCCTTCGACTTGTCGGGGATCGAAACTGAAAGTTAACTCGTCATATGTGTTGGATACACACACACACACACACCTGTCCACTCTCCTTTCGTCTTGGCGGATATCGAAACTGAAAGTTGACTTGTCATATGTGTTGGATACACACACACACACACACACACACACACACACACACACACACACACACACACACACACACACACACACACACACACGTCCACTCTGCTTTCGTCTTGGCGGATATCGAAACTGAAGGTTGACTCGTCATATGTGTTGGAAACACACGCACACACACATGTCCACTCTCCCTTCGACTTGTCGGGGATCGAAACTGAAAGTTAACTCGTCATATGTGTTGGATACACACACACACACACACGTCCACTCTCCTTTCGTCTTGGTGGATATCGAAACTGAAAGTAGACTTGTCATATGTGTTGGAAACACACACACACACACATGTCCACTCTCCCTTCGACTTGTCGGGGATCGAAACTGAAAGTTAACTCGTCATATGTGTTGGATACACACACACACACCTGTCCACTCTCCTTTCGTCTTGGCGGATATCGAAACTGAAAGTTGACTTGTCATATGTGTTGGATACACACACACTCACACACACACACACACCTGTCCACTCTCCTTTCGTCTTGGCGGATATCGAAACTGAAAGTAGACTTGTCATATGTGTTGGAAACACACACACACACACATGTCCACTCTCCCTTTGACTTGTCGGGGATCGAAACTGAAAGTTAACTCGTCATATGTGTTGGATACACACACACACACACATGTCCACTCTCCCTTCGACTTGTCGGGGATCGAAACTGAAAGTTGACTCGTCATATGTGTTGGATACACACACACACACCTGTCCACTCTCCTTTCGTCTTGGCGGATATCGAAACTGAAAGTTGACTCGTCATATGTGTTGGATACACACACACACACACCTGTCCACTCTCCTTTCGTCTTGGCGGATATCGAAACTGAAAGTTGACTCGTCATATGTGTTGGAAACACACACACACACACATGTCCACTCTCCCTTCGACTTGTCGGGGATCGAAACTGAAAGTTAACTCGTCATATGTGTTGGATACACACACACACACACACACATGTCCACTCTCCCTTCGACTTGTCGGGGATCGAAACTGAAAGTTGACTCGTCATATGTGTTGGATACACACACACACACCTGTCCACTCTCCTTTCGTCTTGGCGGATATCGAAACTGAAAGTTGACTCGTCATATGTGTTGGATACACACACACACACACCTGTCCACTCTCCTTTCGTCTTGGCGGATATCGAAACTGAAAGTTGACTCGTCATATGTGTTGGATGCACACACACACACACATGTCCACTCTCCTTTCGTCTTGGCGGATATCGAAACTGAAAGTTGACTCGTCATATGTGTTGGAAACACACACACACACACATGTCCACTCTCCCTTCGACTTGTCGGGGATCGAAACTGAAAGTTAACTCGTCATATGTGTTGGATACACACACACACACACACACATGTCCACTCTCCCTTCGACTTGTCGGGGATCGAAACTGAAAGTTGACTCGTCATATGTGTTGGATACACAAACACTCACACACCTGTCCACTCTCCTTTCGTCTTGGCGGATATCGAAACTGAAAGTTGACTCGTCATATGTGTTGGATACACACACACACACACACATGTCCACTCTCCCTTCGACTTGTCGGGGATCGAAACTGAAAGTTAACTCGTCATATGTGTTGGATACACACACACACACACATGTCCACTCTCCCTTCGACTTGTCGGGGATCGAAACTGAAAGTTAACTCGTCATATGTGTTGGATACACACACACACACACACACCTGTCCACTCTCCTTTCGTCTTGGCGGATATCGAAACTGAAAGTTGACTCTTTATATGTGTTGGATACACACACACACACACACACCTGTCCACTCTCCCTACATCTTGGTGGTAACTAACAGTCACAAGTGAGCATGCAAATGAATAGTTTCTACTTGGGTTATGTCAGTTCTTCAGAGGGGCGTCGACGTTCGCGGCTTTCCATTATTTTCGTATATTATTGCGAGCGTTGAAGCCGGTTTAGCGCAAAGAAAGAAAGTGTTTTGTGCTTCAATCTAAGCGTGCGAGGTTGAGGAATTATGTTAAATCCAAAAAAAAAGCTGACGTTTGTTTTCCCTCCACGTGTTTTTACAGGAAGGATCCTTTTTCTTTCCACGCCGAGGTTTTTCTTCTTCGCTTCGGGTCGATCCGACAGCGGCGGCGGCGGCCTGGTTGCACTCCATCAGCGTGAGTCAAATAGCAACAATTCATCAACGTGGAAGAAAAAAAAACAAAACAAAGTGAAACATGATGCAAAAAAAAAAAGAGCAGAGAGTGTGCATTCAATTTTATTTTTTTAATGAAATCTTTGATAAGAAAAACTGTTTTTCACTGAACTCATACTTGAAGTGTCAATCAATAATCAAAATGATCTTTGAAGAGGCAGCATTTTGCTATTGGAACTCATTAGATGTCATTTCTAATTCATTGGCTTTGATTGGTTGTTGTTGTTTGTAATTGGTTTTTAATCTTCATTATTTACTTCAAGTTATTACAGTATGTCTCTCTAACACTGATGACATCTATTAAACAAGGCAAGAAGCAAGGAATTAAACAGAGACCGAATTAAATTTGGCTCAATGAGGAGAAACGCGTACACCTGTACACCACGCTCTGACGAAAGATTGTACGCCTCCTCTTTTATTTGGACTTTCCCTGATTACATGGCAACAGCTGTTTCTAAGGGATGGGGGTCGTAAACAGCCATCGCCTTTGATTACAAAAAAACAGTTCAAAGAAAAGGTCGTAAACTACCAATGCCATCGGTCACAAAACAGTTCAAAGCAAAGGTCCCTGGAGGGGAGTCAGGCCCTGCTTCCTCTCCGCTTTGTAGATCTCGGGTCAAGACAAAATCTTTCCGTGGATTACAATACATCAAAGAAACAGAACACCTTCATGTTGCTTCCCATCCTACACAGTGGAGTTTTACAAGCCTTTTGCTTGGTAGGGTCAAAGACAGCTTTTGTCTACTCGCCGGGCCCTCAATGTAAAACAAAGTTTTGTGATAACTTAGATACAATTATTCTAAAAATAAACATTTTTTTAATTAATTTTGGCCAAAGGGTGCGCATTTAAATTTCTTACACACACTTGTTATTTCATATGTTGACCAGAGGGAGAGCACTTCAAATTTTTACACACACTTGTTGTTTCATATGTTGACCAGAGGGGGAGCACTTCAAATTCTTACACAATCTTGTTATTTCATATGTTGACCAGAGGGGGAGCACTTCAAATTTGTACACACACTTGTTATTTCATATGTTGACCAGAAGGGGAGCACTTCAAATTTCTACACACACTTGTTATTTCATATGTTGACCAGAGGGGGAGCACTTCAAATTTGTACACACACTTGTTATTTCATATGTTGACCAGAGGGGACGCACTTCAAATTTTTACACACACTTGTTATTTCATATGTTCACCAGAGGGGGAGCACTTCAAATTTGTACACACACTTGTTATTTCATATGTTGACCAAAGGGGGAGCACTTCAAATTTGTACACACACTTGTTATTTCATATGTTGACCAGAAGGGGAGCACTTCAAATTTTTACACACACTTGTTATTTCATATGTTGACCAGAGGGGGAGCACTTCAAATTTGTACACACACTTGTTATTTCATATGTTGACCAGAGGGGGCGCACTTCAAATTTGTACACACACTTGTTATTTCATATGTTCACCAGAGGGGGAGCACTTCAAATTTGTACACACACTTGTTATTTCATATGTTGACCAGAGGGGGAGCACTTCAAATTTGTACACACACTTGTTATTTCATATGTTCACCAGAGGGGGAGCACTTCAAATTTGTACACACACTTGTTATTTCATATGTTGACCAGAGGGGGAGCACTTTTAAAAGCGACACACAGTCCATTTGAAAAAGCACTTCTTTTTGGGACCACCCTCTATTTGATCGATTTCACCACCAGGGGGTGCAAATGAGACATTCTCTATTAGATGCAATGGTTTTCCGTATTGGGACCATGACTTATGTCATCACTTGTTCACCGAAGGTCTCAAGAAGGGTAGAAAAACAAGAACACACACAAACAGTGTACCAATTCTCGGTACCTGGAAATCGATACCAATACTCAAAGCTACCAATTTTCGGTACTTTTGTGTGTGTCGATAAATATTAATTGATATCCAGTTATGATATCTTGTTTTATTATTACATTTCTAAGCCTCATTCGTTAGATGGCAGTAGTGTAAAGTTTATGGTGTTTTTTTGTTTTTTTTTGCTGTGCCCTAAAAAGTGTTAATACTGTAAGTGTTGTACTTACTACACACCAGCTGTTTGATAGGATAGGATAGGATATACTCTTTTTTTTTTTTTTTTTTTAATCAGACAATAAGGAAATGACATAGTTGCAGTGCAGGTTTTTACATACAGTAATAGAAGTGAAGTATAATGAAAAACCAAAAAATAGAAATAAATACTACATATTGCTCACTAAAATGTATAGATAGAAGATAAAATACAACCAAAAAACCCACAAATTTTTTAAAATTTTAATAACACATTTAAAGGTGTTGAAATCGCCATGTAAAATCGCTAATGCTAATGTCAATAGCAAAGCCAATGTGTATTAGTATATTATTAAAAAATAATAATAATTGGAGCCTTACTTTACTTACGTTGAAGCGTTCATTCAATGTCAGGTTGTGACGTTGATTTGACCATTGAAATGTGATCATTTCCCAACCAATATTCAACAACACAATAACAACATTAAAACAACATGCTTTTTGACAACGTTGATTTGACCATTGAATTTTGGTCATTTCCCAACCAATATTCTACAACACAAATACAACGTTGAAACAATATACTTTTTGATTATGTTTATTCAATGTCAGGTTGTGATGTTGATTTGACCATTGAAATTTGGTAATTTCCCAACCAATATTCAACAACACAAATACAACATTAAAACAACATGCTTTTTGACAACAATGATTTGACCATTGAAATTTGGTCATTTCCCAACCAATATTCTACAACACAAATACAACGTTGAAACAACATGCTTTTTGACGACATTTAATCAATGTTGGGTTCTGACGTTGATTTGACCATTGAATTGTGGTCATTTCCCAACCAATATTCTACAACACAAATACAACATTGAAATAACATGCTTTTTGACAACGATGATTTGACCATTGAAATTTGGTCATTTCCCAACCAATATTCAACAACACAATAACAACATTAAAACAACATTCTTCTTGATAACGTTAATTTGACCATTGAATTTTGGTCATTTCCCAACCATTATTCTACAACACAAATACAACGTTGAAACAACATGCTTTTTGACGACATTTAATCAATGTTGGGTTCTGACGTTGATTTGACCATTGAATTGTGGTCATTTCCCAACCAATATTCTACAACACAAATACAACATTGAAATAACATGCTTTTTGACAACGATGATTTGACCATTGAAATTTGGTCATTTCCCAACCAATATTCAACAACACAATAACAACATTAAAACAACATTCTTCTTGATAACGTTAATTTGACCATTGAATTTTGGTCATTTCCCAACCAATATTCTACAACACAAATACAACATTAAAACAACATGCTTTTTGACAACGTTGATTTGACTATTGAAATTTGGTCATTTCCCAACCAATATTCAACAACACAATAACAACATTAAAACAACATTCTTCTTGATAACGTTAATTTGACCATTGAATTTTGGTCATTTCCCAACCAATATTCTACAACACAAATACAACGTTGAAACAACATGCTTTTTGATGACATTTAATCAATGTCGGGTTCTGACGTTGATTTGACCATTGAAATGTGATCATTTCCCAACCATTATTCTACAACACAAATACAACGTTGAAACAACATGCTTTTTGACGACATTTAATCAATGTTGGGTTCTGACGTTGATTTGACCATTGAATTGTGGTCATTTCCCAACCAATATTCTACAAAACAAATACAACATTGAAATAACATGTTTTTTGACAACGTTGATTTGACCATTGAAATTTGGTCATTTCCCAACCAATATTCAACAACACTAACATAACATTGAAACAACATGCTTTTTGACGACGTTTATTCAATGTCAGGTTGCGACGTTGATTTGACCATTGAAATATGGTCATTTCCCAACCAATATTCTACAACACAAATACAACGTTGAAACAACATGCTTTTTGACGACGTTTAATCAATGTTGGGTTCTGACGTTGATTTGACCATTGAATTGTGGTAATTTCCCAACCAAAATTCAACAACACAACAACATTAAAACAACATGCTTTTTGATAACATTAATTTGACCATTCAGTTGTGGTAATTTCCCAACCAATATTCAACAACACAATAACAACATTAAAACAACATGCTTTTTGATAACGTTAATTTGACCATTGAATTTGGGTCATTTCCCAACCATTATTCTACAATACAAATACAACGTTGAAACAACATGCATTTTGACGACATTTAATCAATGTTGGGTTCTGACGTTGATTTGACCGTTGAATTTTGGTCATTTCCCAACCAATATTCTACAACACAAATACAACGTTGAAACAACATGCTTTTTGACGACATTTAATCAATGTTGGGTTCTGACGTTGATTTGACCATTGAATTGTGGTCATTTCCCAACCAATATTCTACAACACAAATACAACATTGAAATAACATGCTTTTTGACAACGATGATTTGACCATTGAAATTTGGTCATTTCCCAACCAATATTCAACAACACAATAACAACATTAAAACAACATTCTTCTTGATAACGTTAATTTGACCATTGAATTTTGGTCATTTCCCAACCAATATTCTACAACACAAATACAACACTAAAACAACATGCTTTTTGACAACGTTGATTTGACTATTGAAATTTGGTCATTTCCCAACCAATATTCAACAACACAATAACAACATTAAAACAACATTCTTCTTGATAACGTTAATTTGACCATTGAATTTTGGTCATTTCCCAACCAATATTCTACAACACAAATACAATGTTGAAACAACATGCTTTTTGATGACATTTAATCAATGTCGGGTTCTGACGTTGATTTGACCATTGAAATGTGATCATTTCCCAACCATTATTCTACAACACAAATACAACGTTGAAACAACATGCTTTTTGACGACATTTAATCAATGTCGGGTTCTGACGTTGATTTGACCATTGAATTGTGGTAATTTCCCAACCAATATTCTACAAAACAAATACAACATTGAAATAACATGCTTTTTGACAACGTTGATTTGACCATTGAAATTTGGTCATTTCCCAACCAATATTCAACAACACTAATATAACATTGAAACAACATACTTTTTGACGACGTTTATTCAAATCAGGTTGCGACGTTGATTTGACCATTGAAATATGGTCATTTCCCAACCAATATTCTACAAAACAAATACAACGTTGAAACAACATGCTTTTTGATGACGTTTAATCAATGTTGAGTTCTGACGTTGATTTGACCATTGAATTGTGGTAATTTCCCAACCAAAATTCAACAACACAACAACATTAAAACAACATGCTTTTTGATAACATTAATTTGACCATTCAATTGTGGTAATTTCCCAACCAATATTCAACAACACAATAACAACATTAAAACAACATGCTTTTTAATAACGTTAATTTGACCATTGAATTTTGGTCATTTCCCAACCATTATTCTACAACACAAATACAACGTTGAAACAACATGCATTTTGACGACATTTAATCAATGTTGGGTTCTGACGTTGATTTGACCATTGAATTGTGGTCATTTCCCAACCAATATTCTACAACACAAATACAACATTGAAATAACATGCTTTTTGACAACGATGATTTGACCATTGAAATATGGTCATTTCCCAACCAATATTCTACAACACAAATACAACATTAAAACAACATGCTTTTTGACAACGTTGATTTGACCATTGAAATTTGGTCATTTCCCAACCAATATTCTACAACACAAATACAACATTGAAATAACATGCTTTTTGACAACGATGATTTGACCATTGAAATATGGTCATTTCCCAACCAATATTCTACAACACAAATACAACATTAAAACAACATGCTTTTTGACAACGTTGATTTGACCATTGAAATTTGGTCATTTCCCAACCAATATTCTACAACACAAATACAACATTAAAACAACATGCTTTTTGACAACGTTGATTCGACCATTGAAATGTGGTCATTTCCCAACCAATATTCTACAACACAAATACAACATTGAAATAACATGCTTTTTGACAACGATGATTTGACCATTGAAATTTGGTCATTTCCCAACCAATATTCAACAACACTAATATAACATTGAAACAACATGCTTTTTGACGACGTTTATTCAATGTAAGGTTGCGACGTTGATTTGACCATTGAAATATGGTCATTTCCCAACCAATATTCTACAACACAAATACAACGTTGAAGCAACATGCTTTTTGACGACGTTTAATCAATGTTGGGTTCTGACGTTGATTTGACCATTGAATTGTGGTAATTTCCCAACCAAAATTCAACAACACAACAACATTAAAACAACATGCTTTTTGATAACATTAATTTGACCATTCAATTGTGGTAATTTCCCAACCAATATTCAACAACACAATAACAACATTAAAACAACATGCTTTTTGATAACGTTAATTTGACCATTGAATTTGGGTCATTTCCCAACCATTATTCTACAACACAAATACAACGTTGAAACAACATGCATTTTGACGACATTTAATCAATGTTGGGTTCTGACGTTGATTTGACAATTGAATTTTGGTCATTTCCCAACCATTATTCTACAACACAAATACAACGTTGAAACAACATGCATTTTGACGACATTTAATCAATGTTGGGTTCTGACGTTGATTTGACCATTGAATTGTGGTCATTTCCCAACCAATATTCTACAACACAAATACAACATTGAAATAACATGCTTTTTGACAACGTTGATTTGACCATTGAAATTTGGTCATTTCCCAACCAATATTCAACAACACTAATATAACATTGAAACAACATGCATTTTGACGACGTTTATTCAATGTCAGGTTGCGACGTTGATTTGACCATTGAAATATGGTCATTTCCCAACCAATATTCTACAACACAAATACAACGTTGAAACAACATGCTTTTTGACGACGTTTAATCAATGTTGGGTTCTGACGTTGATTTGACCATTGAATTGTGGTAATTTCCCAACCAAAATTCAACAACACAACAACATTAAAACAACATGCTTTTTGATAACATTAATTTGACCATTGAATTGTGGTAATTTCCCAACCAATATTCAACAACACAATAACAACATTAAAACAACATGCTTTTTGATAACGTTAATTTGACCATTGAATTTGGGTCATTTCCCAACCATTATTCTACAACACAAATACAATGTTGAAACAACATGCATTTTGACGACATTTAATCAATGTTGGGTTCTGACGTTGATTTGACCATTGAATTTTGGTCATTTCCCAACCATTATTCTACAACACAAATACAACGTTGAAACAACATGCATTTTGACGACATTTAATCAATGTTGGGTTCTGACGTTGATTTGACCATTGAATTGTGGTCATTTCCCAACCAATATTCTTCAAAACAAATACAACATTGAAATAACATGCTTTTTGACTACGTTGATTTGACCATTGAAATTTGGTCATTTCCCAACCAATATTCAACAACACAATAACAACATTAAAACAACATTCTTCTTGAATACGTTAATTTGACCATTGAATTTTGGTCATTTCCCAACCAATATTCTACAACACAAATACAACATTAAAACAACATGCTTTTTGACAACGTTGATTTGACCATTGAAATTTGGTCATTTCCCAACCAATATTCAACAACACAATAACAACATTAAAACGACATTCTTCTTGATAACGTTAATTTGACCATTGAATTTTGGTCATTTCCCAACCAATATTCTACAACACAAATACAATGTTGAAACAACATGCTTTTTGACGACATTTAATCAATGTTGGGTTCTGACGTTGATTTGACCATTGAATTGTGGTCATTTCCCAACCAATATTCTACAAAACAAATACAACATTGAAATAACATGCTTTTTGACAACGTTGATTTGACCATTGAAATTTGGTCATTTCCCAACCAATATTCAACAACACTAATATAACATTGAAACAACATGCTTTTTGACGACGTTTATTCAATGTCAGGTTGCGACGTTGATTTGACCATTGAAATATGGTCATTTCCCAACCAATATTCTACAACACAAATACAACGTTGAAACAACATGCTTTTTGACGACGTTTAATCAATGTTGGGTTCTGACGTTGATTTGACCATTGAATTGTGGTAATTTCCCAACCAAAATTCAACAACACAACAACATTAAAACAACATGCTTTTTGATAACATTAATTTGACCATTGAATTTTGGTCATTTCCCAACCAATATTCTACAACACAAATACAATGTTGAAACAACATGCTTTTTGACGACATTTAATCAATGTTGGGTTCTGACGTTGATTTGACCATTGAATTGTGGTCATTTCCCAACCAATATTCTACAAAACAAATACAACATTGAAATAACATGCTTTTTGACAACGATGATTTGACCATTGAAATATGGTCATTTCCCAACCATTATTCTACAACACAAATACAACGTTGAAACAACATGCTTTTTGGTGACGTTTAATCAATGTTGGGTTCTGACATTGATTTGACCATTGAATTGTGGTCATTTCCCAACCAATATTCTACAACACAAATACAACATTGAAATAACATGCTTTTTGACAACGATGATTTGACCATTGAAATATGGTCATTTCCCAACCAATATTCTACAACACAAATACAACGTTGAAACAACATGCTTTTTGATGACGTTTAATCAATGTTGGGTTCTGACGTTGATTTGACCATTGAATTGTGGTCATTTCCCAACCAATATTCTACAACACAAATACAACATTGAAATAACATGCTTTTTGACAACGTTGATTTGACCATTGAAATTTGGTCATTTCCCGACCAATATTCAACAACACTAATATAACATTGAAACAACATGCTTTTTGACGACGTTTATTCAATGTCAGGTTGCGACGTTGATTTGACCATTGAAATATGGTCATTTCCCAACCAATATTCTACAACACAAATACAACGTTGAAACAACATGCTTTTTGACGACGTTTAATCAATGTTGGGTTCTGACGTTGATTTGACCATTCAATTGTGGTAATTTCCCAACCAATATTCAACAACACAATAACAACATTAAAACAACATGCTTTTTGATAACGTTAATTTGACCATTGAATTTGGGTCATTTCCCAACCATTATTCTACAACACAAATACAACGTTGAAACAACATGCTTTTTGGTGACGTTTAATCAATGTTGGGTTCTGACGTTGATTTGACCATTGAATTGTGGTCATTTCCCAACCAATATTCTACAACACAAATACAACATTGAAATAACATGCTTTTTGACAACGATGATTTGACCATTGAAATTTGGTCATTTCCCAACCAATATTCTACAACACAAATACAACGTTGAAACAACATGCTTTTTGACGACGTTTAATCAATGTTGGGTTCTGACGTTGATTTGACCATTGAATTGTGGTCATTTCCCAACCAATATTCTACAACACAAATACAACATTGAAATAACATGCTTTTTGACAACGATGATTTGACCATTGAAATATGGTCATTTCCCAACCAATATTCTACAACACAAATACAACATTGAAACAACATGCTTTTTGACAACGATGATTTGACCATTGAAATTTGGTCATTTCCCAACCAATATTCTACAACACAAATACAACGTTGAAACAACATGCTTTTTGATGACGTTTAATCAATGTTGGGTTCTGACGTTGATTTGACCATTGAATTGTGGTCATTTCCCAACCAATATTCTACAACACAAATACAACGTTGAAACACCGTGCTTTTTGACAACGTTTAATCAATGTCGGCTTGTGACGTTGATTTGACCATTGAAATGTAATACTTTCCCAAACAACAACGTGGATCCAACGTTAGACATCCAACGTTGTCCCAATTTTGCAACGTTGTTTTGAAGTCAGTTTTAAAGGACATGTACGTATAATCAACGTTGTATCACCGTCCTGTGCCTGCCGCGTGACTTCCTCATGCATGAATTCAAAGTGCAAATCAGCACGAATTAACGCGGGATTAAATGCACGGGCGCGGTTGGAGCTAACGCTAATGAGAGCGTGTGTCATATTAGCGTATGCAAAAAGCGGGGGGTGGGTGGGGGGTGCTCGTTAATTAACATGCAACTGACGGATCCGTTAAGAGAGTATGTCGGGTCAAACGGGCCCCGAGCTCCCCGTTCGAATGGCCCGCGTCCAAATCGACACGAGTCGGCGATTTTTGCTTGAGATGAAAGTCATCAGATGTGCTGATTTAAGTGGATCTGTATTAATGACTGCTTCTTACACACACACACACACACACACACACACACACACACACACACACACACACACACACACACACACACACACACACACACACACACACACACACACACACACACACACACACACACACATAAAGTGCAGGGAGGTCCGCATCGTTGGGGGCTTTTCCTCATCAGAGAATTCATGAAAGTTGAAATGAAAAAAAAAAAAAAGAAAAATGCTTCCGTGTCACGAAGTGAGTTCCGCCCGACGGGCCTTGGCCACATGCTGCCCGCCGCTAATGGCAGGTGTGAACACACACATTAGCACCGGGTGCTAATGGCGGCATCGGGGGCAGGGGGGTGTTAGCACCTGGGCGCTAACAGCAGCTGCCTGAAAAGAAGCTCACGTTTTAGAGCTGTTAACATTTCACACTTAAGACACAAAGCTCAGCTTTAACAGTCGTTGTGACTTTTTAGTCTTTTTATGACGCTCGCCATCATTTCATTGTAGAATTTATGGTGTGTTTTTTTACGGTGTATTACTGTAAATGGGAAAAATGGTACCGCTGTTTTTTACAGTAAAATTCTGGCGACTGAGCTACTCATTTTTTATTTATTTTTTGGCTGTAAAATAGATGCTTGTATTTATGGTGTATTACTGTCAATAGAAAAATGATACCACTTTTTTTGTTTGTTTTTCAATTGTTTAAAAAAAATGTGTTTGATAATCGATTTAAAATAATTTAAAAAAAATTTTTTTAATTCTGGCGACTGAGCAACCAATTTATTTTTTATTGCTGTAAAATCAATGATAGTATTTATGGTGTATTACTGTAAATAGAAAAATGGCACCACTTTTTTTTGTTTTAACATTTTTTTTAACAGTTTTGTTTGATAAGCTATTTTTTAAAAAAATACAAAATTTAAGAATTAATTCTGGGGACTGAGCAACTCTTTTTTTTTTGGCTGTAAAATCGATGCTTGTATTTATGGTGTGTTACTGTAAATAGAAAAATGGTACCACTTTTTTTGTTTTAACATTTTTTTAAATAATTTTGTTTGATAATCAATTTAAAATAAAAACAATTTAAGAATTAATTCTGGTGACTGAGCAACTCTTTTTTTTTGGCTGTAAAATACATGCTTGTATTTATGGTGTATTACTGTCAATAGAAAAATTATACCACTTTTTTTGTTTCTTTTTCAATTGTTTAAAAAAAATTAGTTTGATAATCGATTTAAAATAATTTTTTTTAAAAAGAAAATTAATTCTGGCGACTGAGCAACCAATTTAATTTTTTTTGCTGTAAAATCAATGATAGTATTTATTGTGTATTACTGTAAATAGAAAAATAGCACCACTTTTTTTGTGTTTTAAATTTTTTTTTAACAGTTTTGTTTGATAAGCAATTTAAAAAAAAAAAAAAATTAAGAATTAATTCTGGGGACTGAGCAACTCTTTTTTTTTGGCTGTAAAATCGATGCTTGTATTTATGGTGTGTTACTGTAAATAGAAAAATGGTACCACTTTTTTGTTTTAACATTTTTTTAAATAATTTTGTTTGATAATCAATTTAAAATAAAAACAATTTAAGAATTAATTCTGGTGACTGAGCAACTCTTTTTTTTTTGGCTGTTAAATAGATGCTTGTATTTATGGTGTATTACTGTCAATAGAAAAATTATACCACTTTTTTTGTTTGTTTTTCAATTGTTTAAAAAAAATTTGTCTGATAATCGATTTAAAATATTTTTTTTTTTTAAATTTTAATTCTGGCGACTGAGCAACCAATTTATTTATTTTTGCTGTAAAATCAATGATAGTATTTATGGTGTATTACTGTAAATAGAAAAATGGCACAACTTTTTTTTTGTTTTAACATTTTTTTTAACAGTTTTGTTTGATAAGCAATTTTTAAAAAAAAAATTTAAGAATTAATTCTGGCGACTGAGCAACTCTTTTTTTTTTTGGCTGTAAGATCGATGCTTGTATTTATGGTGTGTTACTGTAAATAGAGAAATGGTACCACTTTTTTTGTTTTAACATTTTTTTAAATAATTTTGTTTGATAATCAATTTAAAATAAAAACAATTTAAGAATTAATTCTGGTGACTGAGCAACTCTTTTTTTTTTGGCTGTAAAATAGATGCTTGTATTTATGGTGTATTACTGTCAATAGAAAAATTATACCACTTTTTTTGTTTGTTTTTCAATTGTTTAAAAAAAATTTGTTTGATAATCGATTTAAAATAATTTATTTTTTTTTATTTTAATTCTGGCGACTGAGCAACCAATTTATTTTTTTTTGCTGTAAAATCAATGATAGTATTTATGGTGTATTACTGTAAAAAGAAAAATGGCACCACTTTTTTTTTGTTTTAACATTTTTTTAAACATTTTTTTTGATAAGCAATTTTTAAAAAAATTAAAAATTTAAGAATTAATTCTGGCGACTGAGCAACTCTTTTTTTTTTGGCTGTAAGATCGATGCTTGTATTTATGGTGTGTTACTGTAAATAGAAAAATGGTACCCTTTTTTTGTTTGTTTTTCAATTGTTTAAAAAAAATGTGTTTGATAATCGATTTAAAATAATTAAAATATATATATATATATATATTCTGGCGATTGAGCAACCAATTTATTTATTTTTGCTGTAAAATCAATGATAGTATTTATGGTGTATTACTGTAAAAAGAAAAATGGTACCCCTTTTTTTTGTTTTAACATTTTTTTTAACAGTTTTGTTTGATAAGCAATTTAAAAAAAAAAAAAAAATTTAAGAATTAATTCTGGGGACTGAGCAACTCTTTTTTTTTTGGCTGTAAAATCGATGCTTGTATTTATGGTGTGTTACTGTAAATAGAAAAATGGTACCACTTTTTTGTTTGTTTTTCAATTGTTTAAAAAAATTTTTGTCTGATAATCGATTTAAAATATTTTTTTTTTTTAAATTTTAATTCTGGCGACTGAGCAACCAATTTATTTATTTTTGCTGTAAAATCAATGATAGTATTTATGGTGTATTACTGTAAATAGAAAAATGGCACAACTTTTTTTTGTTTTAACATTTTTTTTAACAGTTTTGTTTGATAAGCAATTTAAAAAAAAAAAAATTTAAGAATTAATTCTGGCGACTGAGCAACTCTTTTTTTTTTGGCTGTAAGATCGATGCTTGTATTTATGGTGTGTTACTGTAAATAGAAAAATGGTACCACTTTTTTTGTTTTAACATTTTTTAAAATAATTTTGTTTGATAATCAATTTAAAATAAAAACAATTTAAGAATTAATTCTGGTGACTGAGCAACTCTTTTTTTTTTGGCTGTAAAATAGATGGTTGTATTTATGGTGTATTAATGTCAATAGAAAAATTATACCACTTTTTTTGTTTGTTTTTCAATTGTTTAAAAAAAATTTGTTTGATAATCGATTTAAAATAATTTATTTTTTTTAATTTTAATTCTGGCGACTGAGCAACCAATTTTTTTTTTTTTGCTGTAAAATCAATGATAGTATTTATGGTGTATTACTGTAAATAGAAAAATGGCACCACTTTTTTTTTGTTTTAACATTTTTTTTAACATTTTTTTTGATAAGCAATTTAAAAAAAAAAAAAAATGTAAGAATTAATTCTGGCGACTGAGCAACTCTTTTTTTTTTGGCTGTAAGATCGATGCTTGTATTTATGGTGTGTTACTGTAAATAGAAAAATGGTACCCCTTTTTTTGTTTGTTTTTCAATTGTTTAAAAAAAATGTGTTTGATAATCGATTTAAAATAATTAAAAAATATATATATATATATTCTGGCGATTGAGCAACCAATTTATTTATTTTTGCTGTAAAATCAATGATAGTATTTATGGTGTATTACTGTAAAAAGAAAAATGGTACCCCTTTTTTTTGTTTTAACATTTTTTTTAACAGTTTTGTTTGATAAGCAATTTAAAAAAAAATTAAAAATTTAAGAATTAATTCTGGCGACTGAGCAACTCTTTTTTTTTTTTTGGCTGTAAAATCGATGCTTGTATTTATGGTGTGTTACTGTAAATAGAAAAATGGTACCACTTTTTTGTTTTAAAATTTTTTTAAATAATTTTGTTTGATAATCAATTTAAAATAAAAACAATTTAAGAATTAATTCTGGTGACTGAGCAACTCTTTTTTTTTGGCTGTAAAATCAATGCTTGTATTTATGGTGTATTACTGCAAATAGAAAAATGGCACAACCTTGTTTTTGTTTTTTAAATTTTTTTTTAAAGAATTTTGTTTGATAATCAATTTAAAATAAAATAATTTCAAGAATTAATTCTGGCGACTGAGCAAGTCTTTTTTTGGGGGGGGGCTGTAAAATCGATGCTTGTATTTATGGTGTATTACTGTAAATAGAAAAATTAGAACACTTTTTGTTTTTTAATTTTTTTTAAATAATTTTGTTTGATAATCAATTTAAAATAAAAACATTTTAAGAATTAATTCTGGCGACTGAGCAACTCTTTTTTTGGGGGGGCTGTAAAATCGATGCTTGTATTTATGGTGTATTACTGTAAAAAGAAAAAAGGGACCACTTTTTTTGTTTTGAATTTTTTTTAAATAATTGTGTTTGATAACCAATTTAAAATAAAAAAAAATCTAAGAATTAATTCTGGTGACTGAGCAACTTTTTTTTTTTAGCTGTAAAATCGATGCTTGTATTTATGGTGTATAACTGTAAATAGAAAAATGGTACCACTTTTTAGTTTTTTTAGTTTTTTAAAATAATTTTTATTTGATTATCAATTTAAAATAAAACAAAAATTACATTCTGGTGACTGAGCGACTATTTTTTGCTGTAAAATCGATGGTTGTATTTATGGTGTATTACAGTAAATACAATAATGGTAGCACTTTATTATTATTATTATAATTTTTTTGTAATAATTTGTTTGCTAATCAATTTTAAATACTTTGAAAAAAATTAATTCTGGCAACTTTGCGACTCTTTTTTTTTTGTCTTTTTTCTGTCAAATTGATGGTTTTATTTATGGTTTATTACTGAAAATCGAAAAATTAATTGTCATTTCTGTGTTATTAATATTACAATCAATGGAAGAACACTGCAGCACCTTGCACTGAGCGAATTCTTCCAAAAGGTGGCGCCATAGCACAAACAGTAAAACACTCTGTTAGTGTTTTTGCTAGATTTTTTTTATATACAATTATCTTTATTATTGCTGTCAGCGAAG